>NW_027507907.1:1728787-2249092 GCF_037356315.1 Lithobates pipiens | reverse complement strand
AGTTCAAAAGTTGGTTCAATTGGAGCTCAACTTGAAACGGTCATATTTCCTGAACCATAGATGGTATTGATTCACTTTTTTCGGCTCCATGTAGTCGAGGGGTCTTGGGAGTATGCATGCAAAGTTTGGGGCCCATAGGACCTAAAACGGGGGAGCTATCGGGTCCCAAACATGGCCAGTTTTCACATAGGCACCAATGTAAAAATTAGATGTCCTAGGGGTACCATCTTTGGGGAGTCAGTACAGGTCGGCCTTAGGTTATAGGGGCTCCAAATTTGCACCATAGGTGCTAAAGAGGTCTCCCCTACAAGTGTGCAAAGTTTGGGCTGGTTTTCACCACGTGGTTCTCCAGAAACAGGAGCTCAAAGTCAGTCACTTTGATCACATTTTGCTTCAAGCTGACCAGAGATCTATCTGGCATGCCCCCTCACCTCGGCACCCCCTCCCCCCTCAGGGGGAGGGGGTGCCGAGGTGGGGGTCCACTCGCAGCTCGATGGTGCACCAGTATGGAAGGTTCCCCAGTAATGGGAGTTCAAAGTTCAAAAGTTGGTTCAATTGGAGCTCAACTTGAAACGGTCATATTTCCTGAACCATACAGGGGAATGATTCACTTTCTTCAGCCCCACGTAGCCCAGGGTCTTGTGAGTATGCATGCCATGTTTGGGGCAGTTTGGACCTAAAACGGGGGAGCTATCGGGTCCCAAACATGGCCAGTTTTCACATAGGCACCAATGTAAAAATTAGATGTCCTAGCTTTGGGGAGTCAGTACAGGTCGGCCTTAGGTTATAGGGGCTCCAAATTTGCACCATAGGTGCTAAAGAGTCTCCCCTACAAGTGTGCAAAGTTTGGGCTGGTTTTCACCACGTGGTTCTCCAGAAACAGGAGCTCAAAGTCAGTCACTTTGATCACATTTTGCTTCAAGCTGACCAGAGATCTATCTGGCATGCCCCCTCACCTCGGCACCCCCTCCCCCCTCAGGGGGAGGGGGTGCCGAGGTGGGGGTCCACTCGCAGCTCGATGGTGCACCAGTATGGAAGGTTTCCCAGTAATGGGAGTTCAAAGTTCAAAAGTTGGTTCAATTGGAGCTCAACTTGAAACGGTCATATTTCCTGAACCATAGATGGTATTGATTCACTTTTTTCGGCTCCATGTAGTCGAGGGTCTTGGGAGTATGCATGCAAAGTTTGGGGCCCATAGGACCTAAAACGGGGGAGCTATCGGGTCCCAAACATGGCCAGTTTTCACATAGGCACCAATGTAAAAATTAGATGTCCTAGGGGTACCATCTTTGGGGAGTCAGTACAGGTTGGCCTTAGGTTATAGGGGCTCCAAATTTGCACCATAGGTGCTAAAGAGTCTCCCCTACAAGTGTGCAAAGTTTGGGCTGGTTTTCACCACGTGGTTCTCCAGAAACAGGAGCTCAAAGTCAGTCACTTTGATCACATTTTGCTTCAAGCTGACCAGAGATCTATCTGGCATGCCCCCTCACCTCGGCACCCCCTCCCCCCTCAGGGGGAGGGGGTGCCGAGGTGGGGGTCCACTCGCAGCTCGATGGTGCACCAGTATGGAAGGTTCCCCAGTAATGGGAGTTCAAAGTTCAAAAGTTGGTTCAATTGGAGCTCAACTTGAAACGGTCATATTTCCTGAACCATACAGGGGAATGATTCACTTTCTTCAGCCCCACGTAGCCCAGGGTCTTGTGAGTATGCATGCCATGTTTGGGGCAGTTTGGACCTAAAACGGGGGAGCTATCGGGTCCCAAACATGGCCAGTTTTCACATAGGCACCAATGTAAAAATTAGATGTCCTAGGGGTACCATCTTTGGGGAGTCAGTACAGGTCGGCCTTAGGTTATAGGGGCTCCAAATTTGCACCATAGGTGCTAAAGAGTCTCCCCTACAAGTGTGCAAAGTTTGGGCTGGTTTTCACCACGTGGTTCTCCAGAAACAGGAGCTCAAAGTCAGTCACTTTGATCACATTTTGCTTCAAGCTGACCAGAGATCTATCTGGCATGCCCCCTCACCTCGGCACCCCCTCCCCCCTCAGGGGGAGGGGGTGCCGAGGTGGGGGTCCACTCGCAGCTCGATGGTGCACCAGTATGGAAGGTTTCCCAGTAATGGGAGTTCAAAGTTCAAAAGTTGGTTCAATTGGAGCTCAACTTGAAACGGTCATATTTCCTGAACCATAGATGGTATTGATTCACTTTTTTCGGCTCCATGTAGTCGAGGGTCTTGGGAGTATGCATGCAAAGTTTGGGGCCCATAGGACCTAAAACGGGGGAGCTATCGGGTCCCAAACATGGCCAGTTTTCACATAGGCACCAATGTAAAAATTAGATGTCCTAGGGGTACCATCTTTGGGGAGTCAGTACAGGTTGGCCTTAGGTTATAGGGGCTCCAAATTTGCACCATAGGTGCTAAAGAGTCTCCCCTACAAGTGTGCAAAGTTTGGGCTGGTTTTCACCACGTGGTTCTCCAGAAACAGGAGCTCAAAGTCAGTCACTTTGATCACATTTTGCTTCAAGCTGACCAGAGATCTATCTGGCATGCCCCCTCACCTCGGCACCCCCTCCCCCCTCAGGGGGAGGGGGTGCCGAGGTGGGGGTCCACTCGCAGCTCGATGGTGCACCAGTATGGAAGGTTCCCCAGTAATGGGAGTTCAAAGTTCAAAAGTTGGTTCAATTGGAGCTCAACTTGAAACGGTCATATTTCCTGAACCATACAGGGGAATGATTCACTTTCTTCAGCCCCACGTAGCCCAGGGTCTTGTGAGTATGCATGCCATGTTTGGGGCAGTTTGGACCTAAAACGGGGGAGCTATCGGGTCCCAAACATGGCCAGTTTTCACATAGGCACCAATGTAAAAATTAGATGTCCTAGGGGTACCATCTTTGGGGAGTCAGTACAGGTCGGCCTTAGGTTATAGGGGCTCCAAATTTGCACCATAGGTGCTAAAGAGTCTCCCCTACAAGTGTGCAAAGTTTGGGCTGGTTTCACCACGTGGTTCTCCAGAAACAGGAGCTCAAAGTCAGTCACTTTGATCACATTTTGCTTCAAGCTGACCAGAGATCTATCTGGCATGCCCCCTCACCTCGGCACCCCCTCCCCCCTTAGGGGGAGGGGGTGCCGAGGTGGGGGTCCACTCGCAGCTCGATGGTGCACCAGTATGGAAGGTTTCCCAGTAATGGGAGTTCAAAGTTCAAAAGTTGGTTCAATTGGAGCTCAACTTGAAACGGTCATATTTCCTGAACCATAGATGGTATTGATTCACTTTTTTCGGCTCCATGTAGTCGAGGGTCTTGGGAGTATGCATGCAAAGTTTGGGGCCCATAGGACCTAAAACGGGGGAGCTATCGGGTCCCAAACATGGCCAGTTTTCACATAGGCACCAATGTAAAAATTAGATGTCCTAGGGGTACCATCTTTGGGGAGTCAGTACAGGTCGGCCTTAGGTTATAGGGGCTCCAAATTTGCACCATAGGTGCTAAAGAGTCTCCCCTACAAGTGTGCAAAGTTTGGGCTGGTTTTCACCACGTGGTTCTCCAGAAACAGGAGCTCAAAGTCAGTCACTTTGATCACATTTTGCTTCAAGCTGACCAGAGATCTATCTGGCATGCCCCCTCACCTCGGCACCCCCTCCCCCCTCAGGGGGAGGGGGTGCCGAGGTGGGGGTCCACTCGCAGCTCGATGGTGCACCAGTATGGAAGGTTCCCCAGTAATGGGAGTTCAAAGTTCCAAAGTTGGTTCAATTGGAGCTCAACTTTAAACGGTCATATTTCCCGAACCATACATGGGAATGATTCACTTTCTTCAGCCCCACGTAGCCCAGGGTCTTGTGAGTATGCATGCCATGTTTGGGGCAGTTTGGACCTAAAACGGGGGAGCTATCGGGTCCCAAACATGGCCAGTTTTCACATAGGCACCAATGTAAAAATTAGATGTCCTAGGGGTACCATCTTTGGGGAGTCAGTACAGGTCGGCCTTAGGTTATAGGGGCTCCAAATTTGCACCATAGGTGCTAAAGAGTCTCCCCTACAAGTGTGCAAAGTTTGGGCTGGTTTTCACCACGTGGTTCTCCAGAAACAGGAGCTCAAAGTCAGTCACTTTGATCACATTTTGCTTCAAGCTGACCAGAGATCTATCTGGCATGCCCCCTCACCTCGGCACCCCCTCCCCCCTCAGGGGGAGGGGGTGCCGAGGTGGGGGTCCACTCGCAGCTCGATGGTGCACCAGTATGGAAGGTTCCCCAGTAATGGGAGTTCAAAGTTCAAAAGTTGGTTCAATTGGAGCTCAACTTGAAACGGTCATATTTCCTGAACCATACATGGGAATGATTCACTTTCTTCAGCCCCACGTAGCCCAGGGTCTTGTGAGTATGCATGCTATGTTTGGGGCAGTTTGGACCTAAAACGGGGGAGCTATCGGGTCCCAAACATGGCCAGTTTTCACATAGGCACCAATGTAAAAATTAGATGTCCTAGGGGTACCATCTTTGGGGAGTCAGTACAGGTCGGCCTTAGGTTATAGGGGCTCCAAATTTGCACCATAGGTGTTAAAGAGTCTCCCCTACAAGTGTGCAAAGTTTGGGCTGGTTTTCACCACGTGGTTCTCCAGAAACAGGAGCTCAAAGTCAGTCACTTTGATCACATTTTGCTTCAAGCTGACCAGAGATCTATCTGGCATGCCCCCTCACCTCGGCACCCCCTCCCCCCTCAGGGGGAGGGGGTGCCGAGGTGGGGGTCCACTCGCAGCTCGATGGTGCACCAGTATGGAAGGTTCCCCAGTAATGGGAGTTCAAAGTTCCAAAGTTGGTTCAATTGGAGCTCAACTTTAAACGGTCATATTTCCCGAACCATACATGGGAATGATTCACTTTCTTCAGCCCCACGTAGCCCAGGGTCTTGTGAGTATGCATGCCATGTTTGGGGCAGTTTGGACCTAAAACGGGGGAGCTATCGGGTCCCAAACATGGCCAGTTTTCACATAGGCACCAATGTAAAAATTAGATGTCCTAGGGGTACCATCTTTGGGGAGTCAGTACAGGTCGGCCTTAGGTTATAGGGGCTCCAAATTTGCACCATAGGTGCTAAAGAGTCTCCCCTACAAGTGTGCAAAGTTTGGGCTGGTTTTCACCACGTGGTTCTCCAGAAACAGGAGCTCAAAGTCAGTCACTTTGATCACATTTTGCTTCAAGCTGACCAGAGATCTATCTGGCATGCCCCCTCACCTCGGCACCCCCTCCCCCCTCAGGGGGAGGGGGTGCCGAGGTGGGGGTCCACTCGCAGCTCGATGGTGCACCAGTATGGAAGGTTCCCCAGTAATGGGAGTTCAAAGTTCAAAAGTTGGTTCAATTGGAGCTCAACTTGAAACGGTCATATTTCCTGAACCATACATGGGAATGATTCACTTTCTTCAGCCCCACGTAGCCCAGGGTCTTGTGAGTATGCATGCTATGTTTGGGGCAGTTTGGACCTAAAACGGGGGAGCTATCGGGTCCCAAACATGGCCAGTTTTCACATAGGCACCAATGTAAAAATTAGATGTCCTAGGGGTACCATCTTTGGGGAGTCAGTACAGGTCGGCCTTAGGTTATAGGGGCTCCAAATTTGCACCATAGGTGTTAAAGAGTCTCCCCTACAAGTGTGCAAAGTTTGGGCTGGTTTTCACCACGTGGTTCTCCAGAAACAGGAGCTCAAAGTCAGTCACTTTGATCACATTTTGCTTCAAGCTGACCAGAGATCTATCTGGCATGTCCCCTCACCTCGGCACCCCCTCCCCCCTCAGGGGGAGGGGGTGCCGAGGTGGGGGTCCACTCGCAGCTCGATGGTGCACCAGTATGGAAGGTTCCCCAGTAATGGGAGTTCAAAGTTCAAAAGTTGGTTCAATTGGAGCTCAACTTGAAACGGTCATATTTCCTGAACCATAGATGGTATTGATTCACTTTTTTCGGCTCCATGTAGTCGAGGGTCTTGGGAGTATGCATGCAAAGTTTGGGGCCCATAGGACCTAAAACGGGGGAGCTATCGGGTCCCAAACATGGCCAGTTTTCACATAGGCACCAATGTAAAAATTAGATGTCCTAGGGGTACCATCTTTGGGGAGTCAGTACAGGTCGGCCTTAGGTTATAGGGGCTCCAAATTTGCACCATAGGTGCTAAAGAGTCTCCCCTACAAGTGTGCAAAGTTTGGGCTGGTTTTCACCACGTGGTTCTCCAGAAACAGGAGCTCAAAGTCAGTCACTTTGATCACATTTTGCTTCAAGCTGACCAGAGATCTATCTGGCATGCCCCCTCACCTCGGCACCCCCTCCCCCCTCAGGGGGAGGGGGTGCCGAGGTGGTGGTCCACTCGCAGCTCGATGGTGCACCAGTATGGAAGGTTCCCCAGTAATGGGAGTTCAAAGTTCCAAAGTTGGTTCAATTGGAGCTCAACTTTAAACGGTCATATTTCCCGAACCATACATGGGAATGATTCACTTTCTTCAGCCCCACGTAGCCCAGGGTCTTGTGAGTATGCATGCCATGTTTGGGGCAGTTTGGACCTAAAACGGGGGAGCTATCGGGTCCCAAACATGGCCAGTTTTCACATAGGCACCAATGTAAAAATTAGATGTCCTAGGGGTACCATCTTTGGGGAGTCAGTACAGGTCGGCCTTAGGTTATAGGGGCTCCAAATTTGCACCATAGGTGCTAAAGAGTCTCCCCTACAAGTGTGCAAAGTTTGGGCTGGTTTTCACCACGTGGTTCTCCAGAAACAGGAGCTCAAAGTCAGTCACTTTGATCACATTTTGCTTCAAGCTGACCAGAGATCTATCTGGCATGCCCCCTCACCTCGGCACCCCCTCCCCCCTCAGGGGGAGGGGGTGCCGAGGTGGGGGTCCACTCGCAGCTCGATGGTGCACCAGTATGGAAGGTTCCCCAGTAATGGGAGTTCAAAGTTCAAAAGTTGGTTCAATTGGAGCTCAACTTGAAACGGTCATATTTCCTGAACCATACATGGGAATGATTCACTTTCTTCAGCCCCACGTAGCCCAGGGTCTTGTGAGTATGCATGCTATGTTTGGGGCAGTTTGGACCTAAAACGGGGGAGCTATCGGGTCCCAAACATGGCCAGTTTTCACATAGGCACCAATGTAAAAATTAGATGTCCTAGGGGTACCATCTTTGGGGAGTCAGTACAGGTCGGCCTTAGGTTATAGGGGCTCCAAATTTGCACCATAGGTGTTAAAGAGTCTCCCCTACAAGTGTGCAAAGTTTGGGCTGGTTTTCACCACGTGGTTCTCCAGAAACAGGAGCTCAAAGTCAGTCACTTTGATCACATTTTGCTTCAAGCTGACCAGAGATCTATCTGGCATGTCCCCTCACCTCGGCACCCCCTCCCCCCTCAGGGGGAGGGGGTGCCGAGGTGGGGGTCCACTCGCAGCTCGATGGTGCACCAGTATGGAAGGTTCCCCAGTAATGGGAGTTCAAAGTTCAAAAGTTGGTTCAATTGGAGCTCAACTTGAAACGGTCATATTTCCTGAACCATACAGGGGAATGATTCACTTTCTTCAGCCCCACGTAGCCCAGGGTCTTGTGAGTATGCATGCCATGTTTGGGGCAGTTTGGACCTAAAACGGGGGAGCTATCGGGTCCCAAACATGGCCAGTTTTCACATAGGCACCAATGTAAAAATTAGATGTCCTAGGGGTACCATCTTTGGGGAGTCAGTACAGGTCGGCCTTAGGTTATAGGGGCTCCAAATTTGCACCATAGGTGCTAAAGAGTCTCCCCTACAAGTGTGCAAAGTTTGGGCTGGTTTTCACCACGTGGTTCTCCAGAAACAGGAGCTCAAAGTCAGTCACTTTGATCACATTTTGCTTCAAGCTGACCAGAGATCTATCTGGCATGCCCCCTCACCTCGGCACCCCCTCCCCCCTCAGGGGGAGGGGGTACCGAGGTGGGGGTCCACTCGCAGCTCGATGGTGCACCAGTATGGAAGGTTTCCCAGTAATGGGAGTTCAAAGTTCAAAAGTTGGTTCAATTGGAGCTCAACTTGAAACGGTCATATTTCCTGAACCATAGATGGTATTGATTCACTTTTTTCGGCTCCATGTAGTCGAGGGTCTTGGGAGTATGCATGCAAAGTTTGGGGCCCATAGGACCTAAAACGGGGGAGCTATCGGGTCCCAAACATGGCCAGTTTTCACATAGGCACCAATGTAAAAATTAGATGTCCTAGGGGTACCATCTTTGGGGAGTCAGTACAGGTCGGCCTTAGGTTATAGGGGCTCCAAATTTGCACCATAGGTGCTAAAGAGTCTCCCCTACAAGTGTGCAAAGTTTGGGCTGGTTTTCACCACGTGGTTCTCCAGAAACAGGAGCTCAAAGTCAGTCACTTTGATCACATTTTGCTTCAAGCTGACCAGAGATCTATCTGGCATGCCCCCTCACCTCGGCACCCCCTCCCCCCTCAGGGGGAGGGGGTGCCGAGGTGGGGGTCCACTCGCAGCTCGATGGTGCACCAGTATGGAAGGTTCCCCAGTAATGGGAGTTCAAAGTTCAAAAGTTGGTTCAATTGGAGCTCAACTTGAAACGGTCATATTTCCTGAACCATAGATGGTATTGATTCACTTTTTTCGGCTCCATGTAGTCGAGGGTCTTGGGAGTATGCATGCAAAGTTTGGGGCCCATAGGACCTAAAACGGGGGAGCTATCGGGTCCCAAACATGGCCAGTTTTCACATAGGCACCAATGTAAAAATTAGATGTCCTAGGGGTACCATCTTTGGGGAGTCAGTACAGGTCGGCCTTAGGTTATAGGGGCTCCAAATTTGCACCATAGGTGCTAAAGAGTCTCCCCTACAAATGTGCAAAGTTTGGGCTGGTTTTCACCACGTGGTTCTCCAGAAACAGGAGCTCAAAGTCAGTCACTTTGATCACATTTTGCTTCAAGCTGACCAGAGATCTATCTGGCATGCCCCCTCACCTCGGCACCCCCTCCCCCCTCAGGGGGAGGGGGTGCCGAGGTGGGGGTCCACTCGCAGCTCGATGGTGCACCAGTATGGAAGGTTCCCCAGTAATGGGAGTTCAAAGTTCAAAAGTTGGTTCAATTGGAGCTCAACTTGAAACGGTCATATTTCCTGAACCATAGATGGTATTGATTCACTTTTTTCGGCTCCATGTAGTCGAGGGTCTTGGGAGTATGCATGCAAAGTTTGGGGCCCATAGGACCTAAAACGGGGGAGCTATCGGGTCCCAAACATGGCCAGTTTTCACATAGGCACCAATGTAAAAATTAGATGTCCTAGGGGTACCATCTTTGGGGAGTCAGTACAGGTCGGCCTTAGGTTATAGGGGCTCCAAATTTGCACCATAGGTGCTAAAGAGTCTCCCCTACAAATGTGCAAAGTTTGGGCTGGTTTTCACCACGTGGTTCTCCAGAAACAGGAGCTCAAAGTCAGTCACTTTGATCACATTTTGCTTCAAGCTGACCAGAGATCTATCTGGCATGCCCCCTCACCTCGGCACCCCCTCCCCCCTCAGGGGGAGGGGGTGCCGAGGTGGGGGTCCACTCGCAGCTCGATGGTGCACCAGTATGGAAGGTTCCCCAGTAATGGGAGTTCAAAGTTCAAAAGTTGGTTCAATTGGAGCTCAACTTGAAACGGTCATATTTCCTGAACCATAGATGGTATTGATTCACTTTTTTCGGCTCCATGTAGTCGAGGGTCTTGGGAGTATGCATGCAAAGTTTGGGGCCCATAGGACCTAAAACGGGGGAGCTATCGGGTCCCAAACATGGCCAGTTTTCACATAGGCACCAATGTAAAAATTAGATGTCCTAGGGGTACCATCTTTGGGGAGTCAGTACAGGTCGGCCTTAGGTTATAGGGGCTCCAAATTTGCACCATAGGTGCTAAAGAGTCTCCCCTACAAGTGTGCAAAGTTTGGGCTGGTTTTCACCACGTGGTTCTCCAGAAACAGGAGCTCAAAGTCAGTCACTTTGATCACATTTTGCTTCAAGCTGACCAGAGATCTATCTGGCATGCCCCCTCACCTCGGCACCCCCTCCCCCCTCAGGGGGAGGGGGTGCCGAGGTGGTGGTCCACTCGCAGCTCGATGGTGCACCAGTATGGAAGGTTCCCCAGTAATGGGAGTTCAAAGTTCAAAAGTTGGTTCAATTGGAGCTCAACTTGAAACGGTCATATTTCCTGAACCATAGATGGTATTGATTCACTTTTTTCGGCTCCATGTAGTCGAGGGTCTTGGGAGTATGCATGCAAAGTTTGGGGCCCATAGGACCTAAAACGGGGGAGCTATCGGGTCCCAAACATGGCCAGTTTTCACATAGGCACCAATGTAAAAATGAGATGTCCTAGGGGTACCATCTTTGGGGAGTCAGTACAGGTCGGCCTTAGGTTATAGGGGCTCCAAATTTGCACCATAGGTGCTAAAGAGTCTCCCCTACAAGTGTGCAAAGTTTGGGCTGGTTTTCACCACGTGGTTCTCCAGAAACAGGAGCTCAAAGTCAGTCACTTTGATCACATTTTGCTTCAAGCTGACCAGAGATCTATCTGGCATGCCCCCTCACCTCAGCACCCCCTCCCCCCTAAGGGGGAGGGGGTGCCGAGGTGGGGGTCCACTCGCAGCTCGATGGTGCACCAGTATGGAAGGTTTCCCAGTAATGGGAGTTCAAAGTTCAAAAGTTGGTTCAATTGGAGCTCAACTTGAAACGGTCATATTTCCTGAACCATAGATGGTATTGATTCACTTTTTTCGGCTCCATGTAGTCGAGGGTCTTGGGAGTATGCATGCAAAGTTTGGGGCCCATAGGACCTAAAACGGGGGAGCTATCGGGTCCCAAACATGGCCAGTTTTCACATAGGCACCAATGTAAAAATTAGATGTCCTAGGGGTACCATCTTTGGGGAGTCAGTACAGGTCGGCCTTAGGTTATAGGGGCTCCAAATTTGCACCATAGGTGCTAAAGAGTCTCCCCTACAAGTGTGCAAAGTTTGGGCTGGTTTTCACCACGTGGTTCTCCAGAAACAGGAGCTCAAAGTCAGTCACTTTGATCACATTTTGCTTCAAGCTGACCAGAGATCTATCTGGCATGCCCCCTCACCTCGGCACCCCCTCCCCCCGGGGAGGGGGTACCGAGGTGGGGGTCCACTCGCAGCTCGATGGTGCACCAGTATGGAAGGTTTCCCAGTAATGGGAGTTCAAAGTTCAAAAGTTGGTTCAATTGGAGCTCAACTTGAAACGGTCATATTTCCTGAACCATAGATGGTATTGATTCACTTTTTTCGGCTCCATGTAGTCGAGGGTCTTGGGAGTATGCATGCAAAGTTTGGGGCCCATAGGACCTAAAACGGGGGAGCTATCGGGTCCCAAACATGGCCAGTTTTCACATAGGCACCAATGTAAAAATTAGATGTCCTAGGGGTACCATCTTTGGGGAGTCAGTACAGGTCGGCCTTAGGTTATAGGGGCTCCAAATTTGCACCATAGGTGCTAAAGAGTCTCCCCTACAAGTGTGCAAAGTTTGGGCTGGTTTTCACCACGTGGTTCTCCAGAAACAGGAGCTCAAAGTCAGTCACTTTGATCACATTTTGCTTCAAGCTGACCAGAGATCTATCTGGCATGCCCCCTCACCTCGGCACCCCCTCCCCCCTCAGGGGGAGGGGGTGCCGAGGTGGGGGTCCACTCGCAGCTCGATGGTGCACCAGTATGGAAGGTTCCCCAGTAATGGGAGTTCAAAGTTCAAAAGTTGGTTCAATTGGAGCTCAACTTGAAACGGTCATATTTCCTGAGCCATAGATGGTATTGATTCACTTTTTTCGGCTCCATGTAGTCGAGGGTCTTGGGAGTATGCATGCAAAGTTTGGGGCCCATAGGACCTAAAACGGGGGAGCTATCGGGTCCCAAACATGGCCAGTTTTCACATAGGCACCAATGTAAAAATTAGATGTCCTAGGGGTACCATCTTTGGGGAGTCAGTACAGGTCGGCCTTAGGTTATAGGGGCTCCAAATTTGCACCATAGGTGCTAAAGAGTCTCCCCTACAAGTGTGCAAAGTTTGGGCTGGTTTTCACCACGTGGTTCTCCAGAAACAGGAGCTCAAAGTCAGTCACTTTGATCACATTTTGCTTCAAGCTGACCAGAGATCTATCTGGCATGCCCCCTCACCTCAGCACCCCCTCCCCCCTCAGGGGGAGGGGGTGCCGAGGTGGGGGTCCACTCGCAGCTCGATGGTGCACCAGTATGGAAGGTTTCCCAGTAATGGGAGTTCAAAGTTCAAAAGTTGGTTCAATTGGAGCTCAACTTGAAACGGTCATATTTCCTGAACCATAGATGGTATTGATTCACTTTTTTCGGCTCCATGTAGTCGAGGGTCTTGGGAGTATGCATGCAAAGTTTGGGGCCCATAGGACCTAAAACGGGGGAGCTATCGGGTCCCAAACATGGCCAGTTTTCACATAGGCACCAATGTAAAAATTAGATGTCCTAGGGGTACCATCTTTGGGGAGTCAGTACAGGTCGGCCTTAGGTTATAGGGGCTCCAAATTTGCACCATAGGTGCTAAAGAGTCTCCCCTACAAGTGTGCAAAGTTTGGGCTGGTTTTCACCACGTGGTTCTCCAGAAACAGGAGCTCAAAGTCAGTCACTTTGATCACATTTTGCTTCAAGCTGACCAGAGATCTATCTGGCATGCCCCCTCACCTCGGCACCCCCTCCCCCCTCAGGGGGAGGGGGTGCCGAGGTGGGGGTCCACTCGCAGCTCGATGGTGCACCAGTATGGAAGGTTCCCCAGTAATGGGAGTTCAAAGTTCAAAAGTTGGTTCAATTGGAGCTCAACTTGAAACGGTCATATTTCCTGAACCATACAGGGGAATGATTCACTTTCTTCAGCCCCACGTAGCCCAGGGTCTTGTGAGTATGCATGCCATGTTTGGGGCAGTTTGGACCTAAAACGGGGGAGCTATCGGGTCCCAAACATGGCCAGTTTTCACATAGGCACCAATGTAAAAATTAGATGTCCTAGGGGTACCATCTTTGGGGAGTCAGTACAGGTCGGCCTTAGGTTATAGGGGCTCCAAATTTGCACCATAGGTGCTAAAGAGTCTCCCCTACAAGTGTGCAAAGTTTGGGCTGGTTTTCACCACGTGGTTCTCCAGAAACAGGAGCTCAAAGTCAGTCACTTTGATCACATTTTGCTTCAAGCTGACCAGAGATCTATCTGGCATGCCCCCTCACCTCGGCACCCCCTCCCCCCTCAGGGGGAGGGGGAGGGGGTGCCGAGGTGGGGGTCCACTCGCAGCTCGATGGTGCACCAGTATGGAAGGTTTCCCAGTAATGGGAGTTCAAAGTTCAAAAGTTGGTTCAATTGGAGCTCAACTTGAAACGGTCATATTTCCTGAACCATAGATGGTATTGATTCACTTTTTTCGGCTCCATGTAGTCGAGGGTCTTGGGAGTATGCATGCAAAGTTTGGGGCCCATAGGACCTAAAACGGGGGAGCTATCGGGTCCCAAACATGGCCAGTTTTCACATAGGCACCAATGTAAAAATTAGATGTCCTAGGGGTACCATCTTTGGGGAGTCAGTACAGGTTGGCCTTAGGTTATAGGGGCTCCAAATTTGCACCATAGGTGCTAAAGAGTCTCCCCTACAAGTGTGCAAAGTTTGGGCTGGTTTTCACCACGTGGTTCTCCAGAAACAGGAGCTCAAAGTCAGTCACTTTGATCACATTTTGCTTCAAGCTGACCAGAGATCTATCTGGCATGCCCCCTCACCTCGGCACCCCCTCCCCCCTCAGGGGGAGGGGGTGCCGAGGTGGGGGTCCACTCGCAGCTCGATGGTGCACCAGTATGGAAGGTTCCCCAGTAATGGGAGTTCAAAGTTCAAAAGTTGGTTCAATTGGAGCTCAACTTGAAACGGTCATATTTCCTGAACCATACAGGGGAATGATTCACTTTCTTCAGCCCCACGTAGCCCAGGGTCTTGTGAGTATGCATGCCATGTTTGGGGCAGTTTGGACCTAAAACGGGGGAGCTATCGGGTCCCAAACATGGCCAGTTTTCACATAGGCACCAATGTAAAAATTAGATGTCCTAGGGGTACCATCTTTGGGGAGTCAGTACAGGTCGGCCTTAGGTTATAGGGGCTCCAAATTTGCACCATAGGTGCTAAAGAGTCTCCCCTACAAGTGTGCAAAGTTTGGGCTGGTTTTCACCACGTGGTTCTCCAGAAACAGGAGCTCAAAGTCAGTCACTTTGATCACATTTTGCTTCAAGCTGACCAGAGATCTATCTGGCATGCCCCCTCACCTCAGCACCCCCTCCCCCCTCAGGGGGAGGGGGTGCCGAGGTGGGGGTCCACTCGCAGCTCGATGGTGCACCAGTATGGAAGGTTTCCCAGTAATGGGAGTTCAAAGTTCAAAAGTTGGTTCAATTGGAGCTCAACTTGAAACGGTCATATTTCCTGAACCATAGATGGTATTGATTCACTTTTTTCGGCTCCATGTAGTCGAGGGTCTTGGGAGTATGCATGCAAAGTTTGGGGCCCATAGGACCTAAAACGGGGGAGCTATCGGGTCCCAAACATGGCCAGTTTTCACATAGGCACCAATGTAAAAATTAGATGTCCTAGGGGTACCATCTTTGGGGAGTCAGTACAGGTCGGCCTTAGGTTATAGGGGCTCCAAATTTGCACCATAGGTGCTAAAGAGTCTCCCCTACAAGTGTGCAAAGTTTGGGCTGGTTTTCACCACGTGGTTCTCCAGAAACAGGAGCTCAAAGTCAGTCACTTTGATCACATTTTGCTTCAAGCTGACCAGAGATCTATCTGGCATGCCCCCTCACCTCGGCACCCCCTCCCCCCTCAGGGGGAGGGGGTACCGAGGTGGGGGTCCACTCGCAGCTCGATGGTGCACCAGTATGGAAGGTTTCCCAGTAATGGGAGTTCAAAGTTCAAAAGTTGGTTCAATTGGAGCTCAACTTGAAACGGTCATATTTCCTGAACCATAGATGGTATTGATTCACTTTTTTCGGCTCCATGTAGTCGAGGTTCTTGGGAGTATGCATGCAAAGTTTGGGGCCCATAGGACCTAAAACGGGGGAGCTATCGGGTCCCAAACATGGCCAGTTTTCACATAGGCACCAATGTAAAAATTAGATGTCCTAGGGGTACCATCTTTGGGGAGTCAGTACAGGTCGGCCTTAGGTTATAGGGGCTCCAAATTTGCACCATAGGTGCTAAAGAGTCTCCACTACAAGTGTGCAAAGTTTGGGCTGGTTTTCACCACGTGGTTCTCCAGAAACAGGAGCTCAAAGTCAGTCACTTTGATCACATTTTGCTTCAAGCTGACCAGAGATCTATCTGGCATGCCCCCTCACCTCAGCACCCCCTCCCCCCTCAGGGGGAGGGGGTGCCGAGGTGGGGGTCCACTCGCAGCTCGATGGTGCACCAGTATGGAAGGTTTCCCAGTAATGGGAGTTCAAAGTTCAAAAGTTGGTTCAATTGGAGCTCAACTTGAAACGGTCATATTTCCTGAACCATAGATGGTATTGATTCACTTTTTTCGGCTCCATGTAGTCGAGGTTCTTGGGAGTATGCATGCAAAGTTTGGGGCCCATAGGACCTAAAACGGGGGAGCTATCGGGTCCCAAACATGGCCAGTTTTCACATAGGCACCAATGTAAAAATTAGATGTCCTAGGGGTACCATCTTTGGGGAGTCAGTACAGGTCGGCCTTAGGTTATAGGGGCTCCAAATTTGCACCATAGGTGCTAAAGAGTCTCCCCTACAAGTGTGCAAAGTTTGGGCTGGTTTTCACCACGTGGTTCTCCAGAAACAGGAGCTCAAAGTCAGTCACTTTGATCACATTTTGCTTCAAGCTGACCAGAGATCTATCTGGCATGCCCCCTCACCTCGGCACCCCCTCCCCCCTCAGGGGGAGGGGGTGCCGAGGTGGGGGTCCACTCGCAGCTCGATGGTGCACCAGTATGGAAGGTTTCCCAGTAATGGGAGTTCAAAGTTCAAAAGTTGGTTCAATTGGAGCTCAACTTGAAACGGTCATATTTCCTGAACCATAGATGGTATTGATTCACTTTTTTCGGCTCCATGTAGTCGAGGGTCTTGGGAGTATGCATGCAAAGTTTGGGGCCCATAGGACCTAAAACGGGGGAGCTATCGGGTCCCAAACATGGCCAGTTTTCACATAGGCACCAATGTAAAAATTAGATGTCCTAGGGGTACCATCTTTGGGGAGTCAGTACAGGTCGGCCTTAGGTTATAGGGGCTCCAAATTTGCACCATAGGTGCTAAAGAGTCTCCCCTACAAATGTGCAAAGTTTGGGCTGGTTTTCACCACGTGGTTCTCCAGAAACAGGAGCTCAAAGTCAGTCACTTTGATCACATTTTGCTTCAAGCTGACCAGAGATCTATCTGGCATGCCCCCTCACCTCAGCACCCCCTCCCCCCTCAGGGGGAGGGGGTGCCGAGGTGGGGGTCCACTCGCAGCTCGATGGTGCACCAGTATGGAAGGTTTCCCAGTAATGGGAGTTCAAAGTTCAAAAGTTGGTTCAATTGGAGCTCAACTTGAAACGGTCATATTTCCTGAACCATAGATGGTATTGATTCACTTTTTTCGGCTCCATGTAGTCGAGGGTCTTGGGAGTATGCATGCAAAGTTTGGGGCCCATAGGACCTAAAACGGGGGAGCTATCGGGTCCCAAACATGGCCAGTTTTCACATAGGCACCAATGTAAAAATTAGATGTCCTAGGGGTACCATCTTTGGGGAGTCAGTACAGGTCGGCCTTAGGTTATAGGGGCTCCAAATTTGCACCATAGGTGCTAAAGAGTCTCCCCTACAAATGTGCAAAGTTTGGGCTGGTTTTCACCACGTGGTTCTCCAGAAACAGGAGCTCAAAGTCAGTCACTTTGATCACATTTTGCTTCAAGCTGACCAGAGATCTATCTGGCATGCCCCCTCACCTCAGCAGCCGAGGTGGGGGTCCACTCGCAGCTCGATGGTGCACCAGTATGGAAGGTTCCCCAGTAATGGGAGTTCAAAGTTCAAAAGTTGGTTCAATTGGAGCTCAACTTGAAACGGTCATATTTCCTGAACCATAGATGGTATTGATTCACTTTTTTCGGCTCCATGTAGTCGAGGGTCTTGGGAGTATGCATGCAAAGTTTGGGGCCCATAGGACCTAAAACGGGGGAGCTATCGGGTCCCAAACATGGCCAGTTTTCACATAGGCACCAATGTAAAAATTAGATGTCCTAGGGGTACCATCTTTGGGGAGTCAGTACAGGTCGGCCTTAGGTTATAGGGGCTCCAAATTTGCACCATAGGTGCTAAAGAGTCTCCCCTACAAATGTGCAAAGTTTGGGCTGGTTTTCACCACGTGGTTCTCCAGAAACAGGAGCTCAAAGTCAGTCACTTTGATCACATTTTGCTTCAAGCTGACCAGAGATCTATCTGGCATGCCCCCTCACCTCAGCACCCCCTCCCCCCTCAGGGGGAGGGGGTGCCGAGGTGGGGGTCCACTCGCAGCTCGATGGTGCACCAGTATGGAAGGTTCCCCAGTAATGGGAGTTCAAAGTTCAAAAGTTGGTTCAATTGGAGCTCAACTTGAAACGGTCATATTTCCTGAACCATAGATGGTATTGATTCACTTTTTTCGGCTCCATGTAGTCGAGGGTCTTGGGAGTATGCATGCAAAGTTTGGGGCCCATAGGACCTAAAACGGGGGAGCTATCGGGTCCCAAACATGGCCAGTTTTCACATAGGCACCAATGTAAAAATTAGATGTCCTAGGGGTACCATCTTTGGGGAGTCAGTACAGGTCGGCCTTAGGTTATAGGGGCTCCAAATTTGCACCATAGGTGCTAAAGAGTCTCCCCTACAAATGTGCAAAGTTTGGGCTGGTTTTCACCACGTGGTTCTCCAGAAACAGGAGCTCAAAGTCAGTCACTTTGATCACATTTTGCTTCAAGCTGACCAGAGATCTATCTGGCATGCCCCCTCACCTCAGCACCCCCTCCCCCCTCAGGGGGAGGGGGTGCCGAGGTGGGGGTCCACTCGCAGCTCGATGGTGCACCAGTATGGAAGGTTCCCCAGTAATGGGAGTTCAAAGTTCAAAAGTTGGTTCAATTGGAGCTCAACTTGAAACGGTCATATTTCCTGAACCATAGATGGTATTGATTCACTTTTTTCGGCTCCATGTAGTCGAGGGTCTTGGGAGTATGCATGCAAAGTTTGGGGCCCATAGGACCTAAAACGGGGGAGCTATCGGGTCCCAAACATGGCCAGTTTTCACATAGGCACCAATGTAAAAATTAGATGTCCTAGGGGTACCATCTTTGGGGAGTCAGTACAGGTCGGCCTTAGGTTATAGGGGCTCCAAATTTGCACCATAGGTGCTAAAGAGTCTCCCCTACAAGTGTGCAAAGTTTGGGCTGGTTTTCACCACGTGGTTCTCCAGAAACAGGAGCTCAAAGTCAGTCACTTTGATCACATTTTGCTTCAAGCTGACCAGAGATCTATCTGGCATGCCCCCTCACCTCGGCACCCCCTCCCCCCTCAGGGGGAGGGGGTGCCGAGGTGGGGGTCCACTCGCAGCTCGATGGTGCACCAGTATGGAAGGTTCCCCAGTAATGGGAGTTCAAAGTTCAAAAGTTGGTTCAATTGGAGCTCAACTTGAAACGGTCATATTTCCTGAACCATAGATGGTATTGATTCACTTTTTTCGGCTCCATGTAGTCGAGGGTCTTGGGAGTATGCATGCAAAGTTTGGGGCCCATAGGACCTAAAACGGGGGAGCTATCGGGTCCCAAACATGGCCAGTTTTCACATAGGCACCAATGTAAAAATTAGATGTCCTAGGGGTACCATCTTTGGGGAGTCAGTACAGGTCGGCCTTAGGTTATAGGGGCTCCAAATTTGCACCATAGGTGCTAAAGAGTCTCCCCTACAAGTGTGCAAAGTTTGGGCTGGTTTTCACCACGTGGTTCTCCAGAAACAGGAGCTCAAAGTCAGTCACTTTGATCACATTTTGCTTCAAGCTGACCAGAGATCTATCTGGCATGCCCCCTCACCTCGGCACCCCCTCCCCCCTCAGGGGGAGGGGGTGCCGAGGTGGGGGTCCACTCGCAGCTCGATGGTGCACCAGTATGGAAGGTTTCCCAGTAATGGGAGTTCAAAGTTCAAAAGTTGGTTCAATTGGAGCTCAACTTGAAACGGTCATATTTCCTGAACCATAGATGGTATTGATTCACTTTTTTCGGCTCCATGTAGTCGAGGGTCTTGGGAGTATGCATGCAAAGTTTGGGGCCCATAGGACCTAAAACGGGGGAGCTATCGGGTCCCAAACATGGCCAGTTTTCACATAGGCACCAATGTAAAAATTAGATGTCCTAGGGGTACCATCTTTGGGGAGTCAGTACAGGTCGGCCTTAGGTTATAGGGGCTCCAAATTTGCACCATAGGTGCTAAAGAGTCTCCCCTACAAGTGTGCAAAGTTTGGGCTGGTTTTCACCACGTGGTTCTCCAGAAACAGGAGCTCAAAGTCAGTCACTTTGATCACATTTTGCTTCAAGCTGACCAGAGATCTATCTGGCATGCCCCCTCACCTCGGCACCCCCTCCCCCCTCAGGGGGAGGGGGTGCCGAGGTGGGGGTCCACTCGCAGCTCGATGGTGCACCAGTATGGAAGGTTCCCCAGTAATGGGAGTTCAAAGTTCAAAAGTTGGTTCAATTGGAGCTCAACTTGAAACGGTCATATTTCCTGAGCCATAGATGGTATTGATTCACTTTTTTCGGCTCCATGTAGTCGAGGGTCTTGGGAGTATGCATGCAAAGTTTGGGGCCCATAGGACCTAAAACGGGGGAGCTATCGGGTCCCAAACATGGCCAGTTTTCACATAGGCACCAATGTAAAAATTAGATGTCCTAGGGGTACCATCTTTGGGGAGTCAGTACAGGTCGGCCTTAGGTTATAGGGGCTCCAAATTTGCACCATAGGTGCTAAAGAGTCTCCCCTACAAATGTGCAAAGTTTGGGCTGGTTTTCACCACGTGGTTCTCCAGAAACAGGAGCTCAAAGTCAGTCACTTTGATCACATTTTGCTTCAAGCTGACCAGAGATCTATCTGGCATGCCCCCTCACCTCAGCACCCCCTCCCCCCTCAGGGGGAGGGGGTGCCGAGGTGGGGGTCCACTCGCAGCTCGATGGTGCACCAGTATGGAAGGTTCCCCAGTAATGGGAGTTCAAAGTTCAAAAGTTGGTTCAATTGGAGCTCAACTTGAAACGGTCATATTTCCTGAACCATAGATGGTATTGATTCACTTTTTTCGGCTCCATGTAGTCGAGGGTCTTGGGAGTATGCATGCAAAGTTTGGGGCCCATAGGACCTAAAACGGGGGAGCTATCGGGTCCCAAACATGGCCAGTTTTCACATAGGCACCAATGTAAAAATTAGATGTCCTAGGGGTACCATCTTTGGGGAGTCAGTACAGGTCGGCCTTAGGTTATAGGGGCTCCAAATTTGCACCATAGGTGCTAAAGAGTCTCCCCTACAAATGTGCAAAGTTTGGGCTGGTTTTCACCACGTGGTTCTCCAGAAACAGGAGCTCAAAGTCAGTCACTTTGATCACATTTTGCTTCAAGCTGACCAGAGATCTATCTGGCATGCCCCCTCACCTCAGCACCCCCTCCCCCCTCAGGGGGAGGGGGTGCCGAGGTGGGGGTCCACTCGCAGCTCGATGGTGCACCAGTATGGAAGGTTCCCCAGTAATGGGAGTTCAAAGTTCAAAAGTTGGTTCAATTGGAGCTCAACTTGAAACGGTCATATTTCCTGAACCATAGATGGTATTGATTCACTTTTTTCGGCTCCATGTAGTCGAGGGTCTTGGGAGTATGCATGCAAAGTTTGGGGCCCATAGGACCTAAAACGGGGGAGCTATCGGGTCCCAAACATGGCCAGTTTTCACATAGGCACCAATGTAAAAATTAGATGTCCTAGGGGTACCATCTTTGGGGAGTCAGTACAGGTCGGCCTTAGGTTATAGGGGCTCCAAATTTGCACCATAGGTGCTAAAGAGTCTCCCCTACAAGTGTGCAAAGTTTGGGCTGGTTTTCACCACGTGGTTCTCCAGAAACAGGAGCTCAAAGTCAGTCACTTTGATCACATTTTGCTTCAAGCTGACCAGAGATCTATCTGGCATGCCCCCTCACCTCGGCACCCCCTCCCCCCTCAGGGGGAGGGGGTGCCGAGGTGGGGGTCCACTCGCAGCTCGATGGTGCACCAGTATGGAAGGTTCCCCAGTAATGGGAGTTCAAAGTTCAAAAGTTGGTTCAATTGGAGCTCAACTTGAAACGGTCATATTTCCTGAACCATAGATGGTATTGATTCACTTTTTTCGGCTCCATGTAGTCGAGGGTCTTGGGAGTATGCATGCAAAGTTTGGGGCCCATAGGACCTAAAACGGGGGAGCTATCGGGTCCCAAACATGGCCAGTTTTCACATAGGCACCAATGTAAAAATTAGATGTCCTAGGGGTACCATCTTTGGGGAGTCAGTACAGGTCGGCCTTAGGTTATAGGGGCTCCAAATTTGCACCATAGGTGCTAAAGAGTCTCCCCTACAAGTGTGCAAAGTTTGGGCTGGTTTTCACCACGTGGTTCTCCAGAAACAGGAGCTCAAAGTCAGTCACTTTGATCACATTTTGCTTCAAGCTGACCAGAGATCTATCTGGCATGCCCCCTCACCTCGGCACCCCCTCCCCCCTCAGGGGGAGGGGGTGCCGAGGTGGGGGTCCACTCGCAGCTCGATGGTGCACCAGTATGGAAGGTTTCCCAGTAATGGGAGTTCAAAGTTCAAAAGTTGGTTCAATTGGAGCTCAACTTGAAACGGTCATATTTCCTGAACCATAGATGGTATTGATTCACTTTTTTCGGCTCCATGTAGTCGAGGGTCTTGGGAGTATGCATGCAAAGTTTGGGGCCCATAGGACCTAAAACGGGGGAGCTATCGGGTCCCAAACATGGCCAGTTTTCACATAGGCACCAATGTAAAAATTAGATGTCCTAGGGGTACCATCTTTGGGGAGTCAGTACAGGTCGGCCTTAGGTTATAGGGGCTCCAAATTTGCACCATAGGTGCTAAAGAGTCTCCCCTACAAGTGTGCAAAGTTTGGGCTGGTTTTCACCACGTGGTTCTCCAGAAACAGGAGCTCAAAGTCAGTCACTTTGATCACATTTTGCTTCAAGCTGACCAGAGATCTATCTGGCATGCCCCCTCACCTCGGCACCCCCTCCCCCCTCAGGGGGAGGGGGTGCCGAGGTGGGGGTCCACTCGCAGCTCGATGGTGCACCAGTATGGAAGGTTCCCCAGTAATGGGAGTTCAAAGTTCAAAAGTTGGTTCAATTGGAGCTCAACTTGAAACGGTCATATTTCCTGAACCATACAGGGGAATGATTCACTTTCTTCAGCCCCACGTAGCCCAGGGTCTTGTGAGTATGCATGCCATGTTTGGGGCAGTTTGGACCTAAAACGGGGGAGCTATCGGGTCCCAAACATGGCCAGTTTTCACATAGGCACCAATGTAAAAATTAGATGTCCTAGGGGTACCATCTTTGGGGAGTCAGTACAGGTCGGCCTTAGGTTATAGGGGCTCCAAATTTGCACCATAGGTGCTAAAGAGTCTCCCCTACAAGTGTGCAAAGTTTGGGCTGGTTTTCACCACGTGGTTCTCCAGAAACAGGAGCTCAAAGTCAGTCACTTTGATCACATTTTGCTTCAAGCTGACCAGAGATCTATCTGGCATGCCCCCTCACCTCGGCACCCCCTCCCCCCTCAGGGGGAGGGGGAGGGGGTGCCGAGGTGGGGGTCCACTCGCAGCTCGATGGTGCACCAGTATGGAAGGTTTCCCAGTAATGGGAGTTCAAAGTTCAAAAGTTGGTTCAATTGGAGCTCAACTTGAAACGGTCATATTTCCTGAACCATAGATGGTATTGATTCACTTTTTTCGGCTCCATGTAGTCGAGGGTCTTGGGAGTATGCATGCAAAGTTTGGGGCCCATAGGACCTAAAACGGGGGAGCTATCGGGTCCCAAACATGGCCAGTTTTCACATAGGCACCAATGTAAAAATTAGATGTCCTAGGGGTACCATCTTTGGGGAGTCAGTACAGGTTGGCCTTAGGTTATAGGGGCTCCAAATTTGCACCATAGGTGCTAAAGAGTCTCCCCTACAAGTGTGCAAAGTTTGGGCTGGTTTTCACCACGTGGTTCTCCAGAAACAGGAGCTCAAAGTCAGTCACTTTGATCACATTTTGCTTCAAGCTGACCAGAGATCTATCTGGCATGCCCCCTCACCTCGGCACCCCCTCCCCCCTCAGGGGGAGGGGGTGCCGAGGTGGGGGTCCACTCGCAGCTCGATGGTGCACCAGTATGGAAGGTTCCCCAGTAATGGGAGTTCAAAGTTCAAAAGTTGGTTCAATTGGAGCTCAACTTGAAACGGTCATATTTCCTGAACCATACAGGGGAATGATTCACTTTCTTCAGCCCCACGTAGCCCAGGGTCTTGTGAGTATGCATGCCATGTTTGGGGCAGTTTGGACCTAAAACGGGGGAGCTATCGGGTCCCAAACATGGCCAGTTTTCACATAGGCACCAATGTAAAAATTAGATGTCCTAGGGGTACCATCTTTGGGGAGTCAGTACAGGTCGGCCTTAGGTTATAGGGGCTCCAAATTTGCACCATAGGTGCTAAAGAGTCTCCCCTACAAGTGTGCAAAGTTTGGGCTGGTTTTCACCACGTGGTTCTCCAGAAACAGGAGCTCAAAGTCAGTCACTTTGATCACATTTTGCTTCAAGCTGACCAGAGATCTATCTGGCATGCCCCCTCACCTCAGCACCCCCTCCCCCCTCAGGGGGAGGGGGTGCCGAGGTGGGGGTCCACTCGCAGCTCGATGGTGCACCAGTATGGAAGGTTTCCCAGTAATGGGAGTTCAAAGTTCAAAAGTTGGTTCAATTGGAGCTCAACTTGAAACGGTCATATTTCCTGAACCATAGATGGTATTGATTCACTTTTTTCGGTTCCATGTAGTCGAGGGTCTTGGGAGTATGCATGCAAAGTTTGGGGCCCATAGGACCTAAAACGGGGGAGCTATCGGGTCCCAAACATGGCCAGTTTTCACATAGGCACCAATGTAAAAATTAGATGTCCTAGGGGTACCATCTTTGGGGAGTCAGTACAGGTCGGCCTTAGGTTATAGGGGCTCCAAATTTGCACCATAGGTGCTAAAGAGTCTCCCCTACAAGTGTGCAAAGTTTGGGCTGGTTTTCACCACGTGGTTCTCCAGAAACAGGAGCTCAAAGTCAGTCACTTTGATCACATTTTGCTTCAAGCTGACCAGAGATCTATCTGGCATGCCCCCTCACCTCAGCAGCCGAGGTGGGGGTCCACTCGCAGCTCGATGGTGCACCAGTATGGAAGGTTCCCCAGTAATGGGAGTTCAAAGTTCAAAAGTTGGTTCAATTGGAGCTCAACTTGAAACGGTCATATTTCCTGAACCATAGATGGTATTGATTCACTTTTTTCGGCTCCATGTAGTCGAGGGTCTTGGGAGTATGCATGCAAAGTTTGGGGCCCATAGGACCTA
Organism: Lithobates pipiens; assembly: GCF_037356315.1. Lineage (NCBI taxonomy): Eukaryota > Metazoa > Chordata > Amphibia > Anura > Ranidae > Lithobates > Lithobates pipiens. The sequence goes on along the minus strand of NW_027507907.1, from coordinate 2,224,439 downwards.
AAACGGGGGAGCTATCGGGTCCCAAACATGGCCAGTTTTCACATAGGCACCAATGTAAAAATTAGATGTCCTAGGGGTACCATCTTTGGGGAGTCAGTACAGGTCGGCCTTAGGTTATAGGGGCTCCAAATTTGCACCATAGGTGCTAAAGAGTCTCCCCTACAAATGTGCAAAGTTTGGGCTGGTTTTCACCACGTGGTTCTCCAGAAACAGGAGCTCAAAGTCAGTCACTTTGATCACATTTTGCTTCAAGCTGACCAGAGATCTATCTGGCATGCCCCCTCACCTCAGCACCCCCTCCCCCCTCAGGGGGAGGGGGTGCCGAGGTGGGGGTCCACTCGCAGCTCGATGGTGCACCAGTATGGAAGGTTCCCCAGTAATGGGAGTTCAAAGTTCAAAAGTTGGTTCAATTGGAGCTCAACTTGAAACGGTCATATTTCCTGAACCATAGATGGTATTGATTCACTTTTTTCGGCTCCATGTAGTCGAGGGTCTTGGGAGTATGCATGCAAAGTTTGGGGCCCATAGGACCTAAAACGGGGGAGCTATCGGGTCCCAAACATGGCCAGTTTTCACATAGGCACCAATGTAAAAATTAGATGTCCTAGGGGTACCATCTTTGGGGAGTCAGTACAGGTCGGCCTTAGGTTATAGGGGCTCCAAATTTGCACCATAGGTGCTAAAGAGTCTCCCCTACAAATGTGCAAAGTTTGGGCTGGTTTTCACCACGTGGTTCTCCAGAAACAGGAGCTCAAAGTCAGTCACTTTGATCACATTTTGCTTCAAGCTGACCAGAGATCTATCTGGCATGCCCCCTCACCTCAGCACCCCCTCCCCCCTCAGGGGGAGGGGGTGCCGAGGTGGGGGTCCACTCGCAGCTCGATGGTGCACCAGTATGGAAGGTTCCCCAGTAATGGGAGTTCAAAGTTCAAAAGTTGGTTCAATTGGAGCTCAACTTGAAACGGTCATATTTCCTGAACCATAGATGGTATTGATTCACTTTTTTCGGCTCCATGTAGTCGAGGGTCTTGGGAGTATGCATGCAAAGTTTGGGGCCCATAGGACCTAAAACGGGGGAGCTATCGGGTCCCAAACATGGCCAGTTTTCACATAGGCACCAATGTAAAAATTAGATGTCCTAGGGGTACCATCTTTGGGGAGTCAGTACAGGTCGGCCTTAGGTTATAGGGGCTCCAAATTTGCACCATAGGTGCTAAAGAGTCTCCCCTACAAGTGTGCAAAGTTTGGGCTGGTTTTCACCACGTGGTTCTCCAGAAACAGGAGCTCAAAGTCAGTCACTTTGATCACATTTTGCTTCAAGCTGACCAGAGATCTATCTGGCATGCCCCCTCACCTCGGCACCCCCTCCCCCCTCAGGGGGAGGGGGTGCCGAGGTGGGGGTCCACTCGCAGCTCGATGGTGCACCAGTATGGAAGGTTCCCCAGTAATGGGAGTTCAAAGTTCAAAAGTTGGTTCAATTGGAGCTCAACTTGAAACGGTCATATTTCCTGAACCATAGATGGTATTGATTCACTTTTTTCGGCTCCATGTAGTCGAGGGTCTTGGGAGTATGCATGCAAAGTTTGGGGCCCATAGGACCTAAAACGGGGGAGCTATCGGGTCCCAAACATGGCCAGTTTTCACATAGGCACCAATGTAAAAATTAGATGTCCTAGGGGTACCATCTTTGGGGAGTCAGTACAGGTCGGCCTTAGGTTATAGGGGCTCCAAATTTGCACCATAGGTGCTAAAGAGTCTCCCCTACAAGTGTGCAAAGTTTGGGCTGGTTTTCACCACGTGGTTCTCCAGAAACAGGAGCTCAAAGTCAGTCACTTTGATCACATTTTGCTTCAAGCTGACCAGAGATCTATCTGGCATGCCCCCTCACCTCGGCACCCCCTCCCCCCTCAGGGGGAGGGGGTGCCGAGGTGGGGGTCCACTCGCAGCTCGATGGTGCACCAGTATGGAAGGTTTCCCAGTAATGGGAGTTCAAAGTTCAAAAGTTGGTTCAATTGGAGCTCAACTTGAAACGGTCATATTTCCTGAACCATAGATGGTATTGATTCACTTTTTTCGGCTCCATGTAGTCGAGGGTCTTGGGAGTATGCATGCAAAGTTTGGGGCCCATAGGACCTAAAACGGGGGAGCTATCGGGTCCCAAACATGGCCAGTTTTCACATAGGCACCAATGTAAAAATTAGATGTCCTAGGGGTACCATCTTTGGGGAGTCAGTACAGGTCGGCCTTAGGTTATAGGGGCTCCAAATTTGCACCATAGGTGCTAAAGAGTCTCCCCTACAAATGTGCAAAGTTTGGGCTGGTTTTCACCACGTGGTTCTCCAGAAACAGGAGCTCAAAGTCAGTCACTTTGATCACATTTTGCTTCAAGCTGACCAGAGATCTATCTGGCATGCCCCCTCACCTCAGCACCCCCTCCCCCCTCAGGGGGAGGGGGTGCCGAGGTGGGGGTCCACTCGCAGCTCGATGGTGCACCAGTATGGAAGGTTCCCCAGTAATGGGAGTTCAAAGTTCAAAAGTTGGTTCAATTGGAGCTCAACTTGAAACGGTCATATTTCCTGAACCATAGATGGTATTGATTCACTTTTTTCGGCTCCATGTAGTCGAGGGTCTTGGGAGTATGCATGCAAAGTTTGGGGCCCATAGGACCTAAAACGGGGGAGCTATCGGGTCCCAAACATGGCCAGTTTTCACATAGGCACCAATGTAAAAATTAGATGTCCTAGGGGTACCATCTTTGGGGAGTCAGTACAGGTCGGCCTTAGGTTATAGGGGCTCCAAATTTGCACCATAGGTGCTAAAGAGTCTCCCCTACAAGTGTGCAAAGTTTGGGCTGGTTTTCACCACGTGGTTCTCCAGAAACAGGAGCTCAAAGTCAGTCACTTTGATCACATTTTGCTTCAAGCTGACCAGAGATCTATCTGGCATGCCCCCTCACCTCGGCACCCCCTCCCCCCTCAGGGGGAGGGGGTGCCGAGGTGGGGGTCCACTCGCAGCTCGATGGTGCACCAGTATGGAAGGTTCCCCAGTAATGGGAGTTCAAAGTTCAAAAGTTGGTTCAATTGGAGCTCAACTTGAAACGGTCATATTTCCTGAACCATAGATGGTATTGATTCACTTTTTTCGGCTCCATGTAGTCGAGGGTCTTGGGAGTATGCATGCAAAGTTTGGGGCCCATAGGACCTAAAACGGGGGAGCTATCGGGTCCCAAACATGGCCAGTTTTCACATAGGCACCAATGTAAAAATTAGATGTCCTAGGGGTACCATCTTTGGGGAGTCAGTACAGGTCGGCCTTAGGTTATAGGGGCTCCAAATTTGCACCATAGGTGCTAAAGAGTCTCCCCTACAAGTGTGCAAAGTTTGGGCTGGTTTTCACCACGTGGTTCTCCAGAAACAGGAGCTCAAAGTCAGTCACTTTGATCACATTTTGCTTCAAGCTGACCAGAGATCTATCTGGCATGCCCCCTCACCTCGGCACCCCCTCCCCCCTCAGGGGGAGGGGGTGCCGAGGTGGGGGTCCACTCGCAGCTCGATGGTGCACCAGTATGGAAGGTTTCCCAGTAATGGGAGTTCAAAGTTCAAAAGTTGGTTCAATTGGAGCTCAACTTGAAACGGTCATATTTCCTGAACCATAGATGGTATTGATTCACTTTTTTCGGCTCCATGTAGTCGAGGGTCTTGGGAGTATGCATGCAAAGTTTGGGGCCCATAGGACCTAAAACGGGGGAGCTATCGGGTCCCAAACATGGCCAGTTTTCACATAGGCACCAATGTAAAAATTAGATGTCCTAGGGGTACCATCTTTGGGGAGTCAGTACAGGTCGGCCTTAGGTTATAGGGGCTCCAAATTTGCACCATAGGTGCTAAAGAGTCTCCCCTACAAATGTGCAAAGTTTGGGCTGGTTTTCACCACGTGGTTCTCCAGAAACAGGAGCTCAAAGTCAGTCACTTTGATCACATTTTGCTTCAAGCTGACCAGAGATCTATCTGGCATGCCCCCTCACCTCAGCACCCCCTCCCCCCTCAGGGGGAGGGGGTGCCGAGGTGGGGGTCCACTCGCAGCTCGATGGTGCACCAGTATGGAAGGTTCCCCAGTAATGGGAGTTCAAAGTTCAAAAGTTGGTTCAATTGGAGCTCAACTTGAAACGGTCATATTTCCTGAACCATAGATGGTATTGATTCACTTTTTTCGGCTCCATGTAGTCGAGGGTCTTGGGAGTATGCATGCAAAGTTTGGGGCCCATAGGACCTAAAACGGGGGAGCTATCGGGTCCCAAACATGGCCAGTTTTCACATAGGCACCAATGTAAAAATTAGATGTCCTAGGGGTACCATCTTTGGGGAGTCAGTACAGGTCGGCCTTAGGTTATAGGGGCTCCAAATTTGCACCATAGGTGCTAAAGAGTCTCCCCTACAAGTGTGCAAAGTTTGGGCTGGTTTTCACCACGTGGTTCTCCAGAAACAGGAGCTCAAAGTCAGTCACTTTGATCACATTTTGCTTCAAGCTGACCAGAGATCTATCTGGCATGCCCCCTCACCTCGGCACCCCCTCCCCCCTCAGGGGGAGGGGGTGCCGAGGTGGGGGTCCACTCGCAGCTCGATGGTGCACCAGTATGGAAGGTTCCCCAGTAATGGGAGTTCAAAGTTCAAAAGTTGGTTCAATTGGAGCTCAACTTGAAACGGTCATATTTCCTGAACCATAGATGGTATTGATTCACTTTTTTCGGCTCCATGTAGTCGAGGGTCTTGGGAGTATGCATGCAAAGTTTGGGGCCCATAGGACCTAAAACGGGGGAGCTATCGGGTCCCAAACATGGCCAGTTTTCACATAGGCACCAATGTAAAAATTAGATGTCCTAGGGGTACCATCTTTGGGGAGTCAGTACAGGTCGGCCTTAGGTTATAGGGGCTCCAAATTTGCACCATAGGTGCTAAAGAGTCTCCCCTACAAGTGTGCAAAGTTTGGGCTGGTTTTCACCACGTGGTTCTCCAGAAACAGGAGCTCAAAGTCAGTCACTTTGATCACATTTTGCTTCAAGCTGACCAGAGATCTATCTGGCATGCCCCCTCACCTCGGCACCCCCTCCCCCCTCAGGGGGAGGGGGTGCCGAGGTGGGGGTCCACTCGCAGCTCGATGGTGCACCAGTATGGAAGGTTTCCCAGTAATGGGAGTTCAAAGTTCAAAAGTTGGTAGAATTGGAGCTCAACTTGAAACGGTCATATTTCCTGAACCATAGATGGTATTGATTCACTTTTTTCGGCTCCATGTAGTCGAGGGTCTTGGGAGTATGCATGCAAAGTTTGGGGCCCATAGGACCTAAAACGGGGGAGCTATCGGGTCCCAAACATGGCCAGTTTTCACATAGGCACCAATGTAAAAATTAGATGTCCTAGGGGTACCATCTTTGGGGAGTCAGTACAGGTCGGCCTTAGGTTATAGGGGCTCCAAATTTGCACCATAGGTGCTAAAGAGTCTCCCCTACAAGTGTGCAAAGTTTGGGCTGGTTTTCACCACGTGGTTCTCCAGAAACAGGAGCTCAAAGTCAGTCACTTTGATCACATTTTGCTTCAAGCTGACCAGAGATCTATCTGGCATGCCCCCTCACCTCGGCACCCCCTCCCCCCTCAGGGGGAGGGGGTGCCGAGGTGGGGGTCCACTCGCAGCTCGATGGTGCACCAGTATGGAAGGTTCCCCAGTAATGGGAGTTCAAAGTTCAAAAGTTGGTTCAATTGGAGCTCAACTTGAAACGGTCATATTTCCTGAGCCATAGATGGTATTGATTCACTTTTTTCGGCTCCATGTAGTCGAGGGTCTTGGGAGTATGCATGCAAAGTTTGGGGCCCATAGGACCTAAAACGGGGGAGCTATCGGGTCCCAAACATGGCCAGTTTTCACATAGGCACCAATGTAAAAATTAGATGTCCTAGGGGTACCATCTTTGGGGAGTCAGTACAGGTCGGCCTTAGGTTATAGGGGCTCCAAATTTGCACCATAGGTGCTAAAGAGTCTCCCCTACAAATGTGCAAAGTTTGGGCTGGTTTTCACCACGTGGTTCTCCAGAAACAGGAGCTCAAAGTCAGTCACTTTGATCACATTTTGCTTCAAGCTGACCAGAGATCTATCTGGCATGCCCCCTCACCTCGGCACCCCCTCCCCCCTCAGGGGGAGGGGGTGCCGAGGTGGGGGTCCACTCGCAGCTCGATGGTGCACCAGTATGGAAGGTTTCCCAGTAATGGGAGTTCAAAGTTCAAAAGTTGGTTCAATTGGAGCTCAACTTGAAACGGTCATATTTCCTGAACCATAGATGGTATTGATTCACTTTTTTCGGCTCCATGTAGTCGAGGGTCTTGGGAGTATGCATGCAAAGTTTGGGGCCCATAGGACCTAAAACGGGGGAGCTATCGGGTCCCAAACATGGCCAGTTTTCACATAGGCACCAATGTAAAAATTAGATGTCCTAGGGGTACCATCTTTGGGGAGTCAGTACAGGTCGGCCTTAGGTTATAGGGGCTCCAAATTTGCACCATAGGTGCTAAAGAGTCTCCCCTACAAGTGTGCAAAGTTTGGGCTGGTTTTCACCACGTGGTTCTCCAGAAACAGGAGCTCAAAGTCAGTCACTTTGATCACATTTTGCTTCAAGCTGACCAGAGATCTATCTGGCATGCCCCCTCACCTCGGCACCCCCTCCCCCCTCAGGGGGAGGGGGTGCCGAGGTGGGGGTCCACTCGCAGCTCGATGGTGCACCAGTATGGAAGGTTCCCCAGTAATGGGAGTTCAAAGTTCAAAAGTTGGTTCAATTGGAGCTCAACTTGAAACGGTCATATTTCCTGAACCATAGATGGTATTGATTCACTTTTTTCGGCTCCATGTAGTCGAGGGTCTTGGGAGTATGCATGCAAAGTTTGGGGCCCATAGGACCTAAAACGGGGGAGCTATCGGGTCCCAAACATGGCCAGTTTTCACATAGGCACCAATGTAAAAATTAGATGTCCTAGGGGTACCATCTTTGGGGAGTCAGTACAGGTCGGCCTTAGGTTATAGGGGCTCCAAATTTGCACCATAGGTGCTAAAGAGTCTCCCCTACAAGTGTGCAAAGTTTGGGCTGGTTTTCACCACGTGGTTCTCCAGAAACAGGAGCTCAAAGTCAGTCACTTTGATCACATTTTGCTTCAAGCTGACCAGAGATCTATCTGGCATGCCCCCTCACCTCGGCACCCCCTCCCCCCTCAGGGGGAGGGGGTGCCGAGGTGGGGGTCCACTCGCAGCTCGATGGTGCACCAGTATGGAAGGTTTCCCAGTAATGGGAGTTCAAAGTTCAAAAGTTGGTTCAATTGGAGCTCAACTTGAAACGGTCATATTTCCTGAACCATAGATGGTATTGATTCACTTTTTTCGGCTCCATGTAGTCGAGGGTCTTGGGAGTATGCATGCAAAGTTTGGGGCCCATAGGACCTAAAACGGGGGAGCTATCGGGTCCCAAACATGGCCAGTTTTCACATAGGCACCAATGTAAAAATTAGATGTCCTAGGGGTACCATCTTTGGGGAGTCAGTACAGGTCGGCCTTAGGTTATAGGGGCTCCAAATTTGCACCATAGGTGCTAAAGAGTCTCCCCTACAAGTGTGCAAAGTTTGGGCTGGTTTTCACCATGTGGTTCTCCAGAAACAGGAGCTTAAAGTCAGTCACTTTGATCACATTTTGCTTCAAGCTGACCAGAGATCTATCTGGCATGCCCCCTCACCTCGGCACCCCCTCCCCCCTCAGGGGGAGGGGGTGCCGAGGTGGGGGTCCACTCGCAGCTCGATGGTGCACCAGTATGGAAGGTTCCCCAGTAATGGGAGTTCAAAGTTCCAAAGTTGGTTCAATTGGAGCTCAACTTTAAACGGTCATATTTCCCGAACCATACATGGGAATGATTCACTTTCTTCAGCCCCACGTAGCCCAGGGTCTTGTGAGTATGCATGCCATGTTTGGGGCAGTTTGGACCTAAAACGGGGGAGCTATCGGGTCCCAAACATGGCCAGTTTTCACATAGGCACCAATGTAAAAATTAGATGTCCTAGGGGTACCATCTTTGGGGAGTCAGTACAGGTCGGCCTTAGGTTATAGGGGCTCCAAATTTGCACCATAGGTGCTAAAGAGTCTCCCCTACAAGTGTGCAAAGTTTGGGCTGGTTTTCACCACGTGGTTCTCCAGAAACAGGAGCTCAAAGTCAGTCACTTTGATCACATTTTGCTTCAAGCTGACCAGAGATCTATCTGGCATGCCCCCTCACCTCGGCACCCCCTCCCCCCTCAGGGGGAGGGGGTGCCGAGGTGGGGGTCCACTCGCAGCTCGATGGTGCACCAGTATGGAAGGTTCCCCAGTAATGGGAGTTCAAAGTTCAAAAGTTGGTTCAATTGGAGCTCAACTTGAAACGGTCATATTTCCTGAACCATACAGGGGAATGATTCACTTTCTTCAGCCCCACGTAGCCCAGGGTCTTGTGAGTATGCATGCCATGTTTGGGGCAGTTTGGACCTAAAACGGGGGAGCTATCGGGTCCCAAACATGGCCAGTTTTCACATAGGCACCAATGTAAAAATTAGATGTCCTAGGGGTACCATCTTTGGGGAGTCAGTACAGGTCGGCCTTAGGTTATAGGGGCTCCAAATTTGCACCATAGGTGCTAAAGAGTCTCCCCTACAAGTGTGCAAAGTTTGGGCTGGTTTTCACCACGTGGTTCTCCAGAAACAGGAGCTCAAAGTCAGTCACTTTGATCACATTTTGCTTCAAGCTGACCAGAGATCTATCTGGCATGCCCCCTCACCTCGGCACCCCCTCCCCCCTCAGGGGGAGGGGGTGCCGAGGTGGGGGTCCACTCGCAGCTCGATGGTGCACCAGTATGGAAGGTTTCCCAGTAATGGGAGTTCAAAGTTCAAAAGTTGGTTCAATTGGAGCTCAACTTGAAACGGTCATATTTCCTGAACCATAGATGGTATTGATTCACTTTTTTCGGCTCCATGTAGTCGAGGGTCTTGGGAGTATGCATGCAAAGTTTGGGGCCCATAGGACCTAAAACGGGGGAGCTATCGGGTCCCAAACATGGCCAGTTTTCACATAGGCACCAATGTAAAAATTAGATGTCCTAGGGGTACCATCTTTGGGGAGTCAGTACAGGTCGGCCTTAGGTTATAGGGGCTCCAAATTTGCACCATAGGTGCTAAAGAGTCTCCCCTACAAGTGTGCAAAGTTTGGGCTGGTTTTCACCACGTGGTTCTCCAGAAACAGGAGCTCAAAGTCAGTCACTTTGATCACATTTTGCTTCAAGCTGACCAGAGATCTATCTGGCATGCCCCCTCACCTCGGCACCCCCTCCCCCCTCAGGGGGAGGGGGTGCCGAGGTGGGGGTCCACTCGCAGCTCGATGGTGCACCAGTATGGAAGGTTCCCCAGTAATGGGAGTTCAAAGTTCCAAAGTTGGTTCAATTGGAGCTCAACTTTAAACGGTCATATTTCCCGAACCATACATGGGAATGATTCACTTTCTTCAGCCCCACGTAGCCCAGGGTCTTGTGAGTATGCATGCCATGTTTGGGGCAGTTTGGACCTAAAACGGGGGAGCTATCGGGTCCCAAACATGGCCAGTTTTCACATAGGCACCAATGTAAAAATTAGATGTCCTAGGGGTACCATCTTTGGGGAGTCAGTACAGGTCGGCCTTAGGTTATAGGGGCTCCAAATTTGCACCATAGGTGCTAAAGAGTCTCCCCTACAAGTGTGCAAAGTTTGGGCTGGTTTTCACCACGTGGTTCTCCAGAAACAGGAGCTCAAAGTCAGTCACTTTGATCACATTTTGCTTCAAGCTGACCAGAGATCTATCTGGCATGCCCCCTCACCTCGGCACCCCCTCCCCCCTCAGGGGGAGGGGGTGCCGAGGTGGGGGTCCACTCGCAGCTCGATGGTGCACCAGTATGGAAGGTTTCCCAGTAATGGGAGTTCAAAGTTCAAAAGTTGGTTCAATTGGAGCTCAACTTGAAACGGTCATATTTCCTGAACCATAGATGGTATTGATTCACTTTTTTCGGCTCCATGTAGTCGAGGGTCTTGGGAGTATGCATGCAAAGTTTGGGGCCCATAGGACCTAAAACGGGGGAGCTATCGGGTCCCAAACATGGCCAGTTTTCACATAGGCACCAATGTAAAAATTAGATGTCCTAGGGGTACCATCTTTGGGGAGTCAGTACAGGTTGGCCTTAGGTTATAGGGGCTCCAAATTTGCACCATAGGTGCTAAAGAGTCTCCCCTACAAGTGTGCAAAGTTTGGGCTGGTTTTCACCACGTGGTTCTCCAGAAACAGGAGCTCAAAGTCAGTCACTTTGATCACATTTTGCTTCAAGCTGACCAGAGATCTATCTGGCATGCCCCCTCACCTCGGCACCCCCTCCCCCCTCAGGGGGAGGGGGTGCCGAGGTGGGGGTCCACTCGCAGCTCGATGGTGCACCAGTATGGAAGGTTCCCCAGTAATGGGAGTTCAAAGTTCAAAAGTTGGTTCAATTGGAGCTCAACTTGAAACGGTCATATTTCCTGAACCATACAGGGGAATGATTCACTTTCTTCAGCCCCACGTAGCCCAGGGTCTTGTGAGTATGCATGCCATGTTTGGGGCAGTTTGGACCTAAAACGGGGGAGCTATCGGGTCCCAAACATGGCCAGTTTTCACATAGGCACCAATGTAAAAATTAGATGTCCTAGGGGTACCATCTTTGGGGAGTCAGTACAGGTCGGCCTTAGGTTATAGGGGCTCCAAATTTGCACCATAGGTGCTAAAGAGTCTCCCCTACAAGTGTGCAAAGTTTGGGCTGGTTTTCACCACGTGGTTCTCCAGAAACAGGAGCTCAAAGTCAGTCACTTTGATCACATTTTGCTTCAAGCTGACCAGAGATCTATCTGGCATGCCCCCTCACCTCGGCACCCCCTCCCCCCTCAGGGGGAGGGGGTGCCGAGGTGGGGGTCCACTCGCAGCTCGATGGTGCACCAGTATGGAAGGTTTCCCAGTAATGGGAGTTCAAAGTTCAAAAGTTGGTTCAATTGGAGCTCAACTTGAAACGGTCATATTTCCTGAACCATAGATGGTATTGATTCACTTTTTTCGGCTCCATGTAGTCGAGGGTCTTGGGAGTATGCATGCAAAGTTTGGGGCCCATAGGACCTAAAACGGGGGAGCTATCGGGTCCCAAACATGGCCAGTTTTCACATAGGCACCAATGTAAAAATTAGATGTCCTAGGGGTACCATCTTTGGGGAGTCAGTACAGGTCGGCCTTAGGTTATAGGGGCTCCAAATTTGCACCATAGGTGCTAAAGAGTCTCCCCTACAAGTGTGCAAAGTTTGGGCTGGTTTTCACCACGTGGTTCTCCAGAAACAGGAGCTCAAAGTCAGTCACTTTGATCACATTTTGCTTCAAGCTGACCAGAGATCTATCTGGCATGCCCCCTCACCTCGGCACCCCCTCCCCCCTCAGGGGGAGGGGGTGCCGAGGTGGGGGTCCACTCGCAGCTCGATGGTGCACCAGTATGGAAGGTTCCCCAGTAATGGGAGTTCAAAGTTCCAAAGTTGGTTCAATTGGAGCTCAACTTTAAACGGTCATATTTCCCGAACCATACATGGGAATGATTCACTTTCTTCAGCCCCACGTAGCCCAGGGTCTTGTGAGTATGCATGCCATGTTTGGGGCAGTTTGGACCTAAAACGGGGGAGCTATCGGGTCCCAAACATGGCCAGTTTTCACATAGGCACCAATGTAAAAATTAGATGTCCTAGGGGTACCATCTTTGGGGAGTCAGTACAGGTCGGCCTTAGGTTATAGGGGCTCCAAATTTGCACCATAGGTGCTAAAGAGTCTCCCCTACAAGTGTGCAAAGTTTGGGCTGGTTTTCACCACGTGGTTCTCCAGAAACAGGAGCTCAAAGTCAGTCACTTTGATCACATTTTGCTTCAAGCTGACCAGAGATCTATCTGGCATGCCCCCTCACCTCGGCACCCCCTCCCCCCTCAGGGGGAGGGGGTGCCGAGGTGGGGGTCCACTCGCAGCTCGATGGTGCACCAGTATGGAAGGTTCCCCAGTAATGGGAGTTCAAAGTTCAAAAGTTGGTTCAATTGGAGCTCAACTTGAAACGGTCATATTTCCTGAACCATAGATGGTATTGATTCACTTTTTTCGGCTCCATGTAGTCGAGGGTCTTGGGAGTATGCATGCAAAGTTTGGGGCCCATAGGACCTAAAACGGGGGAGCTATCGGGTCCCAAACATGGCCAGTTTTCACATAGGCACCAATGTAAAAATTAGATGTCCTAGGGGTACCATCTTTGGGGAGTCAGTACAGGTCGGCCTTAGGTTATAGGGGCTCCAAATTTGCACCATAGGTGCTAAAGAGTCTCCCCTACAAGTGTGCAAAGTTTGGGCTGGTTTTCACCACGTGGTTCTCCAGAAACAGGAGCTCAAAGTCAGTCACTTTGATCACATTTTGCTTCAAGCTGACCAGAGATCTATCTGGCATGCCCCCTCACCTCGGCACCCCCTCCCCCCTCAGGGGGAGGGGGTGCCGAGGTGGGGGTCCACTCGCAGCTCGATGGTGCACCAGTATGGAAGGTTCCCCAGTAATGGGAGTTCAAAGTTCCAAAGTTGGTTCAATTGGAGCTCAACTTTAAACGGTCATATTTCCCGAACCATACATGGGAATGATTCACTTTCTTCAGCCCCACGTAGCCCAGGGTCTTGTGAGTATGCATGCCATGTTTGGGGCAGTTTGGACCTAAAACGGGGGAGCTATCGGGTCCCAAACATGGCCAGTTTTCACATAGGCACCAATGTAAAAATTAGATGTCCTAGGGGTACCATCTTTGGGGAGTCAGTACAGGTCGGCCTTAGGTTATAGGGGCTCCAAATTTGCACCATAGGTGCTAAAGAGTCTCCCCTACAAGTGTGCAAAGTTTGGGCTGGTTTTCACCACGTGGTTCTCCAGAAACAGGAGCTCAAAGTCAGTCACTTTGATCACATTTTGCTTCAAGCTGACCAGAGATCTATCTGGCATGCCCCCTCACCTCGGCACCCCCTCCCCCCTCAGGGGGAGGGGGTGCCGAGGTGGGGGTCCACTCGCAGCTCGATGGTGCACCAGTATGGAAGGTTTCCCAGTAATGGGAGTTCAAAGTTCAAAAGTTGGTTCAATTGGAGCTCAACTTGAAACGGTCATATTTCCTGAACCATAGATGGTATTGATTCACTTTTTTCGGCTCCATGTAGTCGAGGGTCTTGGGAGTATGCATGCAAAGTTTGGGGCCCATAGGACCTAAAACGGGGGAGCTATCGGGTCCCAAACATGGCCAGTTTTCACATAGGCACCAATGTAAAAATTAGATGTCCTAGGGGTACCATCTTTGGGGAGTCAGTACAGGTCGGCCTTAGGTTATAGGGGCTCCAAATTTGCACCATAGGTGCTAAAGAGTCTCCCCTACAAGTGTGCAAAGTTTGGGCTGGTTTTCACCACGTGGTTCTCCAGAAACAGGAGCTCAAAGTCAGTCACTTTGATCACATTTTGCTTCAAGCTGACCAGAGATCTATCTGGCATGCCCCCTCACCTCGGCACCCCCTCCCCCCTCAGGGGGAGGGGGTGCCGAGGTGGGGGTCCACTCGCAGCTCGATGGTGCACCAGTATGGAAGGTTCCCCAGTAATGGGAGTTCAAAGTTCCAAAGTTGGTTCAATTGGAGCTCAACTTTAAACGGTCATATTTCCCGAACCATACATGGGAATGATTCACTTTCTTCAGCCCCACGTAGCCCAGGGTCTTGTGAGTATGCATGCCATGTTTGGGGCAGTTTGGACCTAAAACGGGGGAGCTATCGGGTCCCAAACATGGCCAGTTTTCACATAGGCACCAATGTAAAAATTAGATGTCCTAGGGGTACCATCTTTGGGGAGTCAGTACAGGTCGGCCTTAGGTTATAGGGGCTCCAAATTTGCACCATAGGTGCTAAAGAGTCTCCCCTACAAGTGTGCAAAGTTTGGGCTGGTTTTCACCACGTGGTTCTCCAGAAACAGGAGCTCAAAGTCAGTCACTTTGATCACATTTTGCTTCAAGCTGACCAGAGATCTATCTGGCATGCCCCCTCACCTCGGCACCCCCTCCCCCCTCAGGGGGAGGGGGTGCCGAGGTGGGGGTCCACTCGCAGCTCGATGGTGCACCAGTATGGAAGGTTCCCCAGTAATGGGAGTTCAAAGTTCAAAAGTTGGTTCAATTGGAGCTCAACTTGAAACGGTCATATTTCCTGAACCATAGATGGTATTGATTCACTTTTTTCGGCTCCATGTAGTCGAGGGTCTTGGGAGTATGCATGCAAAGTTTGGGGCCCATAGGACCTAAAACGGGGGAGCTATCGGGTCCCAAACATGGCCAGTTTTCACATAGGCACCAATGTAAAAATTAGATGTCCTAGGGGTACCATCTTTGGGGAGTCAGTACAGGTCGGCCTTAGGTTATAGGGGCTCCAAATTTGCACCATAGGTGCTAAAGAGTCTCCCCTACAAGTGTGCAAAGTTTGGGCTGGTTTTCACCACGTGGTTCTCCAGAAACAGGAGCTCAAAGTCAGTCACTTTGATCACATTTTGCTTCAAGCTGACCAGAGATCTATCTGGCATGCCCCCTCACCTCGGCACCCCCTCCCCCCTCAGGGGGAGGGGGTGCCGAGGTGGGGGTCCACTCGCAGCTCGATGGTGCACCAGTATGGAAGGTTCCCCAGTAATGGGAGTTCAAAGTTCCAAAGTTGGTTCAATTGGAGCTCAACTTTAAACGGTCATATTTCCCGAACCATACATGGGAATGATTCACTTTCTTCAGCCCCACGTAGCCCAGGGTCTTGTGAGTATGCATGCCATGTTTGAGGCAGTTTGGACCTAAAACGGGGGAGCTATCGGGTCCCAAACATGGCCAGTTTTCACATAGGCACCAATGTAAAAATTAGATGTCCTAGGGGTACCATCTTTGGGGAGTCAGTACAGGTCGGCCTTAGGTTATAGGGGCTCCAAATTTGCACCATAGGTGCTAAAGAGTCTCCCCTACAAGTGTGCAAAGTTTGGGCTGGTTTTCACCACGTGGTTCTCCAGAAACAGGAGCTCAAAGTCAGTCACTTTGATCACATTTTGCTTCAAGCTGACCAGAGATCTATCTGGCATGCCCCCTCACCTCGGCACCCCCTCCCCCCTCAGGGGGAGGGGGTGCCGAGGTGGGGGTCCACTCGCAGCTCGATGGTGCACCAGTATGGAAGGTTCCCCAGTAATGGGAGTTCAAAGTTCAAAAGTTGGTTCAATTGGAGCTCAACTTGAAACGGTCATATTTCCTGAACCATACATGGGAATGATTCACTTTCTTCAGCCCCACGTAGCCCAGGGTCTTGTGAGTATGCATGCTATGTTTGGGGCAGTTTGGACCTAAAACGGGGGAGCTATCGGGTCCCAAACATGGCCAGTTTTCACATAGGCACCAATGTAAAAATTAGATGTCCTAGGGGTACCATCTTTGGGGAGTCAGTACAGGTCGGCCTTAGGTTATAGGGGCTCCAAATTTGCACCATAGGTGTTAAAGAGTCTCCCCTACAAGTGTGCAAAGTTTGGGCTGGTTTTCACCACGTGGTTCTCCAGAAACAGGAGCTCAAAGTCAGTCACTTTGATCACATTTTGCTTCAAGCTGACCAGAGATCTATCTGGCATGTCCCCTCACCTCGGCACCCCCTCCCCCCTCAGGGGGAGGGGGTGCCGAGGTGGGGGTCCACTCGCAGCTCGATGGTGCACCAGTATGGAAGGTTCCCCAGTAATGGGAGTTCAAAGTTCAAAAGTTGGTTCAATTGGAGCTCAACTTGAAACGGTCATATTTCCTGAACCATACAGGGGAATGATTCACTTTCTTCAGCCCCACGTAGCCCAGGGTCTTGTGAGTATGCATGCCATGTTTGGGGCAGTTTGGACCTAAAACGGGGGAGCTATCGGGTCCCAAACATGGCCAGTTTTCACATAGGCACCAATGTAAAAATTAGATGTCCTAGGGGTACCATCTTTGGGGAGTCAGTACAGGTCGGCCTTAGGTTATAGGGGCTCCAAATTTGCACCATAGGTGCTAAAGAGTCTCCCCTACAAGTGTGCAAAGTTTGGGCTGGTTTTCACCACGTGGTTCTCCAGAAACAGGAGCTCAAAGTCAGTCACTTTGATCACATTTTGCTTCAAGCTGACCAGAGATCTATCTGGCATGCCCCCTCACCTCGGCACCCCCTCCCCCCTCAGGGGGAGGGGGTGCCGAGGTGGGGGTCCACTCGCAGCTCGATGGTGCACCAGTATGGAAGGTTCCCCAGTAATGGGAGTTCAAAGTTCAAAAGTTGGTTCAATTGGAGCTCAACTTGAAACGGTCATATTTCCTGAACCATAGATGGTATTGATTCACTTTTTTCGGCTCCATGTAGTCGAGGGTCTTGGGAGTATGCATGCAAAGTTTGGGGCCCATAGGACCTAAAACGGGGGAGCTATCGGGTCCCAAACATGGCCAGTTTTCACATAGGCACCAATGTAAAAATTAGATGTCCTAGGGGTACCATCTTTGGGGAGTCAGTACAGGTCGGCCTTAGGTTATAGGGGCTCCAAATTTGCACCATAGGTGCTAAAGAGTCTCCCCTACAAGTGTGCAAAGTTTGGGCTGGTTTTCACCACGTGGTTCTCCAGAAACAGGAGCTCAAAGTCAGTCACTTTGATCACATTTTGCTTCAAGCTGACCAGAGATCTATCTGGCATGCCCCCTCACCTCGGCACCCCCTCCCCCCTCAGGGGGAGGGGGTGCCGAGGTGGGGGTCCACTCGCAGCTCGATGGTGCACCAGTATGGAAGGTTCCCCAGTAATGGGAGTTCAAAGTTCAAAAGTTGGTTCAATTGGAGCTCAACTTGAAACGGTCATATTTCCTGAACCATACAGGGGAATGATTCACTTTCTTCAGCCCCACGTAGCCCAGGGTCTTGTGAGTATGCATGCCATGTTTGGGGCAGTTTGGACCTAAAACGGGGGAGCTATCGGGTCCCAAACATGGCCAGTTTTCACATAGGCACCAATGTAAAAATTAGATGTCCTAGGGGTACCATCTTTGGGGAGTCAGTACAGGTCGGCCTTAGGTTATAGGGGCTCCAAATTTGCACCATAGGTGCTAAAGAGTCTCCCCTACAAGTGTGCAAAGTTTGGGCTGGTTTTCACCACGTGGTTCTCCAGAAACAGGAGCTCAAAGTCAGTCACTTTGATCACATTTTGCTTCAAGCTGACCAGAGATCTATCTGGCATGCCCCCTCACCTCGGCACCCCCTCCCCCCTCAGGGGGAGGGGGTGCCGAGGTGGGGGTCCACTCGCAGCTCGATGGTGCACCAGTATGGAAGGTTTCCCAGTAATGGGAGTTCAAAGTTCAAAAGTTGGTTCAATTGGAGCTCAACTTGAAACGGTCATATTTCCTGAACCATAGATGGTATTGATTCACTTTTTTCGGCTCCATGTAGTCGAGGGTCTTGGGAGTATGCATGCAAAGTTTGGGGCCCATAGGACCTAAAACGGGGGAGCTATCGGGTCCCAAACATGGCCAGTTTTCACATAGGCACCAATGTAAAAATTAGATGTCCTAGGGGTACCATCTTTGGGGAGTCAGTACAGGTCGGCCTTAGGTTATAGGGGCTCCAAATTTGCACCATAGGTGCTAAAGAGTCTCCCCTACAAGTGTGCAAAGTTTGGGCTGGTTTTCACCACGTGGTTCTCCAGAAACAGGAGCTCAAAGTCAGTCACTTTGATCACATTTTGCTTCAAGCTGACCAGAGATCTATCTGGCATGTCCCCTCACCTCGGCACCCCCTCCCCCCTCAGGGGGAGGGGGTGCCGAGGTGGGGGTCCACTCGCAGCTCGATGGTGCACCAGTATGGAAGGTTCCCCAGTAATGGGAGTTCAAAGTTCAAAAGTTGGTTCAATTGGAGCTCAACTTGAAACGGTCATATTTCCTGAACCATACAGGGGAATGATTCACTTTCTTCAGCCCCACGTAGCCCAGGGTCTTGTGAGTATGCATGCCATGTTTGGGGCAGTTTGGACCTAAAACGGGGGAGCTATCGGGTCCCAAACATGGCCAGTTTTCACATAGGCACCAATGTAAAAATTAGATGTCCTAGGGGTACCATCTTTGGGGAGTCAGTACAGGTCGGCCTTAGGTTATAGGGGCTCCAAATTTGCACCATAGGTGCTAAAGAGTCTCCCCTACAAGTGTGCAAAGTTTGGGCTGGTTTTCACCACGTGGTTCTCCAGAAACAGGAGCTCAAAGTCAGTCACTTTGATCACATTTTGCTTCAAGCTGACCAGAGATCTATCTGGCATGCCCCCTCACCTCGGCACCCCCTCCCCCCTCAGGGGGAGGGGGTGCCGAGGTGGGGGTCCACTCGCAGCTCGATGGTGCACCAGTATGGAAGGTTTCCCAGTAATGGGAGTTCAAAGTTCAAAAGTTGGTTCAATTGGAGCTCAACTTGAAACGGTCATATTTCCTGAACCATAGATGGTATTGATTCACTTTTTTCGGCTCCATGTAGTCGAGGGTCTTGGGAGTATGCATGCAAAGTTTGGGGCCCATAGGACCTAAAACGGGGGAGCTATCGGGTCCCAAACATGGCCAGTTTTCACATAGGCACCAATGTAAAAATTAGATGTCCTAGGGGTACCATCTTTGGGGAGTCAGTACAGGTCGGCCTTAGGTTATAGGGGCTCCAAATTTGCACCATAGGTGCTAAAGAGTCTCCCCTACAAGTGTGCAAAGTTTGGGCTGGTTTTCACCACGTGGTTCTCCAGAAACAGGAGCTCAAAGTCAGTCACTTTGATCACATTTTGCTTCAAGCTGACCAGAGATCTATCTGGCATGTCCCCTCACCTCGGCACCCCCTCCCCCCTCAGGGGGAGGGGGTGCCGAGGTGGGGGTCCACTCGCAGCTCGATGGTGCACCAGTATGGAAGGTTCCCCAGTAATGGGAGTTCAAAGTTCAAAAGTTGGTTCAATTGGAGCTCAACTTGAAACGGTCATATTTCCTGAACCATACAGGGGAATGATTCACTTTCTTCAGCCCCACGTAGCCCAGGGTCTTGTGAGTATGCATGCCATGTTTGGGGCAGTTTGGACCTAAAACGGGGGAGCTATCGGGTCCCAAACATGGCCAGTTTTCACATAGGCACCAATGTAAAAATTAGATGTCCTAGGGGTACCATCTTTGGGGAGTCAGTAAAGGTCGGCCTTAGGTTATAGGGGCTCCAAATTTGCACCATAGGTGCTAAAGAGTCTCCCCTACAAGTGTGCAAAGTTTGGGCTGGTTTTCACCACGTGGTTCTCCAGAAACAGGAGCTCAAAGTCAGTCACTTTGATCACATTTTGCTTCAAGCTGACCAGAGATCTATCTGGCATGCCCCCTCACCTCGGCACCCCCTCCCCCCTCAGGGGGAGGGGGTGCCGAGGTGGGGGTCCACTCGCAGCTCGATGGTGCACCAGTATGGAAGGTTCCCCAGTAATGGGAGTTCAAAGTTCAAAAGTTGGTTCAATTGGAGCTCAACTTGAAACGGTCATATTTCCTGAACCATAGATGGTATTGATTCACTTTTTTCGGCTCCATGTAGTCGAGGGTCTTGGGAGTATGCATGCAAAGTTTGGGGCCCATAGGACCTAAAACGGGGGAGCTATCGGGTCCCAAACATGGCCAGTTTTCACATAGGCACCAATGTAAAAATTAGATGTCCTAGGGGTACCATCTTTGGGGAGTCAGTACAGGTCGGCCTTAGGTTATAGGGGCTCCAAATTTGCACCATAGGTGCTAAAGAGTCTCCCCTACAAGTGTGCAAAGTTTGGGCTGGTTTTCACCACGTGGTTCACCAGAAACAGGAGCTCAAAGTCAGTCACTTTGATCACATTTTGCTTCAAGCTGACCAGAGATCTATCTGGCATGCCCCCTCACCTCGGCACCCCCTCCCCCCTCAGGGGGAGGGGGTGCCGAGGTGGGGGTCCACTCGCAGCTCGATGGTGCACCAGTATGGAAGGTTCCCCAGTAATGGGAGTTCAAAGTTCCAAAGTTGGTTCAATTGGAGCTCAACTTTAAACGGTCATATTTCCCGAACCATACATGAGAATGATTCACTTTCTTCAGCCCCACGTAGCCCAGGGTCTTGTGAGTATGCATGCCATGTTTGGGGCAGTTTGGACCTAAAACGGGGGAGCTATCGGGTCCCAAACATGGCCAGTTTTCACATAGGCACCAATGTAAAAATTAGATGTCCTAGGGGTACCATCTTTGGGGAGTCAGTACAGGTCGGCCTTAGGTTATAGGGGCTCCAAATTTGCACCATAGGTGCTAAAGAGTCTCCCCTACAAGTGTGCAAAGTTTGGGCTGGTTTTCACCACGTGGTTCTCCAGAAACAGGAGCTCAAAGTCAGTCACTTTGATCACATTTTGCTTCAAGCTGACCAGAGATCTATCTGGCATGCCCCCTCACCTCGGCACCCCCTCCCCCCTCAGGGGGAGGGGGTGCCGAGGTGGGGGTCCACTCGCAGCTCGATGGTGCACCAGTATGGAAGGTTCCCCAGTAATGGGAGTTCAAAGTTCCAAAGTTGGTTCAATTGGAGCTCAACTTTAAACGGTCATATTTCCCGAACCATACATGGGAATGATTCACTTTCTTCAGCTCCACGTAGCCCAGGGTCTTGTGAGTATGCATGCCATGTTTGGGGCAGTTTGGACCTAAAACGGGGGAGCTATCGGGTCCCAAACATGGCCAGTTTTCACATAGGCACCAATGTAAAAATTAGATGTCCTAGGGGTACCATCTTTGGGGAGTCAGTACAGGTCGGCCTTAGGTTATAGGGGCTCCAAATTTGCACCATAGGTGCTAAAGAGTCTCCCCTACAAGTGTGCAAAGTTTGGGCTGGTTTTCACCACGTGGTTCTCCAGAAACAGGAGCTCAAAGTCAGTCACTTTGATCACATTTTGCTTCAAGCTGACCAGAGATCTATCTGGCATGTCCCCTCACCTCGGCACCCCCTCCCCCCTCAGGGGGAGGGGGTGCCGAGGTGGGGGTCCACTCGCAGCTCGATGGTGCACCAGTATGGAAGGTTCCCCAGTAATGGGAGTTCAAAGTTCAAAAGTTGGTTCAATTGGAGCTCAACTTGAAACGGTCATATTTCCTGAACCATACAGGGGAATGATTCACTTTCTTCAGCCCCACGTAGCCCAGGGTCTTGTGAGTATGCATGCCATGTTTGGGGCAGTTTGGACCTAAAACGGGGGAGCTATCGGGTCCCAAACATGGCCAGTTTTCACATAGGCACCAATGTAAAAATTAGATGTCCTAGGGGTACCATCTTTGGGGAGTCAGTAAAGGTCGGCCTTAGGTTATAGGGGCTCCAAATTTGCACCATAGGTGCTAAAGAGTCTCCCCTACAAGTGTGCAAAGTTTGGGCTGGTTTTCACCACGTGGTTCTCCAGAAACAGGAGCTCAAAGTCAGTCACTTTGATCACATTTTGCTTCAAGCTGACCAGAGATCTATCTGGCATGCCCCCTCACCTCGGCACCCCCTCCCCCCTCAGGGGGAGGGGGTGCCGAGGTGGGGGTCCACTCGCAGCTCGATGGTGCACCAGTATGGAAGGTTCCCCAGTAATGGGAGTTCAAAGTTCAAAAGTTGGTTCAATTGGAGCTCAACTTGAAACGGTCATATTTCCTGAACCATAGATGGTATTGATTCACTTTTTTCGGCTCCATGTAGTCGAGGGTCTTGGGAGTATGCATGCAAAGTTTGGGGCCCATAGGACCTAAAACGGGGGAGCTATCGGGTCCCAAACATGGCCAGTTTTCACATAGGCACCAATGTAAAAATTAGATGTCCTAGGGGTACCATCTTTGGGGAGTCAGTACAGGTCGGCCTTAGGTTATAGGGGCTCCAAATTTGCACCATAGGTGCTAAAGAGTCTCCCCTACAAGTGTGCAAAGTTTGGGCTGGTTTTCACCACGTGGTTCACCAGAAACAGGAGCTCAAAGTCAGTCACTTTGATCACATTTTGCTTCAAGCTGACCAGAGATCTATCTGGCATGCCCCCTCACCTCGGCACCCCCTCCCCCCTCAGGGGGAGGGGGTGCCGAGGTGGGGGTCCACTCGCAGCTCGATGGTGCACCAGTATGGAAGGTTCCCCAGTAATGGGAGTTCAAAGTTCCAAAGTTGGTTCAATTGGAGCTCAACTTTAAACGGTCATATTTCCCGAACCATACATGAGAATGATTCACTTTCTTCAGCCCCACGTAGCCCAGGGTCTTGTGAGTATGCATGCCATGTTTGGGGCAGTTTGGACCTAAAACGGGGGAGCTATCGGGTCCCAAACATGGCCAGTTTTCACATAGGCACCAATGTAAAAATTAGATGTCCTAGGGGTACCATCTTTGGGGAGTCAGTACAGGTCGGCCTTAGGTTATAGGGGCTCCAAATTTGCACCATAGGTGCTAAAGAGTCTCCCCTACAAGTGTGCAAAGTTTGGGCTGGTTTTCACCACGTGGTTCTCCAGAAACAGGAGCTCAAAGTCAGTCACTTTGATCACATTTTGCTTCAAGCTGACCAGAGATCTATCTGGCATGCCCCCTCACCTCGGCACCCCCTCCCCCCTCAGGGGGAGGGGGTGCCGAGGTGGGGGTCCACTCGCAGCTCGATGGTGCACCAGTATGGAAGGTTCCCCAGTAATGGGAGTTCAAAGTTCCAAAGTTGGTTCAATTGGAGCTCAACTTTAAACGGTCATATTTCCCGAACCATACATGGGAATGATTCACTTTCTTCAGCTCCACGTAGCCCAGGGTCTTGTGAGTATGCATGCCATGTTTGGGGCAGTTTGGACCTAAAACGGGGGAGCTATCGGGTCCCAAACATGGCCAGTTTTCACATAGGCACCAATGTAAAAATTAGATGTCCTAGGGGTACCATCTTTGGGGAGTCAGTACAGGTCGGCCTTAGGTTATAGGGGCTCCAAATTTGCACCATAGGTGCTAAAGAGTCTCCCCTACAAGTGTGCAAAGTTTGGGCTGGTTTTCACCACGTGGTTCTCCAGAAACAGGAGCTCAAAGTCAGTCACTTTGATCACATTTTGCTTCAAGCTGACCAGAGATCTATCTGGCATGCCCCCTCACCTCGGCACCCCCTCCCCCCTCAGGGGGAGGGGGTGCCGAGGTGGGGGTCCACTCGCAGCTCGATGGTGCACCAGTATGGAAGGTTCCCCAGTAATGGGAGTTCAAAGTTCAAAAGTTGGTTCAATTGGAGCTCAACTTGAAACGGTCATATTTCCTGAACCATACAGGGGAATGATTCACTTTCTTCAGCCCCACGTAGCCCAGGGTCTTGTGAGTATGCATGCCATGTTTGGGGCAGTTTGGACCTAAAAAGGGGGAGCTATCGGGTCCCAAACATGGCCAGTTTTCACATAGGCACCAATGTAAAAATTAGATGTCCTAGGGGTACCATCTTTGGGGAGTCAGTACAGGTCGGCCTTAGGTTATAGGGGCTCCAAATTTGCACCATAGGTGCTAAAGAGTCTCCCCTACAAGTGTGCAAAGTTTGGGCTGGTTTTCACCACGTGGTTCTCCAGAAACAGGAGCTCAAAGTCAGTCACTTTGATCACATTTTGCTTCAAGCTGACCAGAGATCTATCTGGCATGCCCCCTCACCTCGGCACCCCCTCCCCCCTCAGGGGGAGGGGGTGCCGAGGTGGGGGTCCACTCGCAGCTCGATGGTGCACCAGTATGGAAGGTTTCCCAGTAATGGGAGTTCAAAGTTCAAAAGTTGGTTCAATTGGAGCTCAACTTGAAACGGTCATATTTCCTGAACCATAGATGGTATTGATTCACTTTTTTCGGCTCCATGTAGTCGAGGGTCTTGGGAGTATGCATGCAAAGTTTGGGGCCCATAGGACCTAAAACGGGGGAGCTATCGGGTCCCAAACATGGCCAGTTTTCACATAGGCACCAATGTAAAAATTAGATGTCCTAGGGGTACCATCTTTGGGGAGTCAGTACAGGTCGGCCTTAGGTTATAGGGGCTCCAAATTTGCACCATAGGTGCTAAAGAGTCTCCCCTACAAGTGTGCAAAGTTTGGGCTGGTTTTCACCACGTGGTTCTCCAGAAACAGGAGCTCAAAGTCAGTCACTTTGATCACATTTTGCTTCAAGCTGACCAGAGATCTATCTGGCATGCCCCCTCACCTCGGCACCCCCTCCCCCCTCAGGGGGAGGGGGTGCCGAGGTGGGGGTCCACTCGCAGCTCGATGGTGCACCAGTATGGAAGGTTCCCCAGTAATGGGAGTTCAAAGTTCCAAAGTTGGTTCAATTGGAGCTCAACTTTAAACGGTCATATTTCCCGAACCATACATGGGAATGATTCACTTTCTTCAGCCCCACGTAGCCCAGGGTCTTGTGAGTATGCATGCCATGTTTGGGGCAGTTTGGACCTAAAACGGGGGAGCTATCGGGTCCCAAACATGGCCAGTTTTCACATAGGCACCAATGTAAAAATTAGATGTCCTAGGGGTACCATCTTTGGGGAGTCAGTACAGGTCGGCCTTAGGTTATAGGGGCTCCAAATTTGCACCATAGGTGCTAAAGAGTCTCCCCTACAAGTGTGCAAAGTTTGGGCTGGTTTTCACCACGTGGTTCTCCAGAAACAGGAGCTCAAAGTCAGTCACTTTGATCACATTTTGCTTCAAGCTGACCAGAGATCTATCTGGCATGCCCCCTCACCTCGGCACCCCCTCCCCCCTCAGGGGGAGGGGGTGCCGAGGTGGGGGTCCACTCGCAGCTCGATGGTGCACCAGTATGGAAGGTTCCCCAGTAATGGGAGTTCAAAGTTCAAAAGTTGGTTCAATTGGAGCTCAACTTGAAACGGTCATATTTCCTGAACCATACAGGGGAATGATTCACTTTCTTCAGCCCCACGTAGCCCAGGGTCTTGTGAGTATGCATGCCATGTTTGGGGCAGTTTGGACCTAAAAAGGGGGAGCTATCGGGTCCCAAACATGGCCAGTTTTCACATAGGCACCAATGTAAAAATTAGATGTCCTAGGGGTACCATCTTTGGGGAGTCAGTACAGGTCGGCCTTAGGTTATAGGGGCTCCAAATTTGCACCATAGGTGCTAAAGAGTCTCCCCTACAAGTGTGCAAAGTTTGGGCTGGTTTTCACCACGTGGTTCTCCAGAAACAGGAGCTCAAAGTCAGTCACTTTGATCACATTTTGCTTCAAGCTGACCAGAGATCTATCTGGCATGCCCCCTCACCTCGGCACCCCCTCCCCCCTCAGGGGGAGGGGGTGCCGAGGTGGGGGTCCACTCGCAGCTCGATGGTGCACCAGTATGGAAGGTTTCCCAGTAATGGGAGTTCAAAGTTCAAAAGTTGGTTCAATTGGAGCTCAACTTGAAACGGTCATATTTCCTGAACCATAGATGGTATTGATTCACTTTTTTCGGCTCCATGTAGTCGAGGGTCTTGGGAGTATGCATGCAAAGTTTGGGGCCCATAGGACCTAAAACGGGGGAGCTATCGGGTCCCAAACATGGCCAGTTTTCACATAGGCACCAATGTAAAAATTAGATGTCCTAGGGGTACCATCTTTGGGGAGTCAGTACAGGTCGGCCTTAGGTTATAGGGGCTCCAAATTTGCACCATAGGTGCTAAAGAGTCTCCCCTACAAGTGTGCAAAGTTTGGGCTGGTTTTCACCACGTGGTTCTCCAGAAACAGGAGCTCAAAGTCAGTCACTTTGATCACATTTTGCTTCAAGCTGACCAGAGATCTATCTGGCATGCCCCCTCACCTC
The DNA here is from genome assembly GCF_037356315.1 of Lithobates pipiens. Lineage (NCBI taxonomy): Eukaryota > Metazoa > Chordata > Amphibia > Anura > Ranidae > Lithobates > Lithobates pipiens. The sequence continues at coordinate 2,198,518 of NW_027507907.1, read as the reverse complement.
GGCACCCTCAGGGGGAGGGGGTGCCAAGGTGGGGGTCCACTCGCAGCTCGATGGTGCACCAGTATGGAAGGTTCCCCAGTAATGGGAGTTCAAAGTTCCAAAGTTGGTTCAATTGGAGCTCAACTTTAAACGGTCATATTTCCCGAACCATACATGGGAATGATTCACTTTCTTCAGCCCCACGTAGCCCAGGGTCTTGTGAGTATGCATGCCATGTTTGGGGCAGTTTGGACCTAAAACGGGGGAGCTATCGGGTCCCAAACATGGCCAGTTTTCACATAGGCACCAATGTAAAAATTAGATGTCCTAGGGGTACCATCTTTGGGGAGTCAGTACAGGTCGGCCTTAGGTTATAGGGGCTCCAAATTTGCACCATAGGTGCTAAAGAGTCTCCCCTACAAGTGTGCAAAGTTTGGGCTGGTTTTCACCACGTGGTTCTCCAGAAACAGGAGCTCAAAGTCAGTCACTTTGATCACATTTTGCTTCAAGCTGACCAGAGATCTATCTGGCATGCCCCCTCACCTCGGCACCCCCTCCCCCCTCAGGGGGAGGGGGTGCCGAGGTGGGGGTCCACTCGCAGCTCGATGGTGCACCAGTATGGAAGGTTCCCCAGTAATGGGAGTTCAAAGTTCAAAAGTTGGTTCAATTGGAGCTCAACTTGAAACGGTCATATTTCCCGAACCATACATGGGAATGATTCACTTTCTTCAGCCCCACGTAGCCCAGGGTCTTGTGAGTATGCATGCCATGTTTGGGGCAGTTTGGACCTAAAACGGGGGAGCTATCGGGTCCCAAACATGGCCAGTTTTCACATAGGCACCAATGTAAAAATTAGATGTCCTAGGGGTACCATCTTTGGGGAGTCAGTACAGGTCGGCCTTAGGTTATAGGGGCTCCAAATTTGCACCATAGGTGCTAAAGAGTCTCCCCTACAAGTGTGCAAAGTTTGGGCTGGTTTTCACCACGTGGTTCTCCAGAAACAGGAGCTCAAAGTCAGTCACTTTGATCACATTTTGCTTCAAGCTGACCAGAGATCTATCTGGCATGCCCCCTCACCTCGGCAGCCCCTCCCCCCTCAGGGGGAGGGGGTGCCGAGGTGGGGGTCCACTCGCAGCTCGATGGTGCACCAGTATGGAAGGTTCCCCAGTAATGGGAGTTCAAAGTTCAAAAGTTGGTTCAATTGGAGCTCAACTTGAAACGGTCATATTTCCTGAACCATAGATGGTATTGATTCACTTTTTTCGGCTCCATGTAGTCGAGGGTCTTGGGAGTATGCATGCAAAGTTTGGGGCCCATAGGACCTAAAACGGGGGAGCTATCGGGTCCCAAACATGGCCAGTTTTCACATAGGCACCAATGTAAAAATTAGATGTCCTAGGGGTACCATCTTTGGGGAGTCAGTACAGATCGGCCTTAGGTTATAGGGGCTCCAAATTTGCACCATAGGTGCTAAAGAGTCTCCCCTACAAGTGTGCAAAGTTTGGGCTGGTTTTCACCACGTGGTTCTCCAGAAACAGGAGCTCAAAGTCAGTCACTTTGATCACATTTTGCTTCAAGCTGACCAGAGATCTATCTGGCATGCCCCCTCACCTCGGCACCCCCTCCCCCCTCAGGGGGAGGGGGTGCCGAGGTGGGGGTCCACTCGCAGCTTGATGGTGCACCAGTATGGAAGGTTTCCCAGTAATGGGAGTTCAAAGTTCAAAAGTTGGTTCAATTGGAGCTCAACTTGAAACGGTCATATTTCCTGAACCATAGATGGTATTGATTCACTTTTTTCGGCTCCATGTAGTCGGGGGTCTTGGGAGTATGCATGCAAAGTTTGGGGCCCATAGGACCTAAAACGGGGGAGCTATCGGGTCCCAAACATGGCCAGTTTTCACATAGGCACCAATGTAAAAATTAGATGTCCTAGGGGTACCATCTTTGGGGAGTCAGTACAGGTCGGCCTTAGGTTATAGGGGCTCCAAATTTGCACCATAGGTGCTAAAGAGTCTCCCCTACAAGTGTGAAAAGTTTGGGCTGGTTTTCACCACGTGGTTCTCCAGAAACAGGAGCTCAAAGTCAGTCACTTTGATCACATTTTGCTTCAAGCTGACCAGAGATCTATCTGGCATGCCCCCTCACCTTGGTGCCGAGGTGGGGGTCCACTCGCAGCTCGATGGTGCACCAGTATGGAAGGTTCCCCAGTAATGGGAGTTCAAAGTTCAAAAGTTGGTTCAATTGGAGCTCAACTTGAAACGGTCATATTTCCTGAACCATACATGGGAATGATTCACTTTCTTCAGCCCCACGTAGCCCAGGGTCTTGTGAGTATGCATGCCATGTTTGGGGCAGTTTGGACCTAAAACGGGGGAGCTATCGGGTCCCAAACATGGCCAGTTTTCACATAGGCACCAATGTAAAAATTAGATGTCCTAGGGGTACCATCTTTGGGGAGTCAGTACAGGTCGGCCTTAGGTTATAGGGGCTCCAAATTTGCACCATAGGTGCTAAAGAGTCTCCCCTACAAGTGTGCAAAGTTTGGGCTGGTTTTCACCACGTGGTTCTCCAGAAACAGGAGCTCAAAGTCAGTCACTTTGATCACATTTTGCTTCAAGCTGACCAGAGATCTATCTGGCATGCCCCCTCACCTCGGCACCCCCTCCCCCCTCAGGGGGAGGGGGTGCCGAGGTGGGGGTCCACTCGCAGCTCGATGGTGCACCAGTATGGAAGGTTTCCCAGTAATGGGAGTTCAAAGTTCAAAAGTTGGTTCAATTGGAGCTCAACTTGAAACGGTCATATTTCCTGAACCATAGATGGTATTGATTCACTTTTTTCGGCTCCATGTAGTCGGGGGTCTTGGGAGTATGCATGCAAAGTTTGGGGCCCATAGGACCTAAAACGGGGGAGCTATCGGGTCCCAAACATGGCCAGTTTTCACATAGGCACCAATGTAAAAATTAGATGTCCTAGGGGTACCATCTTTGGGGAGTCAGTACAGGTCGGCCTTAGGTTATAGGGGCTCCAAATTTGCACCATAGGTGCTAAAGAGTCTCCCCTACAAGTGTGCAAAGTTTGGGCTGGTTTTCACCACGTGGTTCTCCAGAAACAGGAGCTCAAAGTCAGTCACTTTGATCACATTTTGCTTCAAGCTGACCAGAGATCTATCTGGCATGCCCCCTCACCTTGGCACCCCCTCCCCCCTCAGGGGGAGGGGGTGCCGAGGTGGGGGTCCACTCGCAGCTCGATGGTGCACCAGTATGGAAGGTTCCCCAGTAATGGGAGTTCAAAGTTCAAAAGTTGGTTCAATTGGAGCTCAACTTGAAACGGTCATATTTCCTGAACCATACATGGGAATGATTCACTTTCTTCAGCCCCACGTAGCCCAGGGTCTTGTGAGTATGCATGCCATGTTTGGGGCAGTTTGGACCTAAAATGGGGGAGCTATCGGGTCCCAAACATGGCCAGTTTTCACATAGGCACCAATGTAAAAATTAGATGTCCTAGGGGTACCATCTTTGGGGAGTCAGTACAGGTCGGCCTTAGGTTATAGGGGCTCCAAATTTGCACCATAGGTGCTAAAGAGTCTCCCCTACAAGTGTGCAAAGTTTGGGCTGGTTTTCACCACGTGGTTCTCCAGAAACAGGAGCTCAAAGTCAGTCACTTTGATCACATTTTGCTTCAAGCTGACCAGAGATCTATCTGGCATGCCCCCTCACCTCGGCACCCCCTCCCCCCTCAGGGGGAGGGGGTGCCGAGGTGGGGGTCCACTCGCAGCTCGATGGTGCACCAGTATGGAAGGTTCCCCAGTAATGGGAGTTCAAAGTTCAAAAGTTGGTTCAATTGGAGCTCAACTTGAAACGGTCATATTTCCTGAACCATAGATGGTATTGATTCACTTTTTTCGGCTCCATGTAGTCGAGAGTCTTGGGAGTATGCATGCAAAGTTTGGGGCCCATAGGACCTAAAACGGGGGAGCTATCGGGTCCCAAACATGGCCAGTTTTCACATAGGCACCAATGTAAAAATTAGATGTCCTAGGGTTACCATCTTTGGGGAGTCAGTACAGGTCGGCCTTAGGTTATAGGGGCTCCAAATTTGCACCATAGGTGCTAAAGAGTCTCCCCTACAAGTGTGCAAAGTTTGGGCTGGTTTTCACCACGTGGTTCTCCAGAAACAGGAGCTCAAAGTCAGTCACTTTGATCACATTTTGCTTCAAGCTGACCAGAGATCTATCTGGCATGCCCCCTCACCTCGGCACCCCCTCCCCCCTCAGGGGGAGGGGGTGCCGAGGTGGGGGTCCACTCGCAGCTCGATGGTGCACCAGTATGGAAGGTTCCCCAGTAATGGGAGTTCAAAGTTCAAAAGTTGGTTCAATTGGAGCTCAACTTGAAACGGTCATATTTCCTGAACCATAGATGGTATTGATTCACTTTTTTCGGCTCCATGTAGTCGAGGGTCTTGGGAGTATGCATGCAAAGTTTGGGGCCCATAGGACCTAAAACGGGGGAGCTATCGGGTCCCAAACATGGCCAGTTTTCACATAGGCACCAATGTAAAAATTAGATGTCCTAGGGGTACCATCTTTGGGGAGTCAGTACAGGTCGGCCTTAGGTTATAGGGGCTCCAAATTTGCACCATAGGTGCTAAAGAGTCTCCCCTACAAGTGTGCAAAGTTTGGGCTGGTTTTCACCACGTGGTTCTCCAGAAACAGGAGCTCAAAGTCAGTCACTTTGATCACATTTTGCTTCAAGCTGACCAGAGATCTATCTGGCATGCCCCCTCACCTCGGCACCCCCTCCCCCCTCAGGGGGAGGGGGTGCCGAGGTGGGGGTCCACTCGCAGCTCGATGGTGCACCAGTATGGAAGGTTCCCCAGTAATGGGAGTTCAAAGTTCAAAAGTTGGTTCAATTGGAGCTCAACTTGAAACGGTCATATTTCCTGAACCATAGATGGTATTGATTCACTTTTTTCGGCTCCATATAGTCGAGGGTCTTGGGAGTATGCATGCAAAGTTTGGGGCCCATAGGACCTAAAACGGGGGAGCTATCGGGTCCCAAACATGGCCAGTTTTCACATAGGCACCAATGTAAAAATTAGATGTCCTAGGGGTACCATCTTTGGGGAGTCAGTACAGGTCGGCCTTAGGTTATAGGGGCTCCAAATTTGCACCATAGGTGCTAAAGAGTCTCCCCTACAAGTGTGCAAAGTTTGGGCTGGTTTTCACCACGTGGTTCTCCAGAAACAGGAGCTCAAAGTCAGTCACTTTGATCACATTTTGCTTCAAGCTGACCAGAGATCTATCTGGCATGCCCCCTCACCTCGGCAGCCCCTCCCCCCTCAGGGGGAGGGGGTGCCGAGGTGGGGGTCCACTCGCAGCTCGATGGTGCACCAGTATGGAAGGTTCCCCAGTAATGGGAGTTCAAAGTTCCAAAGTTGGTTCAATTGGAGCTCAACTTTAAACGGTCATATTTCCCGAACCATACATGGGAATGATTCACTTTCTTCAGCCCCACGTAGCCCAGGGTCTTGTGAGTATGCATGCCATGTTTGGGGCAGTTTGGACCTAAAACGGGGGAGCTATCGGGTCCCAAACATGGCCAGTTTTCATATAGGCACCAATGTAAAAATTAGATGTCCTAGGGGTACCATCTTTGGGGAGTCAGTACAGGTCGGCCTTAGGTTATAGGGGCTCCAAATTTGCACCATAGGTGCTAAAGAGTCTCCCCTACAAGTGTGCAAAGTTTGGGCTGGTTTTCACCACGTGGTTCTCCAGAAACAGGAGCTCAAAGTCAGTCACTTTGATCACATTTTGCTTCAAGCTGACCAGAGATCTATCTGGCATGCCCCCTCACCTTGGCACCCCCTCCCCCCTCAGGGGGAGGGGGTGCCGAGGTGGGGGTCCACTCGCAGCTCGATGGTGCACCAGTATGGAAGGTTCCCCAGTAATGGGAGTTCAAAGTTCAAAAGTTGGTTCAATTGGAGCTCAACTTGAAACGGTCATATTTCCTGAACCATACATGGGAATGATTCACTTTCTTCAGCCCCACGTAGCCCAGGGTCTTGTGAGTATGCATGCCATGTTTGGGGCAGTTTGGACCTAAAACGGGGGAGCTATCGGGTCCCAAACATGGCCAGTTTTCACATAGGCACCAATGTAAAAATTAGATGTCCTAGGGGTACCATCTTTGGGGAGTCAGTACAGGTCGGCCTTAGGTTATAGGGGCTCCAAATTTGCACCATAGGTGCTAAAGAGTCTCCCCTACAAGTGTGCAAAGTTTGGGCTGGTTTTCACCACGTGGTTCTCCAGAAACAGGAGCTCAAAGTCAGTCACTTTGATCACATTTTGCTTCAAGCTGACCAGAGATCTATCTGGCATGCCCCCTCACCTCGGCACCCCCTCCCCCCTCAGGGGGAGGGGGTGCCGAGGTGGGGGTCCACTCGCAGCTCGATGGTGCACCAGTATGGAAGGTTCCCCAGTAATGGGAGTTCAAAGTTCAAAAGTTGGTTCAATTGGAGCTCAACTTGAAACGGTCATATTTCCTGAACCATAGATGGTATTGATTCACTTTTTTCGGCTCCATGTAGTCGAGGGTCTTGGGAGTATGCATGCAAAGTTTGGGGCCCATAGGACCTAAAACGGGGGAGCTATCGGGTCCCAAACATGGCCAGTTTTCACATAGGCACCAATGTAAAAATTAGATGTCCTAGGGGTACCATCTTTGGGGAGTCAGTACAGGTCGGCCTTAGGTTATAGGGGCTCCAAATTTGCACCATAGGTGCTAAAGAGTCTCCCCTACAAGTGTGCAAAGTTTGGGCTGGTTTTCACCACGTGGTTCTCCAGAAACAGGAGCTCAAAGTCAGTCACTTTGATCACATTTTGCTTCAAGCTGACCAGAGATCTATCTGGCATGCCCCCTCACCTCGGCACCCCCTCCCCCCTCAGGGGGAGGGGGTGCCGAGGTGGGGATCCACTCGCAGCTCGATGGTGCACCAGTATGGAAGGTTCCCCAGTAATGGGAGTTCAAAGTTCAAAAGTTGGTTCAATTGGAGCTCAACTTGAAACGGTCATATTTCCTGAACCATAGATGGTATTGATTCACTTTTTTCGGCTCCATATAGTCGAGGGTCTTGGGAGTATGCATGCAAAGTTTGGGGCCCATAGGACCTAAAACGGGGGAGCTATCGGGTCCCAAACATGGCCAGTTTTCACATAGGCACCAATGTAAAAATTAGATGTCCTAGGGGTACCATCTTTGGGGAGTCAGTACAGGTCGGCCTTAGGTTATAGGGGCTCCAAATTTGCACCATAGGTGCTAAAGAGTCTCCCCTACAAGTGTGCAAAGTTTGGGCTGGTTTTCACCACGTGGTTCTCCAGAAACAGGAGCTCAAAGCCAGTCACTTTGATCACATTTTGCTTCAAGCTGACCAGAGATCTATCTGGCATGCCCCCTCACCTCGGCACCCCCTCCCCCCTCAGGGGGAGGGGGTGCCGAGGTGGGGGTCCACTCGCAGCTCGATGGTGCACCAGTATGGAAGGTTCCCCAGTAATGGGAGTTCAAAGTTCAAAAGTTGGTTCAATTGGAGCTCAACTTGAAACGGTCATATTTCCTGAACCATAGATGGTATTGATTCACTTTTTTCGGCTCCATGTAGTCGAGGGTCTTGGGAGTATGCATGCAAAGTTTGGGGCCCATAGGACCTAAAACGGGGGAGCTATCGGGTCCCAAACATGGCCAGTTTTCACATAGGCACCAATGTAAAAATTAGATGTCCTAGGGGTACCATCTTTGGGGAGTCAGTACAGGTCGGCCTTAGGTTATAGGGGCTCCAAATTTGCACCATAGGTGCTAAAGAGTCTCCCCTACAAATGTGCAAAGTTTGGGCTGGTTTTCACCACGTGGTTCTCCAGAAACAGGAGCTCAAAGTCAGTCACTTTGATCACATTTTGCTTCAAGCTGACCAGAGATCTATCTGGCATGCCCCCTCACCTCGGCACCGAGGTGGGGGTCCACTCGCAGCTCGATGGTGCACCAGTATGGAAGGTTCCCCAGTAATGGGAGTTCAAAGTTCAAAAGTATCTGGCATGCCCCCTCACCTCGGCACCGAGGTGGGGGTCCACTCGCAGCTCGATGGTGCACCAGTATGGAAGGTTCCCCAGTAATGGGAGTTCAAAGTTCAAAAGTTGGTTCAATTGGAGCTCAACTTGAAACGGTCATATTTCCTGAACCATAGATGGTATTGATTCACCTTTTTCGGTTCCATGTAGTCGAGGGTCTTGGGAGTATGCATGCAAAGTTTGGGGCCCATAGGACCTAAAACGGGGAGCTATCGGGTCCCAAACATGGCCAGTTTTCACATAGGCACCAATGAAAAAATTAGATGTCCTAGGGGTACCATCTTTGGGGAGTCAGTACAGGTCGGCCTTAGGTTATAGGGGCTCCAAATTTGCACCATAGGTGCTAAAGAGTCTCCCCTACAAGTGTGCAAAGTTTGGGCTGGTTTTCACCACGTGGTTCTCCAGAAACAGGAGCTCAAAGTCAGTCACTTTGATCACATTTTGCTTCAAGCTGACCAGAGATCTATCTGGCATGCCCCCTCACCTCGGCACCCCCTCCCCCCTCAGGGGGAGGGGGTGCCGAGGTGGGGGTCCACTCGCAGCTCGATGGTGCACCAGTATGGAAGGTTCCCCAGTAATGGGAGTTCAAAGTTCAAAAGTTGGTTCAATTGGAGCTCAACTTGAAACGGTCATATTTCCTGAACCATAGATGGTATTGATTCACTTTTTTCGGCTCCATGTAGTCGAGGGTCTTGGGAGTATGCATGCAAAGTTTGGGGCCCATAGGACCTAAAACGGGGGAGCTATCGGGTCCCAAACATGGCCAGTTTTCACATAGGCACCAATGTAAAAATTAGATGTCCTAGGGGTACCATCTTTGGGGAGTCAGTACAGGTCGGCCTTAGGTTATAGGGGCTCCAAATTTGCACCATAGGTGCTAAAGAGTCTCCCCTACAAGTGTGCAAAGTTTGGGCTGGTTTTCACCACGTGGTTCTCCAGAAACAGGAGCTCAAAGTCAGTCACTTTGATCACATTTTGCTTCAAGCTGACCAGAGATCTATCTGGCATGCCCCCTCACCTCGGCACCCCCTCCCCCCTCAGGGGGAGTGGGTGCCGAGGTGGGGGTCCACTCGCAGCTCGATGGTGCACCAGTATGGAAGGTTCCCCAGTAATGGGAGTTCAAAGTTCAAAAGTTGGTTCAATTGGAGCTCAACTTGAAACGGTCATATTTCCTGAACCATAGATGGTATTGATTCACCTTTTTCGGTTCCATGTAGTCGAGGGTCTTGGGAGTATGCATGCAAAGTTTGGGGCCCATAGGACCTAAAACGTGGAGCTATCGGGTCCCAAACATGGGCAGTTTTCACATAGGCACCAATGTAAAAATTAGATGTCCTAGGGGTACCATCTTTGGGGAGTCAGTACAGGTCGGCCTTAGGTTATAGGGGCTCCAAATTTGCACCATAGGTGCTAAAGAGTCTCCCCTACAAGTGTGCAAAGTTTGGGCTGGTTTTCACCACGTGGTTCTCCAGAAACAGGAGCTCAAAGTCAGTCACTTTGATCACATTTTGCTTCAAGCTGACCAGAGATCTATCTGGCATGCCCCCTCACCTCGGCACCCCCTCCCCCCTCAGGGGGAGGGGGTGCCGAGGTGGGGGTCCACTCGCAGCTCTATGGTGCACCAGTATGGAAGGTTCCCCAGTAATGGGAGTTCAAAGTTCAAAAGTTGGTTCAATTGGAGCTCAACTTGAAACGGTCATATTTCCTGAACCATAGATGGTATTGATTCACTTTTTTCGGCTCCATGTAGTCGAGGGTCTTGGGAGTATGCATGCAAAGTTTGGGGCCCATAGGACCTAAAACGGGGGAGCTATCGGGTCCCAAACATGGCCAGTTTTCACATAGGCACCAATGTAAAAATTAGATGTCCTAGGGGTACCATCTTTGGGGAGTCAGTACAGGTCGGCCTTAGGTTATAGGGGCTCCAAATTTGCACCATAGGTGCTAAAGAGTCTCCCCTACAAGTGTGCAAAGTTTGGGCTGGTTTTCACCACGTGGTTCTCCAGAAACAGGAGCTCAAAGTCAGTCACTTTGATCACATTTTGCTTCAAGCTGACCAGAGATCTATCTGGCATGCCCCCTCACCTCGGCACCCCCTCCCCCCTCAGGGGGAGGGGGTGCCGAGGTGGGGGTCCACTCGCAGCTCGATGGTGCACCAGTATGGAAGGTTTCCCAGTAATGGGAGTTCAAAGTTCAAAAGTTGGTTCAATTGGAGCTCAACTTGAAACGGTCATATTTCCTGAACCATAGATGGTATTGATTCACTTTTTTCGGCTCCATGTAGTCGGGGGTCTTGGGAGTATGCATGCAAAGTTTGGGGCCCATAGGACCTAAAACGGGGGAGCTATCGGGTCCCAAACATGGCCAGTTTTCATATAGGCACCAATGTAAAAATTAGATGTCCTAGGGGTACCATCTTTGGGGAGTCAGTACAGGTCGGCCTTAGGTTATAGGGGCTCCAAATTTGCACCATAGGTGCTAAAGAGTCTCCCCTACAAGTGTGCAAAGTTTGGGCTGGTTTTCACCACGTGGTTCTCCAGAAACAGGAGCTCAAAGTCAGTCACTTTGATCACATTTTGCTTCAAGCTGACCAGAGATCTATCTGGCATGCCCCCTCACCTTGGCACCCCCTCCCCCCTCAGGGGGAGGGGGTGCCGAGGTGGGGGTCCACTCGCAGCTCGATGGTGCACCAGTATGGAAGGTTCCCCAGTAATGGGAGTTCAAAGTTCAAAAGTTGGTTCAATTGGAGCTCAACTTGAAACGGTCATATTTCCTGAACCATACATGGGAATGATTCACTTTCTTCAGCCCCACGTAGCCCAGGGTCTTGTGAGTATGCATGCCATGTTTGGGGCAGTTTGGACCTAAAACGGGGGAGCTATCGGGTCCCAAACATGGCCAGTTTTCACATAGGCACCAATGTAAAAATTAGATGTCCTAGGGGTACCATCTTTGGGGAGTCAGTACAGGTCGGCCTTAGGTTATAGGGGCTCCAAATTTGCACCATAGGTGCTAAAGAGTCTCCCCTACAAGTGTGCAAAGTTTGGGCTGGTTTTCACCACGTGGTTCTCCAGAAACAGGAGCTCAAAGTCAGTCACTTTGATCACATTTTGCTTCAAGCTGACCAGAGATCTATCTGGCATGCCCCCTCACCTCGGCACCCCCTCCCCCCTCAGGGGGAGGGGGTGCCGAGGTGGGGGTCCACTCGCAGCTCGATGGTGCACCAGTATGGAAGGTTCCCCAGTAATGGGAGTTCAAAGTTCAAAAGTTGGTTCAATTGGAGCTCAACTTGAAACGGTCATATTTCCTGAACCATAGATGGTATTGATTCACTTTTTTCGGCTCCATGTAGTCGAGAGTCTTGGGAGTATGCATGCAAAGTTTGGGGCCCATAGGACCTAAAACGGGGGAGCTATCGGGTCCCAAACATGGCCAGTTTTCACATAGGCACCAATGTAAAAATTAGATGTCCTAGGGGTACCATCTTTGGGGAGTCAGTACAGGTCGGCCTTAGGTTATAGGGGCTCCAAATTTGCACCATAGGTGCTAAAGAGTCTCCCCTACAAGTGTGCAAAGTTTGGGCTGGTTTTCACCACGTGGTTCTCCAGAAACAGGAGCTCAAAGTCAGTCACTTTGATCACATTTTGCTTCAAGCTGACCAGAGATCTATCTGGCATGCCCCCTCACCTCGGCACCCCCTCCCCCCTCAGGGGGAGGGGGTGCCTCAGGGGGAGGGGGTGCCGAGGTGGGGGTCCACTCGCAGCTCGATGGTGCACCAGTATGGAAGGTTCCCCAGTAATGGGAGTTCAAAGTTCAAAAGTTGGTTCAATTGGAGCTCAACTTGAAACGGTCATATTTCCTGAACCATAGATGGTATTGATTCACTTTTTTCGGCTCCATGTAGTCGAGGGTCTTGGGAGTATGCATGCAAAGTTTGGGGCCCATAGGACCTAAAACGGGGGAGCTATCGGGTCCCAAACATGGCCAGTTTTCACATAGGCACCAATGTAAAAATTAGATGTCCTAGGGGTACCATCTTTGGGGAGTCAGTACAGGTCGGCCTTAGGTTATAGGGGCTCCAAATTTGCACCATAGGTGCTAAAGAGTCTCCCCTACAAGTGTGCAAAGTTTGGGCTGGTTTTCACCACGTGGTTCTCCAGAAACAGGAGCTCAAAGTCAGTCACTTTGATCACATTTTGCTTCAAGCTGACCAGAGATCTATCTGGCATGCCCCCTCACCTCGGCACCTCCTCCCCCCTCAGGGGGAGGGGGTGCCGAGGTGGGGGTCCACTCGCAGCTCGATGGTGCACCAGTATGGAAGGTTCCCCAGTAATGGGAGTTCAAAGTTCAAAAGTTGGTTCAATTGGAGCTCAACTTGAAACGGTCATATTTCCTGAACCATAGATGGTATTGATTCACTTTTTTCGGCTCCATGTAGTCGAGAGTCTTGGGAGTATGCATGCAAAGTTTGGGGCCCATAGGACCTAAAACGGGGGAGCTATCGGGTCCCAAACATGGCCAGTTTTCACATAGGCACCAATGTAAAAATTAGATGTCCTAGGGGTACCATCTTTGGGGAGTCAGTACAGGTCGGCCTTAGGTTATAGGGGCTCCAAATTTGCACCATAGGTGCTAAAGAGTCTCCCCTACAAGTGTGCAAAGTTTGGGCTGGTTTTCACCACGTGGTTCTCCAGAAACAGGAGCTCAAAGTCAGTCACTTTGATCACATTTTGCTTCAAGCTGACCAGAGATCTATCTGGCATGCCCCCTCACCTCGGCACCCCCTCCCCCCTCGGGGGAGGGGGTGCCGAGGTGGGGGTCCACTCGCAGCTCGATGGTGCACCAGTATGGAAGGTTCCCCAGTAATGGGAGTTCAAAGTTCAAAAGTTGGTTCAATTGGAGCTCAACTTGAAACGGTCATATTTCCTGAACCATAGATGGTATTGATTCACTTTTTTCGGCTCCATGTAGTCGAGGGTCTTGGGAGTATGCATGCAAAGTTTGGGGCCCATAGGACCTAAAACGGGGGAGCTATCGGGTCCCAAACATGGCCAGTTTTCACATAGGCACCAATGTAAAAATTAGATGTCCTAGGGGTACCATCTTTGGGGAGTCAGTACAGGTCGGCCTTAGGTTATAGGGGCTCCAAATTTGCACCATAGGTGCTAAAGAGTCTCCCCTACAAGTGTGCAAAGTTTGGGCTGGTTTTCACCACGTGGTTCTCCAGAAACAGGAGCTCAAAGTCAGTCACTTTGATCACATTTTGCTTCAAGCTGACCAGAGATCTATCTGGCATGCCCCCTCACCTCGGCACCCCCTCCCCCCTCAGGGGGAGGGGGTGCCGAGGTGGGGGTCCACTCGCAGCTCGATGGTGCACCAGTATGGAAGGTTCCCCAGTAATGGGAGTTCAAAGTTCAAAAGTTGGTTCAATTGGAGCTCAACTTGAAACGGTCATATTTCCTGAACCATAGATGGTATTGATTCACTTTTTTCGGCTCCATATAGTCGAGGGTCTTGGGAGTATGCATGCAAAGTTTGGGGCCCATAGGACCTAAAACGGGGAGCTATCGGGTCCCAAACATGGCCAGTTTTCACATAGGCACCAATGTAAAAATTAGATGTCCTAGGGGTACCATCTTTGGGGAGTCAGTACAGGTCGGCCTTAGGTTATAGGGGCTCCAAATTTGCACCATAGGTGCTAAAGAGTCTCCCCTACAAGTGTGCAAAGTTTGGGCTGGTTTTCACCACGTGGTTCTCCAGAAACAGGAGCTCAAAGTCAGTCACTTTGATCACATTTTGCTTCAAGCTGACCAGAGATCTATCTGGCATGCCCCCTCACCTCGGCAGCCCCTCCCCCCTCAGGGGGAGGGGGTGCCGAGGTGGGGGTCCACTCGCAGCTCGATGGTGCACCAGTATGGAAGGTTCCCCAGTAATGGGAGTTCAAAGTTCAAAAGTTGGTTCAATTGGAGCTCAACTTGAAACGGTCATATTTCCTGAACCATAGATGGTATTGATTCACTTTTTTCGGCTCCATGTAGTCGAGGGTCTTGGGAGTATGCATGCAAAGTTTGGGGCCCATAGGACCTAAAACGGGGGAGCTATCGGGTCCCAAACATGGCCAGTTTTCACATAGGCACCAATGTAAAAATTAGATGTCCTAGGGGTACCATCTTTGGGGAGTCAGTACAGGTCGGCCTTAGGTTATAGGGGCTCCAAATTTGCACCATAGGTGCTAAAGAGTCTCCCCTACAAATGTGCAAAGTTTGGGCTGGTTTTCACCACGTGGTTCTCCAGAAACAGGAGCTCAAAGTCAGTCACTTTGATCACATTTTGCTTCAAGCTGACCAGAGATCTATCTGGCATGCCCCCTCACCTCGGCACCGAGGTGGGGGTCCACTCGCAGCTCGATGGTGCACCAGTATGGAAGGTTCCCCAGTAATGGGAGTTCAAAGTTCAAAAGTATCTGGCATGCCCCCTCACCTCGGCACCGAGGTGGGGGTCCACTCGCAGCTCGATGGTGCACCAGTATGGAAGGTTCCCCAGTAATGGGAGTTCAAAGTTCAAAAGTTGGTTCAATTGGAGCTCAACTTGAAACGGTCATATTTCCTGAACCATAGATGGTATTGGTTCACCTTTTTCGGTTCCATGTAGTCGAGGGTCTTGGGAGTATGCATGCAAAGTTTGGGGCCCATAGGACCTAAAACGGGGAGCTATCGGGTCCCAAACATGGCCAGTTTTCACATAGGCACCAATGTAAAAATTAGATGTCCTAGGGGTACCATCTTTGGGGAGTCAGTACAGGTCGGCCTTAGGTTATAGGGGCTCCAAATTTGCACCATAGGTGCTAAAGAGTCTCCCCTACAAGTGTGCAAAGTTTGGGCTGGTTTTCACCACGTGGTTCTCCAGAAACAGGAGCTCAAAGTCAGTCACTTTGATCACATTTTGCTTCAAGCTGACCAGAGATCTATCTGGCATGCCCCCTCACCTCGGCACCCCCTCCCCCCTCAGGGGGAGGGGGTGCCGAGGTGGGGGTCCACTCGCAGCTCGATGGTGCACCAGTATGGAAGGTTCCCCAGTAATGGGAGTTCAAAGTTCAAAAGTTGGTTCAATTGGAGCTCAACTTGAAACGGTCATATTTCCTGAACCATAGATGGTATTGATTCACTTTTTTCGGCTCCATGTAGTCGAGGGTCTTGGGAGTATGCATGCAAAGTTTGGGGCCCATAGGACCTAAAACGGGGGAGCTATCGGGTCCCAAACATGGCCAGTTTTCACATAGGCACCAATGTAAAAATTAGATGTCCTAGGGGTACCATCTTTGGGGAGTCAGTACAGGTCGGCCTTAGGTTATAGGGGCTCCAAATTTGCACCATAGGTGCTAAAGAGTCTCCCCTACAAGTGTGCAAAGTTTGGGCTGGTTTTCACCACGTGGTTCTCCAGAAACAGGAGCTCAAAGTCAGTCACTTTGATCACATTTTGCTTCAAGCTGACCAGAGATCTATCTGGCATGCCCCCTCACCTCGGCACCGGCCTTCCCCCCTCAGGGGGAGTGGGTGCCGAGGTGGGGGTCCACTCGCAGCTCGATGGTGCACCAGTATGGAAGGTTCCCCAGTAATGGGAGTTCAAAGTTCAAAAGTTGGTTCAATTGGAGCTCAACTTGAAACGGTCATATTTCCTGAACCATAGATGGTATTGATTCACCTTTTTCGGTTCCATGTAGTCGAGGGTCTTGGGAGTATGCATGCAAAGTTTGGGGCCCATAGGACCTAAAACGGGGAGCTATCGGGTCCCAAACATGGCCAGTTTTCACATAGGCACCAATGTAAAAATTAGATGTCCTAGGGGTACCATCTTTGGGGAGTCAGTACAGGTCGGCCTTAGGTTATAGGGGCTCCAAATTTGCACCATAGGTGCTAAAGAGTCTCCCCTACAAGTGTGCAAAGTTTGGGCTGGTTTTCACCACGTGGTTCTCCAGAAACAGGAGCTCAAAGTCAGTCACTTTGATCACATTTTGCTTCAAGCTGACCAGAGATCTATCTGGCATGCCCCCTCACCTCGGCACCCCCTCCCCCCTCAGGGGGAGGGGGTGCCGAGGTGGGGGTCCACTCGCAGCTCGATGGTGCACCAGTATGGAAGGTTCCCCAGTAATGGGAGTTCAAAGTTCAAAAGTTGGTTCAATTGGAGCTCAACTTGAAACGGTCATATTTCCTGAACCATAGATGGTATTGATTCACTTTTTTCGGCTCCATGTAGTCGAGGGTCTTGGGAGTATGCATGCAAAGTTTGGGGCCCATAGGACCTAAAACGGGGGAGCTATCGGGTCCCAAACATGGCCAGTTTTCACATAGGCACCAATGTAAAAATTAGATGTCCTAGGGGTACCATCTTTGGGGAGTCAGTACAGGTCGGCCTTAGGTTATAGGGGCTCCAAATTTGCACCATAGGTGCTAAAGAGTCTCCCCTACAAGTGTGCAAAGTTTGGGCTGGTTTTCACCACGTGGTTCTCCAGAAACAGGAGCTCAAAGTCAGTCACTTTGATCACATTTTGCTTCAAGCTGACCAGAGATCTATCTGGCATGCCCCCTCACCTCGGCACCCCCTCCCCCCTCAGGGGGAGTGGGTGCCGAGGTGGGGGTCCACTCGCAGCTCGATGGTGCACCAGTATGGAAGGTTCCCCAGTAATGGGAGTTCAAAGTTCAAAAGTTGGTTCAATTGGAGCTCAACTTGAAACGGTCATATTTCCTGAACCATAGATGGTATTGATTCACCTTTTTCGGTTCCATGTAGTCGAGGGTCTTGGGAGTATGCATGCAAAGTTTGGGGCCCATAGGACCTAAAACGGGGAGCTATCGGGTCCCAAACATGGCCAGTTTTCACATAGGCACCAATGTAAAAATTAGATGTCCTAGGGGTACCATCTTTGGGGAGTCAGTACAGGTCGGCCTTAGGTTATAGGGGCTCCAAATTTGCACCATAGGTGCTAAAGAGTCTCCCCTACAAGTGTGCAAAGTTTGGGCTGGTTTTCACCACGTGGTTCTCCAGAAACAGGAGCTCAAAGTCAGTCACTTTGATCACATTTTGCTTCAAGCTGACCAGAGATCTATCTGGCATGCCCCCTCACCTTGGCACCCCCTCCCCCCTCAGGGGGAGGGGGTGCCGAGGTGGGGGTCCACTCGCAGCTTGATGGTGCACCAGTATGGAAGGTTCCCCAGTAATGGGAGTTCAAAGTTCAAAAGTTGGTTCAATTGGAGCTCAACTTGAAACGGTCATATTTCCTGAACCATAGATGGTATTGATTCACTTTTTTGGCTCCATGTAGTCGAGGGTCTTGGGAGTATCCATGCAAAGTTTGGGGCCCATAGGACCTAAAACGGGGGAGCTATCGGGTCCCAAACATGGCCAGTTTTCACATAGGCACCAATGTAAAAATTAGATGTCCTATGGGTACCATCTTTGGGGAGTCAGTACAGGTCGGCCTTAGGTTATAGGGGGCTCCAAATTTGCACCATAGGTGCTAAAGAGTCTCCCCTACAAGTGTGCAAAGTTTGGGCTGGTTTTCACCACGTGGTTCTCCAGAAACAGGAGCTCAAAGTCAGTCACTTTGATCACATTTTGCTTCAAGCTGACCAGAGATCTATCTGGCATGCCCCCTCACCTCGGCACCCCCTCCCCCCTCAGGGGGAGGGGGTGCCAAGGTGGGGGTCCACTCGCAGCTCGATGGTGCACCAGTATGGAAGGTTCCCCAGTAATGGGAGTTCAAAGTTCAAAAGTTGGTTCAATTGGAGCTCAACTTGAAACGGTCATATTTCCTGAACCATAGATGGTATTGATTCACTTTTTTCGGCTCCATGTAGTCGAGGGTCTTGGGAGTATGCATGCAAAGTTTGGGGCCCATAGGACCTAAAACGGGGGAGCTATCGGGTCCCAAACATGGCCAGTTTTCACATAGGCACCAATGTAAAAATTAGATGTCCTATGGGTACCATCTTTGGGGAGTCAGTACAGGTCGGCCTTAGGTTATAGGGGCTCCAAATTTGCACCATAGGTGCTAAAGAGTCTCCCCTACAAGTGTGCAAAGTTTGGGCTGGTTTTCACCACGTGGTTCTCCAGAAACAGGAGCTCAAAGTCAGTCACTTTGATCACATTTTGCTTCAAGCTGACCAGAGATCTATCTGGCATGCCCCCTCACCTCGGCACCCCCTCCCCCCTCAGGGGGAGGGGTGCCGAGGTGGGGGTCCACTCGCAGCTCGATGGTGCACCAGTATGGAAGGTTCCCCAGTAATGGGAGTTCAAAGTTCAAAAGTTGGTTCAATTGGAGCTCAACTTGAAACGGTCATATTTCCTGAACCATAGATGGTATTGATTCACTTTTTTTCGGCTCCATGTAGTCGAGGGTCTTGGGAGTATGCATGCAAAGTTTGGGGCCCATAGGACCTAAAACGGGGGAGCTATCGGGTCCCAAACATGGCCAGTTTTCACATAGGCACCAATGTAAAAATTAGATGTCCTAGGGGTACCATCTTTGGGGAGTCAGTACAGGTCGGCCTTAGGTTATAGGGGCTCCAAATTTGCACCATAGGTGCTAAAGAGTCTCCCCTACAAGTGTGCAAAGTTTGGGCTGGTTTTCACCACGTGGTTCTCCAGAAACAGGAGCTCAAAGTCAGTCACTTTGATCACATTTTGCTTCAAGCTGACCAGAGATCTATCTGGCATGCCCCCTCACCTCGGCACCCCCTCCCCCCTCAGGGGGAGGGGGTGCCGAGGTGGGGGTCCACTCGCAGCTCGATGGTGCACCAGTATGGAAGGTTCCCCAGTAATGGGAGTTCAAAGTTCAAAAGTTGTTCAATTGGAGCTCAACTTGAAACGGTCATATTTCCTGAACCATAGATGGTATTGATTCACTTTTTTCGGCTCCATGTAGTCGAGGGTCTTGGGAGTATGCATGCAAAGTTTGGGGCCCATAGGACCTAAAACGGGGGAGCTATCGGGTCCCAAACATGGCCAGTTTTCACATAGGCACCAATGTAAAAATTAGATGTCCTAGGGGTACCATCTTTGGGGAGTCAGTACAGGTCGGCCTTAGGTTATAGGGGCTCCAAATTTGCACCATAGGTGCTAAAGAGTCTCCCCTACAAGTGTGCAAAGTTTGGGCTGGTTTTCACCACGTGGTTCTCCAGAAACAGGAGCTCAAAGTCAGTCACTTTGATCACATTTTGCTTCAAGCTGACCAGAGATCTATCTGGCATGCCCCCTCACCTCGGCACCCCCTCCCCCCTCAGGGGGAGGGGGTGCCGAGGTGGGGGTCCACTCGCAGCTCGATGGTGCACCAGTATGGAAGGTTCCCCAGTAATGGGAGTTCAAAGTTCAAAAGTTGGTTCAATTGGAGCTCAACTTGAAACGGTCATATTTCCTGAACCATAGATGGTATTGATTCACTTTTTTCGGCTCCATGTAGTCGAGGGTCAGTCGAGGGGTCTTGGGAGTATGCATGCAAAGTTTGGGGCCCATAGGACCTAAAAACGGGGGAGCTATCGGGTCCCAAACATGGCCAGTTTCACATAGGCACCAATGTAAAAATAAGATGTCCCTAGGGGTACCATCTTTGGGAGTCAGTACAGGTCGGCCTTAGGTTATAGGGGCTCCAAATTTGCACATAGGTGCTAAAGAGTCTCCCCAACAAGTGTGCAAAGTTTGGGCTGGTTTTCACCACGTGGTTCTCCAGAAACAGGAGCTCAAAGTCAGTCACTTTGATCACATTTTGCTTCAAGCTGACCAGAGATCTATCTGCATGCCCCCTCACCTCGGCACCCCCTCCCACCTCAGGGGGAGGGGGTGCCGAGGTGGGGTCCACTCGCAGCTCGATGGTGCACCAGTATGGAAGTTTCCCAGTATGGGAGTTCAAAGTTCAAAGTGGTTCAATTGGAGCTCAACTTGAAAACGGTCATATTTCCTGAACCATAGATGGTATTGATTCACTTTTTTCGGCTCCATGTAGTCGAGGGTCTTGGGAGTATGCATGCAAAGTTTGGGCCCATAGGACCTAAAACGGGGGAGCTATCGGGTCCCAAACATGGCCAGTTTTCACATAGGCACCAATGTAAAAAAATTAGATGTCTAGGGGTACCATCTTTGGGGAGTCAGTACAGGTCGGCCTTAGGTTATAGGGGCTCCAAATTTGCACCATAGGTGCTAAAGAGTCTCCCTACAAGTGTGCAAGTTTGGGCTGGTTTTTCACCACGTGGTTCTCCAGAATCAGGAGCTCAAAGTCAGTCACTTTGATCACATTTTGCCTTCAAGCTGACCAGAGGATCTATCTGGCATGCCCCCTCACCTTGGCACCCCCTCCCCCTCAGGGGGAGGGGGTGCGAGGTGGGGGTCCACTCGCAGCTCGATGGTGCACCAGTATGGAAGGTTTCCCAGTAATGGGAGTTCAAAGTTCAAAAGTTGTTCAATTGGAGCTCAACTTGAAACGGTCATTTTTCCTGAACCCAATAGATGGTATTGATTCACTTTTTTCGGCTCCATGTAGTCGAGGGCCCTGGGAGTATGCATGCAAAGTTTGTGGCCCATAGGACCTAAAACGGGGGAGCTATCGGGTCCCAAACATGGCCAGTTTTCACATAGGCCACCATGTAAAAATTAGATGTCCTAGGGGTACCATCTTTGGGGAGTCAGTACAGGTCGGCCTTAGGTATAGGGGCTCCAAATTTGCACCATAGGTGCTAAAGAGTCTCCCCTACAAGTGTGGCAAAGTTTGGGCTGGTTTTCACACGTGGTTCTCCAGAAACAGGAGCTCAAAGTCAGTCACTTTGATCACATTTTAGCTTCAAGCTGACCAGAGATCTATCTGGCATGCCCCCTCACCTCGGCACCCCATCCCCCCTCAGGGGGAGGGGGTGCCGAGGTGGGGGTCCACTCGCAGCTCGATGGTGCACCAGTATGGAAGGTTTCCCAGTAATGGGAATTCAAAGTTCAAAAGTTGGTTCAATTGGAGCTCAACTTGAACGGTCATATTTCCTGAACCAATAGATGGTATTGATTCACTTTTTTCGTCTCCATGTAGTCGAGGGTCTTGGGAGTATGCATGCAAAGTTTGGGGCCCATAGGACCTAAAACGGGGGAGCTATCGGGTCCCAAACATGGCCAGTTTTCACATAGGCACCAATGTAAAAATTAGATGTCCTAGGGGTACCATCTTTGGGGAGTCAGTACAGGTCGGCCTTAGGTTATAGGGGCTCCAAATTTGCACCATAGGTGCTAAAGAGTCTCCCCTACAAGTGTGCAAGTTTGGGCTGGTTTTCACCACGTGGTTCTCCCAGAAACAGGAGCTCAAAGTCAGTCACTTTGATCACATTTTGCTTCAAGCTGACCAGAGATCTATCTGGCATGCCCCCTCACCTCGGCACCCCCTCCCCCCTCAGGGGGAGGGGGTGCCGAGGTGGGGGTCCAACTGCAGCTCGATGGTGCACCAGTATGGAAGGTTCCCCAGTAATGGAGTTCAAAGTTCAAAAGTTGGTTCATTGGAGCTCAACTTGAAACGGTCATATTTCCTGAACCATAGATGGTATTGATTCACTTTTTTCGGCTCCATGTAGTCGAGGGTCTTGGGAGTATGCATGCAAAGTTTGGGGCCCATAGGACCTAAAACGGGGGAGCTATCGGGTCCCAAACATGGCCAGTTTTCACATAGGCACCAATGTAAAAATTAGATGTCCTAGGGGTACCATCTTTGGGGAGTCAGTACAGGTCGGCCTTAGGTTATAGGGGCTCCAAATTTGCACCATAGGTGCTAAAGAGTCTCCCCTACAAGTGTGCAAAGTTTGGGCTGGTTTTCACCACGTGGTTCTCCAGAAACAGGAGCTCAAAGTCAGTCACTTTGATCACATTTTGCTTCAAGCTGACCAGAGATCTATCTGGCATGCCCCCTCACCTCGGCACCCCCTCCCCCCTCAGGGGGAGGGGGTGCCGAGGTGGGGGTCCACTCGCAGCTCGATGGTGCACCAGTATGGAAGGGTTCCCCAGTAATGGGAGTTCAAAGTTCAAAAGTTGGTTCAATTGGAGCTCAACTTGAAACGGTCATATTTCCTGAACCATAGATGGTATTGATTCACTTTTTTCGGCTCCATGTAGTCGAGGGTCTTGGGAGTATGCATGCAAAGTTTGGGGCCCATAGGACCTAAAACGGGGAGCTATCGGGTCCCAAACATGGCCAGTTTTCACATAGGCACCAATGTAAAAATTAGATGTCCTAGGGGTACCATCTTTGGGGAGTCAGTACAGGTCGGCCTTAGGTTATAGGGGCTCCAAATTTGCACCATAGGTGCTAAAGAGTCTCCCCTACAAGTGTGCAAAGTTTGGGCTGGTTTTCACCACGTGGTTCTCCAGAACAGGAGCTCAAAGTCAGTCACTTTGATCACATTTTGCTTCAAGCTGACCAGAGATCTATCTGGCATGCCCCCTCACCTCGGCACCCCCTCCCCCCTCAGGGGGAGGGGGTGCCGAGGTGGGGGTCCACTCGCAGCTCGATGGTGCACCAGTATGGAAGGTTCCCCAGTAATGGAGTTCAAAGTTCAAAAGTTGGTTCAATTGGAGCTCAACTTGAAACGGTCATATTTCCTGAACCATAGATGGTATTGATTCACTTTTTTCGGCTCCATGTAGTCGAGGGTCTTGGGAGTATGCATGCAAAGTTTGGGGCCCATAGGACCTAAAACGGGGGAGCTCGGGTCCCAAACATGGCCAGTTTTCACATAGGCACCAATGTAAAAATTAGATGTCCTAGGGGTACCATCTTTGGGGAGTCAGTACAGGTCGGCCTTAGGTTATAGGGGCTCCAAATTTGCACCATAGGTGCTAAAGAGTCTCCCCTACAAGTGTGCAAAGTTTGGGCTGGTTTTCACCACGTGGTTCTCCAGAAACAGGAGCTCAAAGTCAGTCACTTTGATCACATTTTGCTTCAAGCTGACCAGAGATCTATCTGGCATGCCCCCTCACCTCGGCACCCCCTCCCCCTCAGGGGGAGGGGGTGCCGAGGTGGGGGTCCACTCGCAGCTCGATGGTGCACCAGTATGGAAGGTTCCCCAGTAATGGGAGTTCAAAGTTCAAAAGTTGGTTCAATTGGAGCTCAACTTGAAACGGTCATATTTCCTGAACCATAGATGGTATTGATTCACTTTTTTCGGCTCCATGTAGTCGAGGGTCTTGGGAGTATGCATGCAAAGTTTGGGGCCCATAGGACCTAAAACGGGGGAGCTATCGGGTCCCAAACATGGCCAGTTTTCACATAGGCACCAATGTAAAAATTAGATGTCCTAGGGGTACCATCTTTGGGGAGTCAGTACAGGTCGGCCTTAGGTTATAGGGGCTCCAAATTTGCACCATAGGTGCTAAAGAGTCTCCCCTACAAGTGTGCAAAGTTTGGGCTGGTTTTCACCACGTGGTTCTCCAGAAACAGGAGCTCAAGGTCAGTCACTTTGATCACATTTTGCTTCAAGCTGACCAGAGATCTATCTGGCATGCCCCCTCACCTCGGCACCCCCTCCCCCCTCAGGGGGAGGGGGTGCCGAGGTGGGGGTCCACTCGCAGCTCGATGGTGCACCAGTATGGAAGGTTCCCCAGTAATGGGAGTTCAAAGTTCAAAAGTTGGTTCAATTGGAGCTCAACTTGAAACGGTCATATTTCCTGAACCATAGATGGTATTGATTCACTTTTTTCGGCTCCATGTAGTCGAGGGTCTTGGGAGTATGCATGCAAAGTTTGGGGCCCATAGGACCTAAAACGGGGGAGCTATCGGGTCCCAAACATGGCCAGTTTTCACATAGGCACCAATGTAAAAATTAGATGTCCTAGGGGTACCATCTTTGGGGAGTCAGTACAGGTCGGCCTTAGGTTATAGGGGCTCCAAATTTGCACCATAGGTGCTAAAGAGTCTCCCCTACAAGTGTGCAAAGTTTGGGCTGGTTTTCACCACGTGGTTCTCCAGAAACAGGAGCTCAAAGTCAGTCACTTTGATCACATTTTGCTTCAAGCTGACCAGAGATCTATCTGGCATGCCCCCTCACCTCGGCACCCCCTCCCCCCTCAGGGGGAGGGGGTGCCGAGGTGGGGGTCCACTCGCAGCTCGATGGTGCACCAGTATGGAAGGTTCCCCAGTAATGGGAGTTCAAAGTTCAAAAGTTGGTTCAATTGGAGCTCAACTTGAAACGGTCATATTTCCTGAACCATAGATGGTATTGATTCACTTTTTTCGGCTCCATGTAGTCGAGGGTCTTGGGAGTATGCATGCAAAGTTTGGGGCCCATAGGACCTAAAACGGGGGAGCTATCGGGTCCCAAACATGGCCAGTTTTCACATAGGCACCAATGTAAAAATTAGATGTCCTAGGGGTACCATCTTTGGGGAGTCAGTACAGGTCGGCCTTAGGTTATAGGGGCTCCAAATTTGCACCATAGGTGCTAAAGAGTCTCCCCTACAAGTGTGCAAAGTTTGGGCTGGTTTTCACCACGTGGTTCTCCAGAAACAGGAGCTCAAAGTCAGTCACTTTGATCACATTTTGCTTCAAGCTGACCAGAGATCTATCTGGCATGCCCCCTCACCTCGGCACCCCCTCCCCCCTCAGGGGGAGGGGGTGCCGAGGTGGGGGTCCACTCGCAGCTCGATGGTGCACCAGTATGGAAGGTTCCCCAGTAATGGGAGTTCAAAGTTCAAAAGTTGGTTCAATTGGAGCTCAACTTGAAACGGTCATATTTCCTGAACCATAGATGGTATTGATTCACTTTTTTCGGCTCCATGTAGTCGAGGGTCTTGGGAGTATGCATGCAAAGTTTGGGGCCCATAGGACCTAAAACGGGGGAGCTATCGGGTCCCAAACATGGCCAGTTTTCACATAGGCACCAATGTAAAAATTAGATGTCCTAGGGGTACCATCTTTGGGGAGTCAGTACAGGTCGGCCTTAGGTTATAGGGGCTCCAAATTTGCACCATAGGTGCTAAAGAGTCTCCCCTACAAGTGTGCAAAGTTTGGGCTGGTTTTCACCACGTGGTTCTCCAGAAACAGGAGCTCAAAGTCAGTCACTTTGATCACATTTTGCTTCAAGCTGACCAGAGATCTATCTGGCATGCCCCCTCACCTCGGCACCCCCTCCCCCCTCAGGGGGAGGGGGTGCCGAGGTGGGGGTCCACTCGCAGCTCGATGGTGCACCAGTATGGAAGGTTCCCCAGTAATGGGAGTTCAAAGTTCAAAAGTTGGTTCAATTGGAGCTCAACTTGAAACGGTCATATTTCCTGAACCATAGATGGTATTGATTCACTTTTTTCGGCTCCATGTAGTCGAGGGTCTTGGGAGTATGCATGCAAAGTTTGGGGCCCATAGGACCTAAAACGGGGGAGCTATCGGGTCCCAAACATGGCCAGTTTTCACATAGGCACCAATGTAAAAATTAGATGTCCTAGGGGTACCATCTTTGGGGAGTCAGTACAGGTCGGCCTTAGGTTATAGGGGCTCCAAATTTGCACCATAGGTGCTAAAGAGTCTCCCCTACAAGTGTGCAAAGTTTGGGCTGGTTTTCACTACGTGGTTCTCCAGAAACAGGAGCTCAAAGTCAGTCACTTTGATCACATTTTGCTTCAAGCTGACCAGAGATCTATCTGGCATGCCCCCTCACCTCGGCACCCCCTCCCCCTGAGGGGGGAGGGGGTGCCGAGGTGGGGGTCCACTCGCAGCTCGATGGTGCACCAGTATGGAAGGTTCCCCAGTAATGGGAGTTCAAAGTTCAAAAGTTGGTTCAATTGGAGCTCAACTTGAAACGGTCATATTTCCTGAACCATAGATGGTATTGATTCACTTTTTTCGGCTCCATGTAGTCGAGGGTCTTGGGAGTATGCATGCAAAGTTTGGGGCCCATAGGACCTAAAACGGGGGAGCTATCGGGTCCCAAACATGGCCAGTTTTCACATAGGCACCAATGTAAAAATTAGATGTCCTAGGGGTACCATCTTTGGGGAGTCAGTACAGGTCGGCCTTAGGTTATAGGGGCTCCAAATTTGCACCATAGGTGCTAAAGAGTCTCCCCTACAAGTGTGCAAAGTTTGGGCTGGTTTTCACTACGTGGTTCTCCAGAAACAGGAGCTCAAAGTCAGTCACTTTGATCACATTTTGCTTCAAGCTGACCAGAGATCTATCTGGCATGCCCCCTCACCTCGGCACCCCCTCCCCCTGAGGGGGGAGGGGGTGCCGAGGTGGGGGTCCACTCGCAGCTCGATGGTGCACCAGTATGGAAGGTTCCCCAGTAATGGGAGTTCAAAGTTCAAAAGTTGGTTCAATTGGAGCTCAACTTGAAACGGTCATATTTCCTGAACCATAGATGGTATTGATTCACTTTTTTCGGCTCCATGTAGTCGAGGGTCTTGGGAGTATGCATGCAAAGTTTGGGGCCCATAGGACCTAAAACGGGGGAGCTATCGGGTCCCAAACATGGCCAGTTTTCACATAGGCACCAATGTAAAAATTAGATGTCCTAGGGGTACCATCTTTGGGGAGTCAGTACAGGTCGGCCTTAGGTTATAGGGGCTCCAAATTTGCACCATAGGTGCTAAAGAGTCTCCCCTACAAGTGTGCAAAGTTTGGGCTGGTTTTCACCACGTGGTTCTCCAGAAACAGGAGCTCAAAGTCAGTCACTTTGATCACATTTTGCTTCAAGCTGACCAGAGATCTATCTGGCATGCCCCCTCACCTCGGCACCCCCTCCCCCCTCAGGGGGAGGGGGTGCCGAGGTGGGGGTCCACTCGCAGCTCGATGGTGCACCAGTATGGAAGGTTTCCCAGTAATGGGAGTTCAAAGTTCAAAAGTTGGTTCAATTGGAGCTCAACTTGAAACGGTCATATTTCCTGAACCATAGATGGTATTGATTCACTTTTTTCGGCTCCATGTAGTCGAGGGTCTTGGGAGTATGCATGCAAAGTTTGGGGCCCATAGGACCTAAAACGGGGAGCTATCGGGTCCCAAACATGGCCAGTTTTCACATAGGCACCAATGTAAAAATTAGATGTCCTAGGGGTACCATCTTTGGGGAGTCAGTACAGGTCGGCCTTAGGTTATAGGGGCTCCAAATTTGCACCATAGGTGCTAAAGAGTCTCCCCTACAAGTGTGCAAAGTTTGGGCTGG
This sequence comes from Lithobates pipiens, assembly GCF_037356315.1. Taxonomy (NCBI): domain Eukaryota; kingdom Metazoa; phylum Chordata; class Amphibia; order Anura; family Ranidae; genus Lithobates; species Lithobates pipiens. The sequence continues at coordinate 2,171,257 of NW_027507907.1, read as the reverse complement.
TTTTCACCACGTGGTTCTCCAGAAACAGGAGCTCAAAGTCAGTCACTTTGATCACATTTTGCTTCAAGCTGACCAGAGATCTATCTGGCATGCCCCCTCACCTCGGCACCCCCTCCCCCCTCAGGGGGAGGGGGTGCCGAGGTGGGGGTCCACTCGCAGCTCGATGGTGCACCAGTATGGAAGGTTTCCCAGTAATGGGAGTTCAAAGTTCAAAAGTTGGTTCAATTGGAGCTCAACTTGAAACGGTCATATTTCCTGAACCATAGATGGTATTGATTCACTTTTTTCGGCTCCATGTAGTCGAGGGTCTTGGGAGTATGCATGCAAAGTTTGGGGCAGTTTGGACCTAAAACGGGGGAGCTATCGGGTCCCAAACATGGCCAGTTTTCACATAGGCACCAATGTAAAAATTAGATGTCCTAGGGGTACCATCTTTGGGGAGTCAGTACAGGTCGGCCTTAGGTTATAGGGGCTCCAAATTTGCACCATAGGTGCTAAAGAGTCTCCCCTACAAGTGTGCAAAGTTTGGGCTGGTTTTCACCACGTGGTTCTCCAGAAACAGGAGCTCAAAGTCAGTCACTTTGATCACATTTTGCTTCAAGCTGACCAGAGATCTATCTGGCATGCCCCCTCACCTCGGCACCCCCTCCCCCCTCAGGGGGAGGGGGTGCCGAGGTGGGGGTCCACTCGCAGCTCGATGGTGCACCAGTATGGAAGGTTCCCCAGTAATGGGAGTTCAAAGTTCAAAAGTTGGTTCAATTGGAGCTCAACTTGAAACGGTCATATTTCCTGAACCATAGATGGTATTGATTCACTTTTTTCGGCTCCATGTAGTCGAGGGTCTTGGGAGTATGCATGCAAAGTTTGGGGCCCATAGGACCTAAAACGGGGAGCTATCGGGTCCCAAACATGGCCAGTTTTCACATAGGCACCAATGTAAAAATTAGATGTCCTAGGGGTACCATCTTTGGGGAGTCAGTACAGGTCGGCCTTAGGTTATAGGGGCTCCAAATTTGCACCATAGGTGCTAAAGAGTCTCCCCTACAAGTGTGCAAAGTTTGGGCTGGTTTTCACCACGTGGTTCTCCAGAAACAGGAGCTCAAAGTCAGTCACTTTGATCACATTTTGCTTCAAGCTGACCAGAGATCTATCTGGCATGCCCCCTCACCTCGGCACCCCCTCCCCCCTCAGGGGGAGGGGGTGCCGAGGTGGGGGTCCACTCGCAGCTCGATGGTGCACCAGTATGGAAGGTTTCCCAGTAATGGGAGTTCAAAGTTCAAAAGTTGGTTCAATTGGAGCTCAACTTGAAACGGTCATATTTCCTGAACCATAGATGGTATTGATTCACTTTTTTCGGCTCCATGTAGTCGAGGGTCTTGGGAGTATGCATGCAAAGTTTGGGGCAGTTTGGACCTAAAACGGGGGAGCTATCGGGTCCCAAACATGGCCAGTTTTCACATAGGCACCAATGTAAAAATTAGATGTCCTAGGGGTACCATCTTTGGGGAGTCAGTACAGGTCGGCCTTAGGTTATAGGGGCTCCAAATTTGCACCATAGGTGCTAAAGAGTCTCCCCTACAAGTGTGCAAAGTTTGGGCTGGTTTTCACCACGTGGTTCTCCAGAAACAGGAGCTCAAAGTCAGTCACTTTGATCACATTTTGCTTCAAGCTGACCAGAGATCTATCTGGCATGCCCCCTCACCTCGGCACCCCCTCCCCCCTCAGGGGGAGGGGGTGCCGAGGTGGGGGTCCACTCGCAGCTCGATGGTGCACCAGTATGGAAGGTTTCCCAGTAATGGGAGTTCAAAGTTCAAAAGTTGGTTCAATTGGAGCTCAACTTGAAACGGTCATATTTCCTGAACCATAGATGGTATTGATTCACTTTTTTCGGCTCCATGTAGTCGAGGGTCTTGGGAGTATGCATGCAAAGTTTGGGGCAGTTTGGACCTAAAACGGGGGAGCTATCGGGTCCCAAACATGGCCAGTTTTCACATAGGCACCAATGTAAAAATTAGATGTCCTAGGGGTACCATCTTTGGGGAGTCAGTACAGGTCGGCCTTAGGTTATAGGGGCTCCAAATTTGCACCATAGGTGCTAAAGAGTCTCCCCTACAAGTCTGCAAAGTTTGGGCTGGTTTTCACCACGTGGTTCTCCAGAAACAGGAGCTCAAAGTCAGTCACTTTGATCACATTTTGCTTCAAGCTGACCAGAGATCTATCTGGCATGCCCCCTCACCTCGGCACCCCCTCCCCCCTCAGGGGGAGGGGGTGCCGAGGTGGGGGTCCACTCGCAGCTCGATGGTGCACCAGTATGGAAGGTTCCCCAGTAATGGGAGTTCAAAGTTCAAAAGTTGGTTCAATTGGAGCTCAACTTGAAACGGTCATATTTCCTGAACCATAGATGGTATTGATTCACTTTTTTCGGCTCCATGTAGTCGAGGGTCTTGGGAGTATGCATGCAAAGTTTGGGGCCCATAGGACCTAAAACGGGGAGCTATCGGGTCCCAAACATGGCCAGTTTTCACATAGGCACCAATGTAAAAATTAGATGTCCTAGGGGTACCATCTTTGGGGAGTCAGTACAGGTCGGCCTTAGGTTATAGGGGCTCCAAATTTGCACCATAGGTGCTAAAGAGTCTCCCCTACAAGTGTGCAAAGTTTGGGCTGGTTTTCACCACGTGGTTCTCCAGAAACAGGAGCTCAAAGTCAGTCACTTTGATCACATTTTGCTTCAAGCTGACCAGAGATCTATCTGGCATGCCCCCTCACCTCGGCACCCCCTCCCCCCTCAGGGGGAGGGGGTGCCGAGGTGGGGGTCCACTCGCAGCTCGATGGTGCACCAGTATGGAAGGTTTCCCAGTAATGGGAGTTCAAAGTTCAAAAGTTGGTTCAATTGGAGCTCAACTTGAAACGGTCATATTTCCTGAACCATAGATGGTATTGATTCACTTTTTCGGCTCCATGTAGTCGAGGGTCTTGGGAGTATGCATGTAAAGTTTGGGGCAGTTTGGACCTAAAACGGGGGAGCTATCGGGTCCCAAACATGGCCAGTTTTCACATAGGCACCAATGTAAAAATTAGATGTCCTAGGGGTACCATCTTTGGGGAGTCAGTACAGGTCGGCCTTAGGTTATAGGGGCTCCAAATTTGCACCATAGGTGCTAAAGAGTCTCCCCTACAAGTGTGCAAAGTTTGGGCTGGTTTTCACCACGTGGTTCTCCAGAAACAGGAGCTCAAAGTCAGTCACTTTGATCACATTTTGCTTCAAGCTGACCAGAGATCTATCTGGCATGCCCCCTCACCTCGGCACCCCCTCCCCCCTCAGGGGGAGGGGGTGCCGAGGTGGGGGTCCACTCGCAGCTCGATGGTGCACCAGTATGGAAGGTTCCCCAGTAATGGGAGTTCAAAGTTCAAAAGTTGGTTCAATTGGAGCTCAACTTGAAACGGTCATATTTCCTGAACCATAGATGGTATTGATTCACTTTTTTCGGCTCCATGTAGTCGAGGGTCTTGGGAGTATGCATGCAAAGTTTGGGGCCCATAGGACCTAAAACGGGGGAGCTATCGGGTCCCAAACATGGCCAGTTTTCACATAGGCACCAATGTAAAAATTAGATGTCCTAGGGGTACCATCTTTGGGGAGTCAGTACAGGTCGGCCTTAGGTTATAGGGGCTCCAAATTTGCACCATAGGTGCTAAAGAGTCTCCCCTACAAGTGTGCAAAGTTTGGGCTGGTTTTCACCACGTGGTTCTCCAGAAACAGGAGCTCAAAGTCAGTCACTTTGATCACATTTTGCTTCAAGCTGACCAGAGATCTATCTGGCATGCCCCCTCACCTCGGCACCCCCTCCCCCCTCAGGGGGAGGGGGTGCCGAGGTGGGGGTCCACTCGCAGCTCGATGGTGCACCAGTATGGAAGGTTTCCCAGTAATGGGAGTTCAAAGTTCAAAAGTTGGTTCAATTGGAGCTCAACTTGAAACGGTCATATTTCCTGAACCATAGATGGTATTGATTCACTTTTTTCGGCTCCATGTAGTCGAGGGTCTTGGGAGTATGCATGTAAAGTTTGGGGCAGTTTGGACCTAAAACGGGGGAGCTATCGGGTCCCAAACATGGCCAGTTTTCACATAGGCACCAATGTAAAAATTAGATGTCCTAGGGGTACCATCTTTGGGGAGTCAGTACAGGTCGGCCTTAGGTTATAGGGGCTCCAAATTTGCACCATAGGTGCTAAAGAGTCTCCCCTACAAGTGTGCAAAGTTTGGGCTGGTTTTCACCACGTGGTTCTCCAGAAACAGGAGCTCAAAGTCAGTCACTTTGATCACATTTTGCTTCAAGCTGACCAGAGATCTATCTGGCATGCCCCCTCACCTCGGCACCCCCTCCCCCCTCAGGGGGAGGGGGTGCCGAGGTGGGGGTCCACTCGCAGCTCGATGGTGCACCAGTATGGAAGGTTCCCCAGTAATGGGAGTTCAAAGTTCAAAAGTTGGTTCAATTGGAGCTCAACTTGAAACGGTCATATTTCCTGAACCATAGATGGTATTGATTCACTTTTTTCGGCTCCATGTAGTCGAGGGTCTTGGGAGTATGCATGCAAAGTTTGGGGCCCATAGGACCTAAAACGGGGGAGCTATCGGGTCCCAAACATGGCCAGTTTTCACATAGGCACCAATGTAAAAATTAGATGTCCTAGGGGTACCATCTTTGGGGAGTCAGTACAGGTCGGCCTTAGGTTATAGGGGCTCCAAATTTGCACCATAGGTGCTAAAGAGTCTCCCCTACAAGTGTGCAAAGTTTGGGCTGGTTTTCACCACGTGGTTCTCCAGAAACAGGAGCTCAAAGTCAGTCACTTTGATCACATTTTGCTTCAAGCTGACCAGAGATCTATCTGGCATGCCCCCTCACCTCGGCACCCCCTCCCCCTCAGGGGGAGGGGGTGCCGAGGTGGGGGTCCACTCGCAGCTCGATGGTGCACCAGTATGGAAGGTTTCCCAGTAATGGGAGTTCAAAGTTCAAAAGTTGGTTCAATTGGAGCTCAACTTGAAACGGTCATATTTCCTGAACCATAGATGGTATTGATTCACTTTTTTCGGCTCCATGTAGTCGAGGGTCTTGGGAGTATGCATGCAAAGTTTGGGGCCCATAGGACCTAAAACGGGGGAGCTATCGGGTCCCAAACATGGCCAGTTTTCACATAGGCACCAATGTAAAAATTAGATGTCCTAGGGGTACCATCTTTGGGGAGTCAGTACAGGTCGGCCTTAGGTTATAGGGGCTCCAAATTTGCACCATAGGTGCTAAAGAGTCTCCCCTACAAGTGTGCAAAGTTTGGGCTGGTTTTCACCACGTGGTTCTCCAGAAACAGGAGCTCAAAGTCAGTCACTTTGATCACATTTTGCTTCAAGCTGACCAGAGATCTATCTGGCATGCCCCCTCACCTCGGCACCCCCTCCCCCCTCAGGGGGAGGGGGTGCCGAGGTGGGGGTCCACTCGCAGCTCGATGGTGCACCAGTATGGAAGGTTCCCCAGTAATGGGAGTTCAAAGTTCCAAAGTTGGTTCAATTGGAGCTCAACTTTAAACGGTCATATTTCCCGAACCATACATGGGAATGATTCACTTTCTTCAGCCCCACGTAGCCCAGGGTCTTGTGAGTATGCATGCCATGTTTGGGGCAGTTTGGACCTAAAACGGGGGAGCTATCGGGTCCCAAACATGGCCAGTTTTCACATAGGCACCAATGTAAAAATTAGATGTCCTAGGGGTACCATCTTTGGGGAGTCAGTACAGGTCGGCCTTAGGTTATAGGGGCTCCAAATTTGCACCATAGGTGCTAAAGAGTCTCCCCTACAAGTGTGCAAAGTTTGGGCTGGTTTTCACCACGTGGTTCTCCAGAAACAGGAGCTCAAAGTCAGTCACTTTGATCACATTTTGCTTCAAGCTGACCAGAGATCTATCTGGCATGCCCCCTCACCTCGGCACCCCCTCCCCCCTCAGGGGGAGGGGGTGCCGAGGTGGGGTCCACTCGCAGCTCGATGGTGCACCAGTATGGAAGGTTCCCCAGTAATGGGAGTTCAAAGTTCAAAAGTTGGTTCAATTGGAGCTCAACTTGAAACGGTCATATTTCCTGAACCATAGATGGTATTGATTCACTTTTTTCGGCTCCATGTAGTCGAGGGTCTTGGGAGTATGCATGCAAAGTTTGGGGCAGTTTGGACCTAAAACGGGGGAGCTATCGGGTCCCAAACATGGCCAGTTTTCACATAGGCACCAATGTAAAAATTAGATGTCCTAGGGGTACCATCTTTGGGGAGTCAGTACAGGTCGGCCTTAGGTTATAGGGGCTCCAAATTTGCACCATAGGTGCTAAAGAGTCTCCCCTACAAGTGTGCAAAGTTTGGGCTGGTTTTCACCACGTGGTTCTCCAGAAACAGGAGCTCAAAGTCAGTCACTTTGATCACATTTTGCTTCAAGCTGACCAGAGATCTATCTGGCATGCCCCCTCACCTCGGCACCCCCTCCCCCCTCAGGGGGAGGGGGTGCCGAGGTGGGGGTCCACTCGCAGCTCGATGGTGCACCAGTATGGAAGGTTCCCCAGTAATGGGAGTTCAAAGTTCAAAAGTTGGTTCAATTGGAGCTCAACTTGAAACGGTCATATTTCCTGAACCATAGATGGTATTGATTCACTTTTTTCGGCTCCATGTAGTCGAGGGTCTTGGGAGTATGCATGCAAAGTTTGGGGCCCATAGGACCTAAAACGGGGGAGCTATCGGGTCCCAAACATGGCCAGTTTTCACATAGGCACCAATGTAAAAATTAGATGTCCTAGGGGTACCATCTTTGGGGAGTCAGTACAGGTCGGCCTTAGGTTATAGGGGCTCCAAATTTGCACCATAGGTGCTAAAGAGTCTCCCCTACAAGTGTGCAAAGTTTGGGCTGGTTTTCACCACGTGGTTCTCCAGAAACAGGAGCTCAAAGTCAGTCACTTTGATCACATTTTGCTTCAAGCTGACCAGAGATCTATCTGGCATGCCCCCTCACCTCGGCACCCCCTCCCCCTCAGGGGGAGGGGGTGCCGAGGTGGGGGTCCACTCGCAGCTCGATGGTGCACCAGTATGGAAGGTTTCCCAGTAATGGGAGTTCAAAGTTCAAAAGTTGGTTCAATTGGAGCTCAACTTGAAACGGTCATATTTCCTGAACCATAGATGGTATTGATTCACTTTTTTCGGCTCCATGTAGTCGAGGGTCTTGGGAGTATGCATGCAAAGTTTGGGGCAGTTTGGACCTAAAACGGGGGAGCTATCGGGTCCCAAACATGGCCAGTTTTCACATAGGCACCAATGTAAAAATTAGATGTCCTAGGGGTACCATCTTTGGGGAGTCAGTACAGGTCGGCCTTAGGTTATAGGGGCTCCAAATTTGCACCATAGGTGCTAAAGAGTCTCCCCTACAAGTGTGCAAAGTTTGGGCTGGTTTTCACCACGTGGTTCTCCAGAAACAGGAGCTCAAAGTCAGTCACTTTGATCACATTTTGCTTCAAGCTGACCAGAGATCTATCTGGCATGCCCCCTCACCTCGGCACCCCCTCCCCCCTCAGGGGGAGGGGGTGCCGAGGTGGGGGTCCACTCGCAGCTCGATGGTGCACCAGTATGGAAGGTTCCCCAGTAATGGGAGTTCAAAGTTCAAAAGTTGGTTCAATTGGAGCTCAACTTGAAACGGTCATATTTCCTGAACCATAGATGGTATTGATTCACTTTTTTCGGCTCCATGTAGTCGAGGGTCTTGGGAGTATGCATGCAAAGTTTGGGGCCCATAGGACCTAAAACGGGGGAGCTATCGGGTCCCAAACATGGCCAGTTTTCACATAGGCACCAATGTAAAAATTAGATGTCCTAGGGGTACCATCTTTGGGGAGTCAGTACAGGTCGGCCTTAGGTTATAGGGGCTCCAAATTTGCACCATAGGTGCTAAAGAGTCTCCCCTACAAGTGTGCAAAGTTTGGGCTGGTTTTCACCACGTGGTTCTCCAGAAACAGGAGCTCAAAGTCAGTCACTTTGATCACATTTTGCTTCAAGCTGACCAGAGATCTATCTGGCATGCCCCCTCACCTCGGCACCCCCTCCCCCTCAGGGGGAGGGGGTGCCGAGGTGGGGGTCCACTCGCAGCTCGATGGTGCACCAGTATGGAAGGTTTCCCAGTAATGGGAGTTCAAAGTTCAAAAGTTGGTTCAATTGGAGCTCAACTTGAAACGGTCATATTTCCTGAACCATAGATGGTATTGATTCACTTTTTTCGGCTCCATGTAGTCGAGGGTCTTGGGAGTATGCATGCAAAGTTTGGGGCAGTTTGGACCTAAAACGGGGGAGCTATCGGGTCCCAAACATGGCCAGTTTTCACATAGGCACCAATGTAAAAATTAGATGTCCTAGGGGTACCATCTTTGGGGAGTCAGTACAGGTCGGCCTTAGGTTATAGGGGCTCCAAATTTGCACCATAGGTGCTAAAGAGTCTCCCCTACAAGTGTGCAAAGTTTGGGCTGGTTTTCACCACGTGGTTCTCCAGAAACAGGAGCTCAAAGTCAGTCACTTTGATCACATTTTGCTTCAAGCTGACCAGAGATCTATCTGGCATGCCCCCTCACCTCGGCACCCCCTCCCCCCTCAGGGGGAGGGGGTGCCGAGGTGGGGTCCACTCGCAGCTCGATGGTGCACCAGTATGGAAGGTTCCCCAGTAATGGGAGTTCAAAGTTCAAAAGTTGGTTCAATTGGAGCTCAACTTGAAACGGTCATATTTCCTGAACCATAGATGGTATTGATTCACTTTTTTCGGCTCCATGTAGTCGAGGGTCTTGGGAGTATGCATGCAAAGTTTGGGGCAGTTTGGACCTAAAACGGGGGAGCTATCGGGCCCCAAACATGGCCAGTTTTCACATAGGCACCAATGTAAAAATTAGATGTCCTAGGGGTACCATCTTTGGGGAGTCAGTACAGGTCGGCCTTAGGTTATAGGGGCTCCAAATTTGCACCATAGGTGCTAAAGAGTCTCCCCTACAAGTGTGCAAAGTTTGGGCTGGTTTTCACCACGTGGTTCTCCAGAAACAGGAGCTCAAAGTCAGTCACTTTGATCACATTTTGCTTCAAGCTGACCAGAGATCTATCTGGCATGCCCCCTCACCTCGGCACCCCCTCCCCCCTCAGGGGGAGGGGGTGCCGAGGTGGGGGTCCACTCGCAGCTCGATGGTGCACCAGTATGGAAGGTTCCCCAGTAATGGGAGTTCAAAGTTCAAAAGTTGGTTCAATTGGAGCTCAACTTGAAACGGTCATATTTCCTGAACCATAGATGGTATTGATTCACTTTTTTCGGCTCCATGTAGTCGAGGGTCTTGGGAGTATGCATGCAAAGTTTGGGGCCCATAGGACCTAAAACGGGGGAGCTATCGGGTCCCAAACATGGCCAGTTTTCACATAGGCACCAATGTAAAAATTAGATGTCCTAGGGGTACCATCTTTGGGGAGTCAGTACAGGTCGGCCTTAGGTTATAGGGGCTCCAAATTTGCACCATAGGTGCTAAAGAGTCTCCCCTACAAGTGTGCAAAGTTTGGGCTGGTTTTCACCACGTGGTTCTCCAGAAACAGGAGCTCAAAGTCAGTCACTTTGATCACATTTTGCTTCAAGCTGACCAGAGATCTATCTGGCATGCCCCCTCACCTCGGCACCCCCTCCCCCTCAGGGGGAGGGGGTGCCGAGGTGGGGGTCCACTCGCAGCTCGATGGTGCACCAGTATGGAAGGTTTCCCAGTAATGGGAGTTCAAAGTTCAAAAGTTGGTTCAATTGGAGCTCAACTTGAAACGGTCATATTTCCTGAACCATAGATGGTATTGATTCACTTTTTTCGGCTCCATGTAGTCGAGGGTCTTGGGAGTATGCATGCAAAGTTTGGGGCAGTTTGGACCTAAAACGGGGGAGCTATCGGGTCCCAAACATGGCCAGTTTTCACATAGGCACCAATGTAAAAATTAGATGTCCTAGGGGTACCATCTTTGGGGAGTCAGTACAGGTCGGCCTTAGGTTATAGGGGCTCCAAATTTGCACCATAGGTGCTAAAGAGTCTCCCCTACAAGTGTGCAAAGTTTGGGCTGGTTTTCACCACGTGGTTCTCCAGAAACAGGAGCTCAAAGTCAGTCACTTTGATCACATTTTGCTTCAAGCTGACCAGAGATCTATCTGGCATGCCCCCTCACCTCGGCACCCCCTCCCCCCTCAGGGGGAGGGGGTGCCGAGGTGGGGGTCCACTCGCAGCTCGATGGTGCACCAGTATGGAAGGTTCCCCAGTAATGGGAGTTCAAAGTTCCAAAGTTGGTTCAATTGGAGCTCAACTTTAAACGGTCATATTTCCCGAACCATACATGGGAATGATTCACTTTCTTCAGCCCCACGTAGCCCAGGGTCTTGTGAGTATGCATGCCATGTTTGGGGCAGTTTGGACCTAAAACGGGGGAGCTATCGGGTCCCAAACATGGCCAGTTTTCACATAGGCACCAATGTAAAAATTAGATGTCCTAGGGGTACCATCTTTGGGGAGTCAGTACAGGTCGGCCTTAGGTTATAGGGGCTCCAAATTTGCACCATAGGTGCTAAAGAGTCTCCCCTACAAGTGTGCAAAGTTTGGGCTGGTTTTCACCACGTGGTTCTCCAGAAACAGGAGCTCAAAGTCAGTCACTTTGATCACATTTTGTTTCAAGCTGACCAGAGATCTATCTGGCATGCCCCCTCACCTCGGCACCCCCTCCCCCCTCAGGGGGAGGGGGTGCCGAGGTGGGGTCCACTCGCAGCTCGATGGTGCACCAGTATGGAAGGTTCCCCAGTAATGGGAGTTCAAAGTTCAAAAGTTGGTTCAATTGGAGCTCAACTTGAAACGGTCATATTTCCTGAACCATAGATGGTATTGATTCACTTTTTTCGGCTCCATGTAGTCGAGGGTCTTGGGAGTATGCATGCAAAGTTTGGGGCCCATAGGACCTAAAACGGGGGAGCTATCGGGTCCCAAACATGGCCAGTTTTCACATAGGCACCAATGTAAAAATTAGATGTCCTAGGGGTACCATCTTTGGGGAGTCAGTACAGGTCGGCCTTAGGTTATAGGGGCTCCAAATTTGCACCATAGGTGCTAAAGAGTCTCCCCTACAAGTGTGCAAAGTTTGGGCTGGTTTTCACCACGTGGTTCTCCAGAAACAGGAGCTCAAAGTCAGTCACTTTGATCACATTTTGCTTCAAGCTGACCAGAGATCTATCTGGCATGCCCCCTCACCTCGGCACCCCCTCCCCCCTCAGGGGGAGGGGGTGCCGAGGTGGGGGTCCACTCGCAGCTCGATGGTGCACCAGTATGGAAGGTTCCCCAGTAATGGGAGTTCAAAGTTCAAAAGTTGGTTCAATTGGAGCTCAACTTGAAACGGTCATATTTCCTGAACCATAGATGGTATTGATTCACTTTTTTCGGCTCCATGTAGTCGAGGGTCTTGGGAGTATGCATGCAAAGTTTGGGGCCCATAGGACCTAAAACGGGGAGCTATCGGGTCCCAAACATGGCCAGTTTTCACATAGGCACCAATGTAAAAATTAGATGTCCTAGGGGTACCATCTTTGGGGAGTCAGTACAGGTCGGCCTTAGGTTATAGGGGCTCCAAATTTGCACCATAGGTGCTAAAGAGTCTCCCCTACAAGTGTGCAAAGTTTGGGCTGGTTTTCACCACGTGGTTCTCCAGAAACAGGAGCTCAAAGTCAGTCACTTTGATCACATTTTGCTTCAAGCTGACCAGAGATCTATCTGGCATGCCCCCTCACCTCGGCACCCCCTCCCCCCTCAGGGGGAGGGGGTGCCGAGGTGGGGGTCCACTCGCAGCTCGATGGTGCACCAGTATGGAAGGTTTCCCAGTAATGGGAGTTCAAAGTTCAAAAGTTGGTTCAATTGGAGCTCAACTTGAAACGGTCATATTTCCTGAACCATAGATGGTATTGATTCACTTTTTTCGGCTCCATGTAGTCGAGGGTCTTGGGAGTATGCATGCAAAGTTTGGGGCAGTTTGGACCTAAAACGGGGGAGCTATCGGGTCCCAAACATGGCCAGTTTTCACATAGGCACCAATGTAAAAATTAGATGTCCTAGGGGTACCATCTTTGGGGAGTCAGTACAGGTCGGCCTTAGGTTATAGGGGCTCCAAATTTGCACCATAGGTGCTAAAGAGTCTCCCCTACAAGTGTGCAAAGTTTGGGCTGGTTTTCACCACGTGGTTCTCCAGAAACAGGAGCTCAAAGTCAGTCACTTTGATCACATTTTGCTTCAAGCTGACCAGAGATCTATCTGGCATGCCCCCTCACCTCGGCACCCCCTCCCCCTCAGGGGGAGGGGGTGCCGAGGTGGGGGTCCACTCGCAGCTCGATGGTGCACCAGTATGGAAGGTTTCCCAGTAATGGGAGTTCAAAGTTCAAAAGTTGGTTCAATTGGAGCTCAACTTGAAACGGTCATATTTCCTGAACCATAGATGGTATTGATTCACTTTTTTCGGCTCCATGTAGTCGAGGGTCTTGGGAGTATGCATGCAAAGTTTGGGGCAGTTTGGACCTAAAACGGGGGAGCTATCGGGTCCCAAACATGGCCAGTTTTCACATAGGCACCAATGTAAAAATTAGATGTCCTAGGGGTACCATCTTTGGGGAGTCAGTACAGGTCGGCCTTAGGTTATAGGGGCTCCAAATTTGCACCATAGGTGCTAAAGAGTCTCCCCTACAAGTGTGCAAAGTTTGGGCTGGTTTTCACCACGTGGTTCTCCAGAAACAGGAGCTCAAAGTCAGTCACTTTGATCACATTTTGCTTCAAGCTGACCAGAGATCTATCTGGCATGCCCCCTCACCTCGGCACCCCCTCCCCCCTCAGGGGGAGGGGGTGCCGAGGTGGGGGTCCACTCGCAGCTCGATGGTGCACCAGTATGGAAGGTTTCCCAGTAATGGGAGTTCAAAGTTCAAAAGTTGGTTCAATTGGAGCTCAACTTGAAACGGTCATATTTCCTGAACCATAGATGGTATTGATTCACTTTTTTCGGCTCCATGTAGTCGAGGGTCTTGGGAGTATGCATGCAAAGTTTGGGGCCCATAGGACCTAAAACGGGGAGCTATCGGGTCCCAAACATGGCCAGTTTTCACATAGGCACCAATGTAAAAATTAGATGTCCTAGGGGTACCATCTTTGGGGAGTCAGTACAGGTCGGCCTTAGGTTATAGGGGCTCCAAATTTGCACCATAGGTGCTAAAGAGTCTCCCCTACAAGTGTGCAAAGTTTGGGCTGGTTTTCACCACGTGGTTCTCCAGAAACAGGAGCTCAAAGTCAGTCACTTTGATCACATTTTGCTTCAAGCTGACCAGAGATCTATCTGGCATGCCCCCTCACCTCGGCACCCCCTCCTCCCTCAGGGGGAGGGGGTGCCGAGGTGGGGGTCCACTCGCAGCTCGATGGTGCACCAGTATGGAAGGTTTCCCAGTAATGGGAGTTCAAAGTTCAAAAGTTGGTTCAATTGGAGCTCAACTTGAAACGGTCATATTTCCTGAACCATAGATGGTATTGATTCACTTTTTTCGGCTCCATGTAGTCGAGGGTCTTGGGAGTATGCATGCAAAGTTTGGGGCAGTTTGGACCTAAAACGGGGGAGCTATCGGGTCCCAAACATGGCCAGTTTTCACATAGGCACCAATGTAAAAATTAGATGTCCTAGGGGTACCATCTTTGGGGAGTCAGTACAGGTCGGCCTTAGGTTATAGGGGCTCCAAATTTGCACCATAGGTGCTAAAGAGTCTCCCCTACAAGTGTGCAAAGTTTGGGCTGGTTTTCACCACGTGGTTCTCCAGAAACAGGAGCTCAAAGTCAGTCACTTTGATCACATTTTGCTTCAAGCTGACCAGAGATCTATCTGGCATGCCCCCTCACCTCGGCACCCCCTCCCCCCTCAGGGGGAGGGGGTGCCGAGGTGGGGGTCCACTCGCAGCTCGATGGTGCACCAGTATGGAAGGTTCCCCAGTAATGGGAGTTCAAAGTTCAAAAGTTGGTTCAATTGGAGCTCAACTTGAAACGGTCATATTTCCTGAACCATAGATGGTATTGATTCACTTTTTTCGGCTCCATGTAGTCGAGGGTCTTGTGAGTATGCATGCCAAGTTTGGGGCCCATAGGACCTAAAACGGGGGAGCTATCGGGTCCCAAACATGGCCAGTTTTCACATAGGCACCAATGTAAAAATTTGATGTCCTAGGGGTACCATCTTTGGGGAGTCAGTACAGGTCGGCCTTAGGTTATAGGGGCTCCAAATTTGCACCATAGGTGCTAAAGAGTCTCCCCTAAAAGTGTGCAAAGTTTGGGCTGGTTTTCACCACGTGGTTCTCCAGAAACAGGAGCTCAAAGTCAGTCACTTTGATCACATTTTGCTTCAAGCTGACCAGAGATCTATCTGGCATGCCCCTTCACCTCGGCACCCCCTCCCCCCTCAGGGGGAGGGGGTGCCGAGGTGGGGGTCCACTCGCAGCTCGATGGTGCACCAGTATGGAAGGTTCCCCAGTAATGGGAGTTCAAAGTTCCAAAGTTGGTTCAATTGGAGCTCAACTTTAAACGGTCATATTTCCCGAACCATACATGGGAATGATTCACTTTCTTCAGCCCCACGTAGCCCAGGGTCTTGTGAGTATGCATGGCAAGTTTGGGGCAGTTTGGACCTAAAACGGGGGAGCTATCGGGTCCCAAACATGGCCAGTTTTCACATAGGCACCAATGTAAAAATTAGATGTCCTAGGGGTACCATCTTTGGGGAGTCAGTACAGGTCGGCCTTAGGTTATAGGGGCTCCAAATTTGCACCATAGGTGCTAAAGAGTCTCCCCTACAAGTGTGCAAAGTTTGGGCTGGTTTTCACCACGTGGTTCTCCAGAAACAGGAGCTCAAAGTCAGTCACTTTGATCACATTTTGCTTCAAGCTGACCAGAGATCTATCTGGCATGCCCCCTCACCTCGGCACCCCCTCCCCCCTCAGGGGGAGGGGGTGCCGAGGTGGGGGTCCACTCGCAGCTCGATGGTGCACCAGTATGGAAGGTTTCCCAGTAATGGGAGTTCAAAGTTCAAAAGTTGGTTCAATTGGAGCTCAACTTGAAACGGTCATATTTCCTGAACCATAGATGGTATTGATTCACTTTTTTCGGCTCCATGTAGTCGAGGGTCTTGGGAGTATGCATGCAAAGTTTGGGGCCCATAGGACCTAAAACGGGGGAGCTATCGGGTCCCAAACATGGCCAGTTTTCACATAGGCACCAATGTAAAAATTAGATGTCCTAGAGGTACCATCTTTGGGGAGTCAGTACAGGTCGGCCTTAGGTTATAGGGGCTCCAAATTTGCACCATAGGTGCTAAAGAGTCTCCCCTACAAGTGTGCAAAGTTTGGGCTGGTTTTCACCACGTGGTTCTCCAGAAACAGGAGCTCAAAGTCAGTCACTTTGATCACATTTTGCTTCAAGCTGACCAGAGATCTATCTGGCATGCCCCCTCACCTCGGCACCCCCTCCCCCCTCAGGGGGAGGGGGTGCCGAGGTGGGGGTCCACTCGCAGCTCGATGGTGCACCAGTATGGAAGGTTTCCCAGTAATGGGAGTTCAAAGTTCAAAAGTTGGTTCAATTGGAGCTCAACTTGAAACGGTCATATTTCCTGAACCATAGATGGTATTGATTCACTTTTTTCGGCTCCATGTAGTCGAGGGTCTTGGGAGTATGCATGTAAAGTTTGGGGCCCATAGGACCTAAAACGGGGGAGCTATCGGGTCCCAAACATGGCCAGTTTTCACATAGGCACCAATGTAAAAATTAGATGTCCTAGGGGTACCATCTTTGGGGAGTCAGTACAGGTCGGCCTTAGGTTATAGGGGCTCCAAATTTGCACCATAGGTGCTAAAGAGTCTCCCCTACAAGTGTGCAAAGTTTGGGCTGGTTTTCACCACGTGGTTCTCCAGAAACAGGAGCTCAAAGTCAGTCACTTTGATCACATTTTGCTTCAAGCTGACCAGAGATCTATCTGGCATGCCCCCTCACCTCGGCACCCCCTCCCCCCTCAGGGGGAGGGGGTGCCGAGGTGGGGGTCCACTCGCAGCTCGATGGTGCACCAGTATGGAAGGTTCCCCAGTAATGGGAGTTCAAAGTTCAAAAGTTGGTTCAATTGGAGCTCAACTTGAAACGGTCATATTTCCTGAACCATAGATGGTATTGATTCACTTTTTTCGGCTCCATGTAGTCGAGGGTCTTGGGAGTATGCATGCAAAGTTTGGGGCCCATAGGACCTAAAACGGGGGAGCTATCGGGTCCCAAACATGGCCAGTTTTCACATAGGCACCAATGTAAAAATTAGATGTCCTAGGGGTACCATCTTTGGGGAGTCAGTACAGGTCGGCCTTAGGTTATAGGGGCTCCAAATTTGCACCATAGGTGCTAAAGAGTCTCCCCTACAAGTGTGCAAAGTTTGGGCTGGTTTTCACCACGTGGTTCTCCAGAAACAGGAGCTCAAAGTCAGTCACTTTGATCACATTTTGCTTCAAGCTGACCAGAGATCTATCTGGCATGCCCCCTCACCTCGGCACCCCCTCCCCCCTCAGGGGGAGGGGGTGCCGAGGTGGGGGTCCACTCGCAGCTCGATGGTGCACCAGTATGGAAGGTTCCCCAGTAATGGGAGTTCAAAGTTCAAAAGTTGGTTCAATTGGAGCTCAACTTGAAACGGTCATATTTCCTGAACCATAGATGGTATTGATTCACTTTTTTCGGCTCCATGTAGTCGAGGGTCTTGGGAGTATGCATGCAAAGTTTGGGGCCCATAGGACCTAAAACGGGGGAGCTATCGGGTCCCAAACATGGCCAGTTTTCACATAGGCACCAATGTAAAAATTAGATGTCCTAGGGGTACCATCTTTGGGGAGTCAGTACAGGTCGGCCTTAGGTTATAGGGGCTCCAAATTTGCACCATAGGTGCTAAAGAGTCTCCCCTACAAGTGTGCAAAGTTTGGGCTGGTTTTCACCACGTGGTTCTCCAGAAACAGGAGCTCAAAGTCAGTCACTTTGATCACATTTTGCTTCAAGCTGACCAGAGATCTATCTGGCATGCCCCCTGACCTCGGCACCCCCTCCCCCCTCAGGGGGAGGGGGTGCCGAGGTGGGGGTCCACTCGCAGCTCGATGGTGCACCAGTATGGAAGGTTCCCCAGTAATGGGAGTTCAAAGTTCAAAAGTTGGTTCAATTGGAGCTCAACTTGAAACGGTCATATTTCCTGAACCATAGATGGTATTGATTCACTTTTTTCGGCTCCATGTAGTCGAGGGTCTTGGGAGTATGCATGCAAAGTTTGGGGCCCATAGGACCTAAAACGGGGGAGCTATCGGGTCCCAAACATGGCCAGTTTTCACATAGGCACCAATGTAAAAATTAGATATCCTAGGGGTACCATCTTTGGGGAGTCAGTACAGGTCGGCCTTAGGTTATAGGGGCTCCAAATTTGCACCATAGGTGCTAAAGAGTCTCCCCTACAAGTGTGCAAAGTTTGGGCTGGTTTTCACCACGTGGTTCTCCAGAAACAGGAGCTCAAAGTCAGTCACTTTGATCACATTTTGCTTCAAGCTGACCAGAGATCTATCTGGCATGCCCCCTCACCTCGGCACCCCCTCCCCCCTCAGGGGGAGGGGGTGCCAAGGTGGGGGTCCACTCGCAGCTCGATGGTGCACCAGTATGGAAGGTTCCCCAGTAATGGGAGTTCAAAGTTCAAAAGTTGGTTCAATTGGAGCTCAACTTGAAACGGTCATATTTCCTGAACCATAGATGGTATTGATTCACTTTTTTCGGCTCCATGTAGTCGAGGGTCTTGGGAGTATGCATGCAAAGTTTGGGGCCCATAGGCCCTAAAACGGGGGAGCTATCGGGTCCCAAACATGGCCAGTTTTCACATAGGCACCAATGTAAAAATTAGATGTCCTAGGGGTACCATCTTTGGGGAGTCAGTACAGGTCGGCCTTAGGTTATAGGGGCTCCAAATTTGCACCATAGGTGCTAAAGAGTCTCCCCTACAAGTGTGCAAAGTTTGGGCTGGTTTTCACCACGTGGTTCTCCAGAAACAGGAGCTCAAAGTCAGTCACTTTGATCACATTTTGCTTCAAGCTGACCAGAGATCTATCTGGCATGCCCCCTCACCTCGGCACCCCCTCCCCCCTCAGGGGGAGGGGGTGCCGAGGTGGGGGTCCACTCGCAGCTCGATGGTGCACCAGTATGGAAGGTTCCCCAGTAATGGGAGTTCAAAGTTCAAAAGTTGGTTCAATTGGAGCTCTACTTGAAACGGTCATATTTCCTGAACCATAGATGGCATTGATTCACTTTTTTCGGCTCCATGTAGTCGAGGGTCTTGGGAGTATGCATGCAAAGTTTGGGGCCCATAGGACCTAAAACGGGGGAGCTATCGGGTCCCAAACATGGCCAGTTTTCACATAGGCACCAATGTAAAAATTAGATGTCCTAGGGGTACCATCTTTGGGGAGTCAGTACAGGTCGGCCTTAGGTTATAGGGGCTCCAAATTTGCACCATAGGTGCTAAAGAGTCTCCCCTACAAGTGTGCAAAGTTTGGGCTGGTTTTCACCACGTGGTTCTCCAGAAACAGGAGCTCAAAGTCAGTCACTTTGATCACATTTTGCTTCAAGCTGACCAGAGATCTATCTGGCATGCCCCCTCACCTCGACACCCCCTCCCCCCTCAGGGGGAGGGGGTGCCGAGGTGGGGGTCCACTCGCAGCTCGATGGTGCACCAGTATGGAAGGTTCCCCAGTAATGGGAGTTCAAAGTTCAAAAGTTGGTTCAATTGGAGCTCAACTTGAAACGGTCATATTTCCTGAACCATAGATGGTATTGATTCACTTTTTTCGGCTCCATGTAGTCGAGGGTCTTGGGAGTATGCATGCAAAGTTTGGGGCCCATAGGACCTAAAACGGGGGAGCTATCGGGTCCCAAACATGGCCAGTTTTCACATAGGCACCAATGTAAAAATTAGATGTCCTAGGGGTACCATCTTTGGGGAGTCAGTACAGGTCGGCCTTAGGTTATAGGGGCTCCAAATTTGCACCATAGGTGCTAAAGAGTCTCCCCTACAAGTGTGCAAAGTTTGGGCTGGTTTTCACCACGTGGTTCTCCAGAAACAGGAGCTCAAAGTCAGTCACTTTGATCACATTTTGCTTCAAGCTGACCAGAGATCTATCTGGCATGCCCCCTCACCTCGGCACCCCCTCCCCCCTCAGGGGGAGGGGGTGCCGAGGTGGGGGTCCACTCGCAGCTCGATGGTGCACCAGTATGGAAGGTTCCCCAGTAATGGGAGTTCAAAGTTCCAAAGTTGGTTCAATTGGAGCTCAACTTTAAACGGTCATATTTCCCGAACCATACATGGGAATGATTCACTTTCTTCAGCCCCACGTAGCCCAGGGTCTTGTGAGTATGCATGCCATGTTTGGGGCAGTTTGGACCTAAAACGGGGGAGCTATCGGGTCCCAAACATGGCCAGTTTTCACATAGGCACCAATGTAAAAATTAGATGTCCTAGGGGTACCATCTTTGGGGAGTCAGTACAGGTCGGCCTTAGGTTATAGGGGCTCCAAATTTGCACCATAGGTGCTAAAGAGTCTCCCCTACAAGTGTGCAAAGTTTGGGCTGGTTTTCACCACGTGGTTCTCCAGAAACAGGAGCTCAAAGTCAGTCACTTTGATCACATTTTGCTTCAAGCTGACCAGAGATCTATCTGGCATGCCCCCTCACCTCGGCACCCCCTCCCCCCTCAGGGGGAGGGGGTGCCGAGGTGGGGTCCACTCGCAGCTCGATGGTGCACCAGTATGGAAGGTTCCCCAGTAATGGGAGTTCAAAGTTCAAAAGTTGGTTCAATTGGAGCTCAACTTGAAACGGTCATATTTCCTGAACCATAGATGGTATTGATTCACTTTTTTCGGCTCCATGTAGTCGAGGGTCTTGGGAGTATGCATGCAAAGTTTGGGGCCCATAGGACCTAAAACGGGGGAGCTATCGGGTCCCAAACATGGCCAGTTTTCACATAGGCACCAATGTAAAAATTAGATGTCCTAGGGGTACCATCTTTGGGGAGTCAGTACAGGTCGGCCTTAGGTTATAGGGGCTCCAAATTTGCACCATAGGTGCTAAAGAGTCTCCCCTACAAGTGTGCAAAGTTTGGGCTGGTTTTCACCACGTGGTTCTCCAGAAACAGGAGCTCAAAGTCAGTCACTTTGATCACATTTTGCTTCAAGCTGACCAGAGATCTATCTGGCATGCCCCCTCACCTCGGCACCCCCTCCCCCCTCAGGGGGAGGGGGTGCCGAGGTGGGGGTCCACTCGCAGCTCGATGGTGCACCAGTATGGAAGGTTCCCCAGTAATGGGAGTTCAAAGTTCAAAAGTTGGTTCAATTGGAGCTAAACTTGAAACGGTCATATTTCCTGAACCATAGATGGTATTGATTCACTTTTTTCGGCTCCATGTAGTCGAGGGTCTTGGGAGTATGCATGCAAAGTTTGGGGCCCATAGGACCTAAAACGGGGGAGCTATCGGGTCCCAAACATGGCCAGTTTTCACATAGGCACCAATGTAAAAATTAGATGTCCTAGGGGTACCATCTTTGGGGAGTCAGTATAGGTCGGCCTTAGGTTATAGGGGCTCCAAATTTGCACCATAGGTGCTAAAGAGTCTCCCCTACAAGTGTGCAAAGTTTGGGCTGGTTTTCACCACGTGGTTCTCCAGAAACAGGAGCTCAAAGTCAGTCACTTTGATCACATTTTGCTTCAAGCTGACCAGAGATCTATCTGGCATGCCCCCTCACCTCAGCACCCCCTCCCCCCTCAGGGGGAGGGGGTGCCGAGGTGGGGGTCCACTCGCAGCTCGATGGTGCACCAGTATGGAAGGTTCCCCAGTAATGGGAGTTCAAAGTTCAAAAGTTGGTTCACTTGGAGCTCAACTTGAAACGGTCATATTTCCTGAACCATAGATGGTATTGATTCACTTTTTTCGGCTCCATGTAGTCGAGGGTCTTGGGAGAATGCATGCAATGTTTGGGGCCCATAGGACCTAAAACGGGGGAGCTATCGGGTCCCAAACATGGCCAGTTTTCACATAGGCACCAATGTAAAAATTAGATGTCCTAGGGGTACCATCTTTGGGGAGTCAGTACAGGTCGGCCTTAGGTTATAGGGGCTCCAAATTTGCACCATAGGTGCTAAAGAGTCTCCCCTACAAGTGTGCAAAGTTTGGGCTGGTTTTCACCACGTGGTTCTCCAGAAACAGGAGCTCAAAGTCAGTCACTTTGATCACATTTTGCTTCAAGCTGACCAGAGATCTATCTGGCATGCCCCCTCACCTCGGCACCCCCTCCCCCCTCAGGGGGAGGGGGTGCCGAGGTGGGGGTCCACTCGCAGCTCGATGGTGCACCAGTATGGAAGGTTCCCCAGTAATGGGAGTTCAAAGTTCCAAAGTTGGTTCAATTGGAGCTCAACTTTAAACGGTCATATTTCCCGAACCATACATGGGAATGATTCACTTTCTTCAGCCCCACGTAGCCCAGGGTCTTGTGAGTATGCATGCCAAGTTTGGGGCAGTTTGGACCTAAAACGGGGGAGCTATCGGGTCCCAAACATGGCCAGTTTTCACATAGGCACCAATGTAAAAATTAGATGTCCTAGGTAGTGATGGACGAACTTCCGACGGGACGTTTCGCGAACGCGAAACGCGAACGGACACAAACGTTCGCGAAAACGACCGTTCGCCGCGGGCTCCATTGACTTCAATGGGAGGCGAATTTCGCAAACCTTTAGGTCGAATTTGCGGCCACGGGGTAATTATTAGGGGGTAGCACGTAGTCCCACCACCTGGACAATAGCATAATACATGTATGAGGTGAATTTGGGATCGATAACTACAAGCATTTTTTTTTTATTTGGGAAATTGTTCTGACAATTCAGGACTATGGAGCTAATGAAGGCAATGGAGGAGAGGGAAGGTCAGGGACCAGGGTAGGCAAACAAGAGGGTGCAGGAGATACAGAGCACTGACAGCAGCACCGTAATACAGAGCACTGACATCAGCACCGTGACATACAGCGCTGACAGCAGCTCCGTGACATACAGCGCTGACAGCAGCTCCGTGACATACAGCGCTGACAGCAGCTCCGTGACATACAGCGCTGACAGCAGCTCCGTGACATACAGCGCTGACAGCAGCTCCGTGACATACAGCGCTGACAGCAGCACCGTGACATACAGCGCTGACAGCAGCTCCGTGACATACAGCGCTGACAGCAGCTCCGTGACATACAGCGCTGACAGCAGCTCCGTGACATACAGCACTGACAGCAGCTCCGTGACATACAGCGCTGACAGCAGCTCCGTGACATACAGCGCTGACAGCAGCACCGTGACATACAGCGCTGACAGCAGCTCCGTGACATACAGCGCTGACAGCAGCTCCGTGACATACAGCGCTGACAGCAGCTCCGTGACATACAGCGCTGACAGCAGCTCCGTGACATACAGCGCTGACAGCAGCTCCGTGACATACAGCGCTGACAGCAGCTCCGTGACATACAGCGCTGACAGCAGCTCCGTGACATACAGCGCTGACAGCAGCTCCGTGACATACAGCGCTGACAGCAGCTCCGTGACATACAGCGCTGACAGCAGCTCCGTGACATACAGCGCTGACAGCAGCACCGTAAGCAGCCCCAGGAGGAAGTCAGCACAGCACAGGGATGGTGTGATCCCCTCATAATAAGAACCCCCAGGAGGAAGTCAGCACAGCACAGGGATGGTGGGAGCCCCTCATAATAAGAACACCCAGGAGGAAGTCAGCACAGCACAGGGATGGTGGGAACCCCTCATAATAAGCAGCCCCAGTAGAAATATGACACCGCTCAACCTCTTCAAAGAGGAGGGTAGGGGCATATAGTACGGTGTGCTTTTTTGGGTCAGGGAAGTGAGCCAAATGAATTAAGAAGGTCTGTGTGCTTGATTCCAAAAATTGTTTATAGACATATACATGGTCTACTGATCACATGTGTTGAATTCCTCCGAGATCCATGCCTCATTCATTTTTAGAAATGTGAGGTAGTTAACACTGTGGTGAGCTAGGCGAGTACGCTTATCGGTCACAATCCCCCCTGCTGCGCTGAACGTCCTTTCGGACAGGACACTGGATGAGGGGCAAGCCAACAGTTCGATTGCAAATTGGGCAAGCTCTGGCCAGAGGTCAAGCCTGCCCACCCAGTAGTCTAGGGGTTCATCACTCCTCAGAGCGTCCACATCGGCCGTTAACCCAATGTAGTCGGACACCTGACGGTCTAGGCGTTCCCTGATGCTGGATCCGGATGACACCTGTCGATGGGTCGGCTGAAAGAATGACCTCATATCCGAAGTCACCAACACATCTTCAAACCGGCCTCTTCTTGCAGGCGCTGTTGGATTGGTACCCGCAAATCCTTCTCTGGGAGTGGGAATTGCTCCTCTGCCAGCGCACGCAAAAGCAGAATGCAGCATTTCTCGAAGCAAGGCCTGGAAGTGCTGCATTCTGACAGCCCTCTGCGACGGCGGTAACATTTCCGCCATTTTGTGTTTGTACCGGGGGTCTAAGTACGTTGCCACCCAGTACTGGTCCTTGACCCTCATGCTTTTTATACGGGGGTCCCTATTAAAACACTGGAGCATGAAGGCCCCCATTTGCACTAAAGTGGAAGCGGTGTGGTGGCCTGGCTCCTGCTCATCATCCAGGATAATGTCGTCCTCTTCATTCTCCTCTCCCCATCCTCGCACAACAGGGATCCCAGAAAGGTTTAAAGCATGCTCTTCTTGCTCCTGCTCATCCGCCCCGGCACCATCCTCCTCTGACTCCTCATCAGACTCCTGTTGTTGACTTGTCTCAGATAGAGTAGCCCCCCCTGGGAATTCATCCAGCATTGCGACTTCCTCATCTTCCCGCTCCTGCTCCTCCACAGCCTGATCAATGACACGACGCAATGCACGCTCCAGAAAGAAGGCATAAGGTACCATGTCACTGATGGCGCCATGGCTGCGACTGACCAGTTTGGTGATCTCCTCAAATGGCCGCAGAAGTCTGCATGTGTCGCGCATGAGCAGCCACTGGCGCGGTGAAAAAAAACCCAGCTCCCCAGAACCGTTTCTTTCGCAGAGTTCATACAGGTAGACGTTAACTGCACGTTTCTGCTGGAGCAGCCTATCAAGCATATAGAAGGTTGAGTTCCATCGCGTCGGGCAATCGCAAATAAGACGTCTGACCGGCAGATGGTGTCGCCGCTGAATGTCAGCAAGGCGAGCCATGGCCGTGTAAGATCTTCTGAAATGGGCCGAGATTTTCCTTGCCTGCCGCAAGATGTCCTGGACCCCAGGGTATTTGACAAGGAATCGCTGCACGACCAAGTTTAAGACGTGTGCCATGCACGGCACGTGCGTGATTTTGCCCTGTTTCAATGCGCTAAGCAGATTGGCACCGTTGTCACACACCACTTTACCAACTGTCAAATTGAGCGGTGTTAGCCACTCATCTGCCTGTGAACGCAAAGCTGAAAGGAGTGCCGGGCCAGTGTGGCTCTTTGCTTCCAGGCACAACAGACGCAGCACGGCATGGCAACGTCTCACCTGGCATGTGGAATAGGTTCTGGGGAGCTTGGGCGGTGCAGTGGAAGAGACGCTAGCAGCGGAAAAGGAGGAGGCAGCTGAGGAGGAGAGGGAGGAGGATGGAGTAGGAGGAGGAGAAGAAGAGTCAGGCCTGCATGCAATCCGTGGCGGTAAAACCAAATCTACACGGGTGCCACGGGTTACATGCTTGACGGCCGTCAGAAGGTTCACCCAGTGGGCAGTAAAACTGATATACCTTCCCTGCCCGTGTTTGCTAGACCACGTGTCTGTGGTCAGATGTATCTTGGCACCGACACTGTGTGCCAGAGATACATTCACTTGCCGCTGAACATGGCCATATAGCTCTGGGATGCCCTTCTCTGAGAAATACTTCCTTCCTGGGACCTTCCATTGTGGTGTTCCAATGGCCACAAATTTGCGAAAGGCCTCCGAGTCCACCAGTTTATATGGCAGTAGTTGGCGGGCTATGAGTTCTGACAAGCCAGCCGCCAACCGTTGGGCAAGAGGGTTATCCGGCGTCATCATTTTTTTACGCTCAAACATTAGGCCCACGGAAGCCTGCCTTTTTGCAGAAAAATGTGAGCTTGGCGTGATGGAAGGTGGAGTGGAGGACAATTGTGAGGAGAGAGGAGAAGGAGAAGTAGAAGACGAGGCTGGACGGTGAGAGCCTGCAGTGTGGCTTTGTGTGTTCCGTTGCTCCCACTGGGCTCGGTGATGGCTGCTCATGTGCCTTCTTAAGGCGGTCGTCCCTAGGTGAGTATTGGGCTTACCGCGACTAACGCGTTGACTGCAAAGATTGCAGATGGCAACGCTATTGTCAGCAGCGGACACGTTAAAAAAAGCCCACACTGCGGAGCCATGTGCCGGTGTCCTGGGAGCGCCAGATGTGACCGTACATGGTCGATGACTCGCTCCTGATACATTTGCAGTCTGCTTTGTCCCTGCTGTGCAATGTAAGTCATTGCTGCTTCTCCTCCCTATCTGCTGGTCCATATCTCCCTCTGAACTCCCCTCCTCTTCCTCTCTTGTGGGCACCCACGTGACATCACTAGACACGTCATCATCAACGTCACCTTCCCCACCGCTATAAGTAGAGTAGGCAGCAACACCGGGGACCAACCTCCTCCTTGGGCTGATCTGGGTACTGGCGTCAGACTGCTGAGTAGCGCTTGTTGCTACCTCCTCTTCCTGATCCAATACCAAGAGTGGCTGCGCATCAGAAATGTCCTCTTGATATGGATCGGAAAATAATTCCAGTGACTCAAGCGGAAGGTATGTGGTGGTGGTGGTGGTGGTCGTGTTGTTGGTGGTAGTGTCTTTGGGGGTGCACATAGCAGAGAGTGAAGAAGAGGGTGCAGATCGAGAGGATGAGGAGGGTGCAGAAGAGTAAGGCTGAGCGAGCCACTCAACCAAGTCTGGTGCATCCTTTAAAGTAATTGAACGCACCTTCTGCAACTTCCCACTTTGGCTCAAGCCTGTTGCTCCTGCCCTACCCCTACCACCCCTGCGGAAGGGCCTGCCTCTTCCTCTGCATGTCATTTTTTAAATGACCCTGTGACAAAACTCTTAGTCCCTATACCGCTGAAGGACTGCTGCAGTATAGGTGAGCGGTCAGCAGTGGTGCACGTCAACCCTATCTATTGTGGACCGATAGCGGTCCTTACAGAACAGCAGACTGTACCGCACTCAAGCCTATGTACCGTAGCACCCTATACCAAGTTACCAGTCCTTATAAGAACTTTTGTGGACCAAGCAGGTTGTGTATTAGTGTTTAGCAGACTGTACGTCAGTCCCTATACCGCTGAAGGACTGCTGCAGTATAGGGCAGCGGTCAGCAGTGGTGCACGTCAACCCTATCTATTGTGGACCGATAGCGGTCCTTACAGAACAGCAGACTGTACCGCACTCAAGCCTATGTACCGTAGCACCCTATACCAAGTTACCAGTCCTTATAAGAACTTTTGTGGACCAAGCAGGTTGTGTATTAGTGTTTAGCAGACTGTACGTCAGTCCCTATACCGCTGAAGGACTGCTGCAGTATAGGGCAGCGGTCAGCAGTGGTGCACGTCAACCCTATCTATTGTGGACCGATAGCGGTCCTTACAGAACAGCAGACTGTACCGCACTCAAGCCTATGTACCGTAGCACCCTATACCAAGTTACCAGTCCTTATAAGAACTTTTGTGGAACAAGCAGGTTGTGTGTTAGTGATTAGCAGACTGTACGTCAGTCCCTATACCAATGAAGGACTGCTGCAGTATAGGGCAGCGGTCAGCAGTAGTGCACGGCAACCCTATGTATTGTGGACCGATAGCGGTCCTTACAGAACAGCAGACTGTAACGCACTCAGGCCTATGTACCGTAGCACCCTATACCAAGTTACCAGTCCTTATAAGAACTTTTGTGGACCAAGCAGGTTGTGTGTTAGTGATTAGCAGACTGTACGTCAGTCCCTATACCAATGAAGGACTGCTGCAGTATAGGGCAGCGGTCAGCAGTAGTGCACGGCAACCCTATGTATTGTGGACCGATAGCGGTCCTTACAGAACAGCAGACTGTACTGCACTCAGGCCTATGTACCGTAGCACCCTATACCAAGTTACCAGTCCTTATAAAAACTTTTGTGGACCAAGCAGGTTGTGTGTTAGTGTTTAGCAGACTGTGCGTCAGTCCCTATACCGCTGAAGGACTGCTGCAGTATAGGGCAGCGGTCAGCAGTAGTGCACGGCAACCCTATGTATTGTGGACCGATAGCGGTCCTTACAGAACAGCAGACTGTAACGCACTCAGGCCTATGTACCGTAGCACCCTATACCAAGTTACCAGTCCTTATAAGAACTTTTGTGGACCAAGCAGGTTGTGTGTTAGTGATTAGCAGACTGTACGTCAGTCCCTATACCAATGAAGGACTGCTGCAGTATAGGGCAGCGGTCAGCAGTAGTGCACGGCAACCCTATGTATTGTGGACCGATAGCGGTCCTTACAGAACAGCAGACTGTACTGCACTCAGGCCTATGTACCGTAGCACCCTATACCAAGTTACCAGTCCTTATAAGAACTTTTGTGGACCAAGCAGGTTGTGTGTTAGTGATTAGCAGACTGTACGTCAGTCCCTATACCAATGAAGGACTGCTGCAGTATAGGGCAGCGGTCAGCAGTAGTGCACGGCAACCCTATGTATTGTGGACCGATAGCGGTCCTTACAGAACAGCAGACTGTACTGCACTCAGGCCTATGTACCGTAGCACCCTATACCAAGTTACCAGTCCTTATAAGAACTTTTGTGGACCAAGCAGGTTGTGTATTAGTGTTTAGCAGACTGTGCGTCAGTCCCTATACCGCTGAAGGACTGCTGCAGTATAGGGCAGCGGTCAGCAGTAGTGCACGGCAACCCTATGTATTGTGGACCGATAGCGGTCCTTACAGAACAGCAGACTGTACCGCACCCAAGCCTATGTACCGTAGCACCCTAGACAGACCAAGTTACCAGTCCTGATAAAGAGCTTTGTGGAACAAGTGAGTTGTGAATGATTAGCAGACTGCAGCAGAAGGGCAGCAGTCAAGTATAATATTCTTTCTATATTTGGAAGAAAGAATATTATACGTGTACAAGCCTATTACCGTACCACTGATACCAGTCCTGAAAAGAACCTTTGTGGAACTAATAGTAACAGCAAGTCTTTAAAATTATCCTCACTGCCTGACACACTGCTTCCTGCCTGTCCCTATACAAATTGGCAAAAAAGAGTAGGCTGGAACGATTAGCTGGAACAGCTCTTTTGTGGACCTGATAGTAACAGCTAATGATGATGATGATGATGATGATGAAGAAAGACTAATCTGGCTGAGCTGTCCCTAAAATAGCAGCATACAGCGCTCTGTCCCTTTATCTAAACTGACAAAAGAAACTCAGGCTGCTGACCTAACACCTATACCAGTCCTGAAAAGAACTTTTGTGTACCAAATAGCTAGCGTTTTCTCTGTCCCTACTCCACACAGGATCCTTTCCCTACAGTGACAGAAGAAAGAATGTAAAATGGCCACCGGATCGGGTGTATTTATAGGTTAGGGGGAATGTCCAAGTGTCCATGAGCTGTCATGTCTCAATTGGTTGTCCTGTAACACATGATAAACGTGTCACGAAAGGTTAAAGTTCTTGTATACATTAAACACGTAAGTCCGCCGGGGCGAACGACGGAAAAAGGCGTTCGAACCCGCGGACGGCGAAAGTCGGAAATTCGCCGCGAAACGACCGCCGGGCGAACCGTTCGGCCATCACTAGTCCTAGGGGTACCATCTTTGGGGAGTCAGTACAGGTCGGCCTTAGGTTATAGGGGCTCCAAATTTGCACCATAGGTGCTAAAGAGTCTCCCCTACAAGTGTGCAAAGTTTGGGCTGGTTTTCACCACGTGGTTCTCCAGAAACAGGAGCTCAAAGTCAGTCACTTTGATCACATTTTGCTTCAAGCTGACCAGAGATCTATCTGGCATGCCCCCTCACCTCGGCACCCCCTCCCCCCTCAGGGGGAGGGGGTGCCGAGGTGGGGGTCCACTCGCAGCTCGATGGTGCACCAGTATGGAAGGTTCCCCAGTAATGGGAGTTCAAAGTTCCAAAGTTGGTTCAATTGGAGCTCAACTTTAAACGGTCATATTTCCCGAACCATACATGGGGATGATTCACTTTCTTCAGCCCCACGTAGCCCAGGGTCTTGTGAGTATGCATGCCAAGTTTGGGGCAGTTTGGACCTAAAACGGGGGAGCTATCGGGTCCCAAACATGGCCAGTTTTCACATAGGCACCAATGTAAAAATTAGATGTCCTAGGGGTACCATCTTTGGGGAGTCAGTACAGGTCGGCCTTAGGTTATAGGGGCTCCAAATTTGCACCATAGGTGCTAAAGAGTCTCCCCTACAAGTGTGCAAAGTTTGGGCTGGTTTTCACCACGTGGTTCTCCAGAAACAGGAGCTCAAAGTCAGTCACTTTGATCACATTTTGCTTCAAGCTGACCAGAGATCTATCTGGCATGCCCCCTCACCTCGGCACCCCCTCCCCCCTCAGGGGGAGGGGGTGCCGAGGTGGGGGTCCACTCGCAGCTCGATGGTGCACCAGTATGGAAGGTTCCCCAGTAATGGGAGTTCAAAGTTCCAAAGTTGGTTCAATTGGAGCTCAACTTTAAACGGTCATATTTCCCGAACCATACATGGGGATGATTCACTTTCTTCAGCCCCACGTAGCCCAGGGTCTTGTGAGTATGCATGCCAAGTTTGGGGCAGTTTGGACCTAAAACGGGGGAGCTATCGGGTCCCAAACATGGCCAGTTTTCACATAGGCACCAATGTAAAAATTAGATGTCCTAGGGGTACCATCTTTGGGGAGTCAGTACAGGTCGGCCTTAGGTTATAGGGGCTCCAAATTTGCACCATAGGTGCTAAAGAGTCTCCCCTACAAGTGTGCAAAGTTTGGGCTGGTTTTCACCACGTGGTTCTCCAGAAACAGGAGCTCAAAGTCAGTCACTTTGATCACATTTTGCTTCAAGCTGACCAGAGATCTATCTGGCATGCCCCCTCACCTCGGCACCCCCTCCCCCCTCAGGGGGAGGGGGTGCCGAGGTGGGGGTCCACTCGCAGCTCGATGGTGCACCAGTATGGAAGGTTCCCCAGTAATGGGAGTTCAAAGTTCCAAAGTTGGTTCAATTGGAGCTCAACTTTAAACGGTCATATTTCCCGAACCATACATGGGAATGATTCACTTTCTTCAGCCCCACGTAGCCCAGGGTCTTGTGAGTATGCATGCCATGTTTGGGGCAGTTTGGACCTAAAACGGGGGAGCTATCGGGTCCCAAACATGGCCAGTTTTCACATAGGCACCAATGTAAAAATTAGATGTCCTAGGGGTACCATCTTTGGGGAGTCAGTACAGGTCGGCCTTAGGTTATAGGGGCTCCAAATTTGCACCATAGGTGCTAAAGAGTCTCCCCTACAAGTGTGCAAAGTTTGGGCTGGTTTTCACCACGTGGTTCTCCAGAAACAGGAGCTCAAAGTCAGTCACTTTGATCACATTTTGCTTCAAGCTGACCAGAGATCTATCTGGCATGCCCCCTCACCTCGGCACCCCCTCCCCCCTCAGGGGGAGGGGGTGCCGAGGTGGGGTCCACTCGCAGCTCGATGGTGCACCAGTATGGAAGGTTCCCCAGTAATGGGAGTTCAAAGTTCAAAAGTTGGTTCAATTGGAGCTCAACTTGAAACGGTCATATTTCCTGAACCATAGATGGTATTGATTCACTTTTTTCGGCTCCATGTAGTCGAGGGTCTTGGGAGTATGCATGCAAAGTTTGGGGCCCATAGGACCTAAAACGGGGGAGCTATCGGGTCCCAAACATGGCCAGTTTTCACATAGGCACCAATGTAAAAATTAGATGTCCTAGGGGTACCATCTTTGGGGAGTCAGTACAGGTCGGCCTTAGGTTATAGGGGCTCCAAATTTGCACCATAGGTGCTAAAGAGTCTCCCCTACAAGTGTGCAAAGTTTGGGCTGGTTTTCACCACGTGGTTCTCCAGAAACAGGAGCTCAAAGTCAGTCACTTTGATCACATTTTGCTTCAAGCTGACCAGAGATCTATCTGGCATGCCCCCTCACCTCGGCACCCCCTCCCCCCTCAGGGGGAGGGGGTGCCGAGGTGGGGGTCCACTCGCAGCTCGATGGTGCACCAGTATGGAAGGTTCCCCAGTAATGGGAGTTCAAAGTTCAAAAGTTGGTTCAATTGGAGCTAAACTTGAAACGGTCATATTTCCTGAACCATAGATGGTATTGATTCACTTTTTTCGGCTCCATGTAGTCGAGGGTCTTGGGAGTATGCATGCAAAGTTTGGGGCCCATAGGACCTAAAACGGGGGAGCTATCGGGTCCCAAACATGGCCAGTTTTCACATAGGCACCAATGTAAAAATTAGATGTCCTAGGGGTACCATCTTTGGGGAGTCAGTATAGGTCGGCCTTAGGTTATAGGGGCTCCAAATTTGCACCATAGGTGCTAAAGAGTCTCCCCTACAAGTGTGCAAAGTTTGGGCTGGTTTTCACCACGTGGTTCTCCAGAAACAGGAGCTCAAAGTCAGTCACTTTGATCACATTTTGCTTCAAGCTGACCAGAGATCTATCTGGCATGCCCCCTCACCTCAGCACCCCCTCCCCCCTCAGGGGGAGGGGGTGCCGAGGTGGGGGTCCACTCGCAGCTCGATGGTGCACCAGTATGGAAGGTTCCCCAGTAATGGGAGTTCAAAGTTCAAAAGTTGGTTCACTTGGAGCTCAACTTGAAACGGTCATATTTCCTGAACCATAGATGGTATTGATTCACTTTTTTCGGCTCCATGTAGTCGAGGGTCTTGGGAGAATGCATGCAATGTTTGGGGCCCATAGGACCTAAAACGGGGGAGCTATCGGGTCCCAAACATGGCCAGTTTTCACATAGGCACCAATGTAAAAATTAGATGTCCTAGGGGTACCATCTTTGGGGAGTCAGTACAGGTCGGCCTTAGGTTATAGGGGCTCCAAATTTGCACCATAGGTGCTAAAGAGTCTCCCCTACAAGTGTGCAAAGTTTGGGCTGGTTTTCACCACGTGGTTCTCCAGAAACAGGAGCTCAAAGTCAGTCACTTTGATCACATTTTGCTTCAAGCTGACCAGAGATCTATCTGGCATGCCCCCTCACCTCGGCACCCCCTCCCCCCTCAGGGGGAGGGGGTGCCGAGGTGGGGGTCCACTCGCAGCTCGATGGTGCACCAGTATGGAAGGTTCCCCAGTAATGGGAGTTCAAAGTTCCAAAGTTGGTTCAATTGGAGCTCAACTTTAAACGGTCATATTTCCCGAACCATACATGGGAATGATTCACTTTCTTCAGCCCCACGTAGCCCAGGGTCTTGTGAGTATGCATGCCAAGTTTGGGGCAGTTTGGACCTAAAACGGGGGAGCTATCGGGTCCCAAACATGGCCAGTTTTCACATAGGCACCAATGTAAAAATTAGATGTCCTAGGGGTACCATCTTTGGGGAGTCAGTACAGGTCGGCCTTAGGTTATAGGGGCTCCAAATTTGCACCATAGGTGCTAAAGAGTCTCCCCTACAAGTGTGCAAAGTTTGGGCTGGTTTTCACCACGTGGTTCTCCAGAAACAGGAGCTCAAAGTCAGTCACTTTGATCACATTTTGCTTCAAGCTGACCAGAGATCTATCTGGCATGCCCCCTCACCTCGGCACCCCCTCCCCCCTCAGGGGGAGGGGGTGCCGAGGTGGGGGTCCACTCGCAGCTCGATGGTGCACCAGTATGGAAGGTTCCCCAGTAATGGGAGTTCAAAGTTCCAAAGTTGGTTCAATTGGAGCTCAACTTTAAACGGTCATATTTCCCGAACCATACATGGGGATGATTCACTTTCTTCAGCCCCACGTAGCCCAGGGTCTTGTGAGTATGCATGCCAAGTTTGGGGCAGTTTGGACCTAAAACGGGGGAGCTATCGGGTCCCAAACATGGCCAGTTTTCACATAGGCACCAATGTAAAAATTAGATGTCCTAGGGGTACCATCTTTGGGGAGTCAGTACAGGTCGGCCTTAGGTTATAGGGGCTCCAAATTTGCACCATAGGTGCTAAAGAGTCTCCCCTACAAGTGTGCAAAGTTTGGGCTGGTTTTCACCACGTGGTTCTCCAGAAACAGGAGCTCAAAGTCAGTCACTTTGATCACATTTTGCTTCAAGCTGACCAGAGATCTATCTGGCATGCCCCCTCACCTCGGCACCCCCTCCCCCCTCAGGGGGAGGGGGTGCCGAGGTGGGGGTCCACTCGCAGCTCGATGGTGCACCAGTATGGAAGGTTCCCCAGTAATGGGAGTTCAAAGTTCCAAAGTTGGTTCAATTGGAGCTCAACTTTAAACGGTCATATTTCCCGAACCATACATGGGGATGATTCACTTTCTTCAGCCCCACGTAGCCCAGGGTCTTGTGAGTATGCATGCCAAGTTTGGGGCAGTTTGGACCTAAAACGGGGGAGCTATCGGGTCCCAAACATGGCCAGTTTTCACATAGGCACCAATGTAAAAATTAGATGTCCTAGGGGTACCATCTTTGGGGAGTCAGTACAGGTCGGCCTTAGGTTATAGGGGCTCCAAATTTGCACCATAGGTGCTAAAGAGTCTCCCCTACAAGTGTGCAAAGTTTGGGCTGGTTTTCACCACGTGGTTCTCCAGAAACAGGAGCTCAAAGTCAGTCACTTTGATCACATTTTGCTTCAAGCTGACCAGAGATCTATCTGGCATGCCCCCTCACCTCGGCACCCCCTCCCCCCTCAGGGGGAGGGGGTGCCGAGGTGGGGGTCCACTCGCAGCTCGATGGTGCACCAGTATGGAAGGTTCCCCAGTAATGGGAGTTCAAAGTTCCAAAGTTGGTTCAATTGGAGCTCAACTTTAAACGGTCATATTTCCCGAACCATACATGGGGATGATTCACTTTCTTCAGCCCCACGTAGCCCAGGGTCTTGTGAGTATGCATGCCAAGTTTGGGGCAGTTTGTACCTAAAACGGGGGAGCTATCGGGTCCCAAACATGGCCAGTTTTCACATAGGCACCAATGTAAAAATTAGATGTCCTAGGGGTACCATCTTTGGGGAGTCAGTACAGGTCGGCCTTAGGTTATAGGGGCTCCAAATTTGCACCATAGGTGCTAAAGAGTCTCCCCTACAAGTGTGCAAAGTTTGGGCTGGTTTTCACCACGTGGTTCTCCAGAAACAGGAGCTCAAAGTCAGTCACTTTGATCACATTTTGCTTCAAGCTGACCAGAGATCTATCTGGCATGCCCCCTCACCTCGGCACCCCCTCCCCCCTCAGGGGGAGGGGGTGCCGAGGTGGGGGTCCACTCGCAGCTCTCTGGTGCACCAGTATGGAAGGTTCCCCAGTAATGGGAGTTCAAAGTTCCAAAGTTGGTTCAATTGGAGCTCAACTTTAAACGGTCATATTTCCCGAACCATACATGGGGATGATTCACTTTCTTCAGCCCCACGTAGCCCAGGGTCTTGTGAGTATGCATGCCAAGTTTGGGGCAGTTTGGACCTAAAACGGGGGAGCTATCGGGTCCCAAACATGGCCAGTTTTCACATAGGCACCAATGTAAAAATTAGATGTCCTAGGGGTACCATCTTTGGGGAGTCAGTACAGGTCGGCCTTAGGTTATAGGGGCTCCAAATTTGCACCATAGGTGCTAAAGAGTCTCCCCTACAAGTGTGCAAAGTTTGGGCTGGTTTTCACCACGTGGTTCTCCAGAAACAGGAGCTCAAAGTCAGTCACTTTGATCACATTTTGCTTCAAGCTGACCAGAGATCTATCTGGCATGCCCCCTCACCTCGGCACCCCCTCCCCCCTCAGGGGGAGGGGGTGCCGAGGTGGGGGTCCACTCGCAGCTCGATGGTGCACCAGTATGGAAGGTTCCCCAGTAATGGGAGTTCAAAGTTCCAAAGTTGGTTCAATTGGAGCTCAACTTTAAACGGTCATATTTCCCGAACCATACATGGGGATGATTCACTTTCTTCAGCCCCACGTAGCCCAGGGTCTTGTGAGTATGCATGCCAAGTTTGGGGCAGTTTGGACCTAAAACGGGGGAGCTATCGGGTCCCAAACATGGCCAGTTTTCACATAGGCACCAATGTAAAAATTAGATGTCCTAGGGGTACCATCTTTGGGGAGTCAGTACAGGTCGGCCTTAGGTTATAGGGGCTCCAAATTTGCACCATAGGTGCTAAAGAGTCTCCCCTACAAGTGTGCAAAGTTTGGGCTGGTTTTCACCACGTGGTTCTCCAGAAACAGGAGCTCAAAGTCAGTCACTTTGATCACATTTTGCTTCAAGCTGACCAGAGATCTATCTGGCATGCCCCCTCACCTCGGCACCCCCTCCCCCCTCAGGGGGAGGGGGTGCCGAGGTGGGGGTCCACTCGCAGCTCGATGGTGCACCAGTATGGAAGGTTCCCCAGTAATGGGAGTTCAAAGTTCCAAAGTTGGTTCAATTGGAGCTCAACTTTAAACGGTCATATTTCCCGAACCATACATGGGGATGATTCACTTTCTTCAGCCCCACGTAGCCCAGGGTCTTGTGAGTATGCATGCCAAGTTTGGGGCAGTTTGGACCTAAAACGGGGGAGCTATCGGGTCCCAAACATGGCCAGTTTTCACATAGGCACCAATGTAAAAATTAGATGTCCTAGGGGTACCATCTTTGGGGAGTCAGTACAGGTCGGCCTTAGGTTATAGGGGCTCCAAATTTGCACCATAGGTGCTAAAGAGTCTCCCCTACAAGTGTGCAAAGTTTGGGCTGGTTTTCACCACGTGGTTCTCCAGAAACAGGAGCTCAAAGTCAGTCACTTTGATCACATTTTGCTTCAAGCTGACCAGAGATCTATCTGGCATGCCCCCTCACCTCGGTGGGGGTCCACTCGCAGCTCGATGGTGCACCAGTATGGAAGGTTCCCCAGTAATGGGAGTTCAAAGTTCCAAAGTTGGTTCAATTGGAGCTCAACTTTAAACGGTCATATTTCCCGAACCATACATGGGGATGATTCACTTTCTTCAGCCCCACGTAGCCCAGGGTCTTGTGAGTATGCATGCCAAGTTTGGGGCAGTTTGGACCTAAAACGGGGGAGCTATCGGGTCCCAAACATGGCCAGTTTTCACATAGGCACCAATGTAAAAATTAGATGTCCTAGGGGTACCATCTTTGGGGAGTCAGTACAGGTCGGCCTTAGGTTATAGGGGCTCCAAATTTGCACCATAGGTGCTAAAGAGTCTCCCCTACAAGTGTGCAAAGTTTGGGCTGGTTTTCACCACGTGGTTCTCCAGAAACAGGAGCTCAAAGTCAGTCACTTTGATCACATTTTGCTTCAAGCTGACCAGAGATCTATCTGGCATGCCCCCTCACCTCGGCACCCCCTCCCCCCTCAGGGGGAGGGGGTGCCGAGGTGGGGGTCCACTCGCAGCTCGATGGTGCACCAGTATGGAAGGTTCCCCAGTAATGGGAGTTCAAAGTTCCAAAGTTGGTTCAATTGAAGCTCAACTTTAAACGGTCATATTTCCCGAACCATACATGGGGATGATTCACTTTCTTCAGCCCCACGTAGCCCAGGGTCTTGTGAGTATGCATGCCAAGTTTGGGGCAGTTTGTACCTAAAACGGGGGAGCTATCGGGTCCCAAACATGGCCAGTTTTCACATAGGCACCAATGTAAAAATTAGATGTCCTAGGGGTACCATCTTTGGGGAGTCAGTACAGGTCGGCCTTAGGTTATAGGGGCTCCAAATTTGCACCATAGGTGCTAAAGAGTCTCCCCTACAAGTGTGCAAAGTTTGGGCTGGTTTTCACCACGTGGTTCTCCAGAAACAGGAGCTCAAAGTCAGTCACTTTGATCACATTTTGCTTCAAGCTGACCAGAGATCTATCTGGCATGCCCCCTCACCTCGGCACCCCCTCCCCCCTCAGGGGGAGGGGGTGCCGAGGTGGGGGTCCACTCGCAGCTCTCTGGTGCACCAGTATGGAAGGTTCCCCAGTAATGGGAGTTCAAAGTTCCAAAGTTGGTTCAATTGGAGCTCAACTTTAAACGGTCATATTTCCCGAACCATACATGGGGATGATTCACTTTCTTCAGCCCCACGTAGCCCAGGGTCTTGTGAGTATGCATGCCAAGTTTGGGGCAGTTTGGACCTAAAACGGGGGAGCTATCGGGTCCCAAACATGGCCAGTTTTCACATAGGCACCAATGTAAAAATTAGATGTCCTAGGGGTACCATCTTTGGGGAGTCAGTACAGGTCGGCCTTAGGTTATAGGGGCTCCAAATTTGCACCATAGGTGCTAAAGAGTCTCCCCTACAAGTGTGCAAAGTTTGGGCTGGTTTTCACCACGTGGTTCTCCAGAAACAGGAGCTCAAAGTCAGTCACTTTGATCACATTTTGCTTCAAGCTGACCAGAGATCTATCTGGCATGCCCCCTCACCTCGGCACCCCCTCAGGGGGAGGGGGTGCCGAGGTGGGGGTCCACTCGCAGCTCTCTGGTGCACCAGTAAGGAAGGTTCCCCAGTAATGGGAGTTCAAAGTTCCAAAGTTGGTTCAATTGGAGCTCAACTTTAAACGGTCATATTTCCCGAACCATACATGGGGATGATTCACTTTCTTCAGCCCCACGTAGCCCAGGGTCTTGTGAGTATGCATGCCAAGTTTGGGGCAGTTTGGACCTAAAACGGGGGAGCTATCGGGTCCCAAACATGGCCAGTTTTCACATAGGCACCAATGTAAAAATTAGATGTCCTAGGGGTACCATCTTTGGGGAGTCAGTACAGGTCGGCCTTAGGTTATAGGGGCTCCAAATTTGCACCATAGGTGCTAAAGAGTCTCCCCTACAAGTGTGCAAAGTTTGGGCTGGTTTTCACCACGTGGTTCTCCAGAAACAGGAGCTCAAAGTCAGTCACTTTGATCACATTTTGCTTCAAGCTGACCAGAGATCTATCTGGCATGCCCCCTCACCTCGGCACCCCCTCCCCCCTCAGGGGGAGGGGGTGCCGATGTGGGGGTCCACTCGCAGCTCGATGGTGCACCAGTATGGAAGGTTCCCCAGTAATGGGAGTTCAAAGTTCCAAAGTTGGTTCAATTGGAGCTCAACTTTAAACGGTCATATTTCCCGAACCATACATGGGGATGATTCACTTTCTTCAGCCCCACGTAGCCCAGGGTCTTGTGAGTATGCATGCCAAGTTTGGGGCAGTTTGGACCTAAAACGGGGGAGATATCGGGTCCCAAACATGGCCAGTTTTCACATAGGCACCAATGTAAAAATTAGATGTCCTAGGGGTACCATCTTTGGGGAGTCAGTACAGGTCGGCCTTAGGTTATAGGGGCTCCAAATTTGCACCATAGGTGCTAAAGAGTCTCCCCTACAAGTGTGCAAAGTTTGGGCTGGTTTTCACCACGTGGTTCTCCAGAAACAGGAGCTCAAAGTCAGTCACTTTGATCACATTTTGCTTCAAGCTGACCAGAGATCTATCTGGCATGCCCCCTCACCTCGGCACCCCCTCCCCCCTCAGGGGGAGGGGGTGCCGAGGTGGGGGTCCACTCGCAGCTCGATGGTGCACCAGTATGGAAGGTTTCCCAGTAATGGGAGTTCAAAGTTCAAAAGTTGGTTCAATTGGAGCTCAACTTGAAACGGTCATATTTCCTGAACCATAGATGGTATTGATTCACTTTTTTCGGCTCCATGTAGTCGAGGGTCTTGGGAGTATGCATGCAAAGTTTGGGGCAGTTTGGACCTAAAACGGGGGAGCTATCGGGTCCCAAACATGGCCAGTTTTCACATAGGCACCAATGTAAAAATTAGATGTCCTAGGGGTACCATCTTTGGGGAGTCAGTACAGGTCGGCCTTAGGTTATAGGGGCTCCAAATTTGCACCATAGGTGCTAAAGAGTCTCCCCTACAAGTGTGCAAAGTTTGGGCTGGTTTTCACCAGGTGGTTCTCCAGAAACAGGAGCTCAAAGTCAGTCACTTTGATCACATTTTGCTTCAAGCTGACCAGAGATCTATCTGGCATGCCCCCTCACCTCGGCACCCCCTCCCCCCTCAGGGGGAGGGGGTGCCGAGGTGGGGGTCCACTCGCAGCTCGATGGTGCACCAGTATGGAAGGTTTCCCAGTAATGGGAGTTCAAAGTTCAAAAGTTGGTTCAATTGGAGCTCAACTTGAAACGGTCATATTTCCTGAACCATAGATGGTATTGATTCACTTTTTTCGGCTCCATGTAGTCGAGGGTCTTGGGAGTATGCATGCAAAGTTTGGAGCCCATAGGACCTAAAACGGGGGAGCTATCGGGTCCCAAACATGGCCAGTTTTCACATAGGCACCAATGTAAAAATTAGATGTCCTAGGGGTACCATCTTTGGGGAGTCAGTACAGGTCGGCCTTAGGTTATAGGGGCTCCAAATTTGCACCATAGGTGCTAAAGAGTCTCCCCTACAAGTGTGCAAAGTTTGGGCTGGTTTTCACCACGTGGTTCTCCAGAAACAGGAGCTCAAAGTCAGTCACTTTGATCACATTTTGCTTCAAGCTGACCAGAGATCTATCTGGCATGCCCCCTCACCTCGGCACCCCCTCAGGGGGAGGGGGTGCCGAGGTGGGGGTCCACTCGCAGCTCTCTGGTGCACCAGTAAGGAAGGTTCCCCAGTAATGGGAGTTCAAAGTTCCAAAGTTGGTTCAATTGGAGCTCAACTTTAAACGGTCATATTTCCCGAACCATACATGGGGATGATTCACTTTCTTCAGCCCCACGTAGCCCAGGGTCTTGTGAGTATGCATGCCAAGTTTGGGGCAGTTTGGACCTAAAACGGGGGAGCTATCGGGTCCCAAACATGGCCAGTTTTCACATAGGCACCAATGTAAAAATTAGATGTCCTAGGGGTACCATCTTTGGGGAGTCAGTACAGGTCGGCCTTAGGTTATAGGGGCTCCAAATTTGCACCATAGGTGCTAAAGAGTCTCCCCTACAAGTGTGCAAAGTTTGGGCTGGTTTTCACCACGTGGTTCTCCAGAAACAGGAGCTCAAAGTCAGTCACTTTGATCACATTTTGCTTCAAGCTGACCAGAGATCTATCTGGCATGCCCCCTCACCTCGGCACCCCCTCCCCCCTCAGGGGGAGGGGGTGCCGATGTGGGGGTCCACTCGCAGCTCGATGGTGCACCAGTATGGAAGGTTCCCCAGTAATGGGAGTTCAAAGTTCCAAAGTTGGTTCAATTGGAGCTCAACTTTAAACGGTCATATTTCCCGAACCATACATGGGGATGATTCACTTTCTTCAGCCCCACGTAGCCCAGGGTCTTGTGAGTATGCATGCCAAGTTTGGGGCAGTTTGGACCTAAAACGGGGGAGATATCGGGTCCCAAACATGGCCAGTTTTCACATAGGCACCAATGTAAAAATTAGATGTCCTAGGGGTACCATCTTTGGGGAGTCAGTACAGGTCGGCCTTAGGTTATAGGGGCTCCAAATTTGCACCATAGGTGCTAAAGAGTCTCCCCTACAAGTGTGCAAAGTTTGGGCTGGTTTTCACCACGTGGTTCTCCAGAAACAGGAGCTCAAAGTCAGTCACTTTGATCACATTTTGCTTCAAGCTGACCAGAGATCTATCTGGCATGCCCCCTCACCTCGGCACCCCCTCCCCCCTCAGGGGGAGGGGGTGCCGAGGTGGGGGTCCACTCGCAGCTCGATGGTGCACCAGTATGGAAGGTTTCCCAGTAATGGGAGTTCAAAGTTCAAAAGTTGGTTCAATTGGAGCTCAACTTGAAACGGTCATATTTCCTGAACCATAGATGGTATTGATTCACTTTTTTCGGCTCCATGTAGTCGAGGGTCTTGGGAGTATGCATGCAAAGTTTGGGGCAGTTTGGACCTAAAACGGGGGAGCTATCGGGTCCCAAACATGGCCAGTTTTCACATAGGCACCAATGTAAAAATTAGATGTCCTAGGGGTACCATCTTTGGGGAGTCAGTACAGGTCGGCCTTAGGTTATAGGGGCTCCAAATTTGCACCATAGGTGCTAAAGAGTCTCCCCTACAAGTGTGCAAAGTTTGGGCTGGTTTTCACCACGTGGTTCTCCAGAAACAGGAGCTCAAAGTCAGTCACTTTGATCACATTTTGCTTCAAGCTGACCAGAGATCTATCTGGCATGCCCCCTCACCTCGGCACCCCCTCCCCCCTCAGGGGGAGGGGGTGCCGAGGTGGGGGTCCACTCGCAGCTCGATGGTGCACCAGTATGGAAGGTTTCCCAGTAATGGGAGTTCAAAGTTCAAAAGTTGGTTCAATTGGAGCTCAACTTGAAACGGTCATATTTCCTGAACCATAGATGGTATTGATTCACTTTTTTCGGCTCCATGTAGTCGAGGGTCTTGGGAGTATGCATGCAAAGTTTGGGGCAGTTTGGACCTAAAACGGGGGAGCTATCGGGTCCCAAACATGGCCAGTTTTCACATAGGCACCAATGTAAAAA
This sequence comes from Lithobates pipiens, assembly GCF_037356315.1. Lineage (NCBI taxonomy): Eukaryota > Metazoa > Chordata > Amphibia > Anura > Ranidae > Lithobates > Lithobates pipiens. The sequence goes on along the minus strand of NW_027507907.1, from coordinate 2,129,484 downwards.
TTAGATGTCCTAGGGGTACCATCTTTGGGGAGTCAGTACAGGTCGGCCTTAGGTTATAGGGGCTCCAAATTTGCACCATAGGTGCTAAAGAGTCTCCCCTACAAGTGTGCAAAGTTTGGGCTGGTTTTCACCACGTGGTTCTCCAGAAACAGGAGCTCAAAGTCAGTCACTTTGATCACATTTTGCTTCAAGCTGACCAGAGATCTATCTGGCATGCCCCCTCACCTCGGCACCCCCTCCCCCCTCAGGGGGAGGGGGTGCCGAGGTGGGGGTCCACTCGCAGCTCGATGGTGCACCAGTATGGAAGGTTCCCCAGTAATGGGAGTTCAAAGTTCAAAAGTTGGTTCAATTGGAGCTCAACTTGAAACGGTCATATTTCCTGAACCATAGATGGTATTGATTCACTTTTTTCGGCTCCATGTAGTCGAGGGTCTTGGGAGTATGCATGCAAAGTTTGGGGCAGTTTGGACCTAAAACGGGGGAGCTATCGGGTCCCAAACATGGCCAGTTTTCACATAGGCACCAATGTAAAAATTAGATGTCCTAGGGGTACCATCTTTGGGGAGTCAGTACAGGTCGGCCTTAGGTTATAGGGGCTCCAAATTTGCACCATAGGTGCTAAAGAGTCTCCCCTACAAGTGTGCAAAGTTTGGGCTGGTTTTCACCACGTGGTTCTCCAGAAACAGGAGCTCAAAGTCAGTCACTTTGATCACATTTTGCTTCAAGCTGACCAGAGATCTATCTGGCATGCCCCCTCACCTCGGCACCCCCTCCCCCCTCAGGGGGAGGGGGTGCCGAGGTGGGGGTCCACTCGCAGCTCGATGGTGCACCAGTATGGAAGGTTTCCCAGTAATGGGAGTTCAAAGTTCAAAAGTTGGTTCAATTGGAGCTCAACTTGAAACGGTCATATTTCCTGAACCATAGATGGTATTGATTCACTTTTTTCGGCTCCATGTAGTCGAGGGTCTTGGGAGTATGCATGCAAAGTTTGGGGCAGTTTGGACCTAAAACGGGGGAGCTATCGGGTCCCAAACATGGCCAGTTTTCACATAGGCACCAATGTAAAAATTAGATGTCCTAGGGGTACCATCTTTGGGGAGTCAGTACAGGTCGGCCTTAGGTTATAGGGGCTCCAAATTTGCACCATAGGTGCTAAAGAGTCTCCCCTACAAGTGTGCAAAGTTTGGGCTGGTTTTCACCACGTGGTTCTCCAGAAACAGGAGCTCAAAGTCAGTCACTTTGATCACATTTTGCTTCAAGCTGACCAGAGATCTATCTGGCATGCCCCCTCACCTCGGCACCCCCTCCCCCCTCAGGGGGAGGGGGTGCCGAGGTGGGGGTCCACTCGCAGCTCGATGGTGCACCAGTATGGAAGGTTCCCCAGTAATGGGAGTTCAAAGTTCCAAAGTTGGTTCAATTGGAGCTCAACTTTAAACGGTCATATTTCCCGAACCATACATGGGAATGATTCACTTTCTTCAGCCCCACGTAGCCCAGGGTCTTGTGAGTATGCATGCCATGTTTGGGGCAGTTTGGACCTAAAACGGGGGAGCTATCGGGTCCCAAACATGGCCAGTTTTCACATAGGCACCAATGTAAAAATTAGATGTCCTAGGGGTACCATCTTTGGGGAGTCAGTACAGGTCGGCCTTAGGTTATAGGGGCTCCAAATTTGCACCATAGGTGCTAAAGAGTCTCCCCTACAAGTGTGCAAAGTTTGGGCTGGTTTTCACCACGTGGTTCTCCAGAAACAGGAGCTCAAAGTCAGTCACTTTGATCACATTTTGCTTCAAGCTGACCAGAGATCTATCTGGCATGCCCCCTCACCTCGGCACCCCCTCCCCCCTCAGGGGGAGGGGGTGCCGAGGTGGGGTCCACTCGCAGCTCGATGGTGCACCAGTATGGAAGGTTCCCCAGTAATGGGAGTTCAAAGTTCAAAAGTTGGTTCAATTGGAGCTCAACTTGAAACGGTCATATTTCCTGAACCATAGATGGTATTGATTCACTTTTTTCGGCTCCATGTAGTCGAGGGTCTTGGGAGTATGCATGCAAAGTTTGGGGCCCATAGGACCTAAAACGGGGGAGCTATCGGGTCCCAAACATGGCCAGTTTTCACATAGGCACCAATGTAAAAATTAGATGTCCTAGGGGTACCATCTTTGGGGAGTCAGTACAGGTCGGCCTTAGGTTATAGGGGCTCCAAATTTGCACCATAGGTGCTAAAGAGTCTCCCCTACAAGTGTGCAAAGTTTGGGCTGGTTTTCACCACGTGGTTCTCCAGAAACAGGAGCTCAAAGTCAGTCACTTTGATCACATTTTGCTTCAAGCTGACCAGAGATCTATCTGGCATGCCCCCTCACCTCGGCACCCCCTCCCCCCTCAGGGGGAGGGGGTGCCGAGGTGGGGGTCCACTCGCAGCTCGATGGTGCACCAGTATGGAAGGTTCCCCAGTAATGGGAGTTCAAAGTTCAAAAGTTGGTTCAATTGGAGCTCAACTTGAAACGGTCATATTTCCTGAACCATAGATGGTATTGATTCACTTTTTTCGGCTCCATGTAGTCGAGGGTCTTGGGAGTATGCATGCAAAGTTTGGGGCCCATAGGACCTAAAACGGGGGAGCTATCGGGTCCCAAACATGGCCAGTTTTCACATAGGCACCAATGTAAAAATTAGATGTCCTAGGGGTACCATCTTTGGGGAGTCAGTATAGGTCGGCCTTAGGTTATAGGGGCTCCAAATTTGCACCATAGGTGCTAAAGAGTCTCCCCTACAAGTGTGCAAAGTTTGGGCTGGTTTTCACCACGTGGTTCTCCAGAAACAGGAGCTCAAAGTCAGTCACTTTGATCACATTTTGCTTCAAGCTGACCAGAGATCTATCTGGCATGCCCCCTCACCTCAGCACCCCCTCCCCCCTCAGGGGGAGGGGGTGCCGAGGTGGGGGTCCACTCGCAGCTCGATGGTGCACCAGTATGGAAGGTTCCCCAGTAATGGGAGTTCAAAGTTCAAAAGTTGGTTCACTTGGAGCTCAACTTGAAACGGTCATATTTCCTGAACCATAGATGGTATTGATTCACTTTTTTCGGCTCCATGTAGTCGAGGGTCTTGGGAGAATGCATGCAATGTTTGGGGCCCATAGGACCTAAAACGGGGGAGCTATCGGGTCCCAAACATGGCCAGTTTTCACATAGGCACCAATGTAAAAATTAGATGTCCTAGGGGTACCATCTTTGGGGAGTCAGTACAGGTCGGCCTTAGGTTATAGGGGCTCCAAATTTGCACCATAGGTGCTAAAGAGTCTCCCCTACAAGTGTGCAAAGTTTGGGCTGGTTTTCACCACGTGGTTCTCCAGAAACAGGAGCTCAAAGTCAGTCACTTTGATCACATTTTGCTTCAAGCTGACCAGAGATCTATCTGGCATGCCCCCTCACCTCGGCACCCCCTCCCCCCTCAGGGGGAGGGGGTGCCGAGGTGGGGGTCCACTCGCAGCTCGATGGTGCACCAGTATGGAAGGTTCCCCAGTAATGGGAGTTCAAAGTTCCAAAGTTGGTTCAATTGGAGCTCAACTTTAAACGGTCATATTTCCCGAACCATACATGGGAATGATTCACTTTCTTCAGCCCCACGTAGCCCAGGGTCTTGTGAGTATGCATGCCAAGTTTGGGGCAGTTTGGACCTAAAACGGGGGAGCTATCGGGTCCCAAACATGGCCAGTTTTCACATAGGCACCAATGTAAAAATTAGATGTCCTAGGGGTACCATCTTTGGGGAGTCAGTACAGGTCGGCCTTAGGTTATAGGGGCTCCAAATTTGCACCATAGGTGCTAAAGAGTCTCCCCTACAAGTGTGCAAAGTTTGGGCTGGTTTTCACCACGTGGTTCTCCAGAAACAGGAGCTCAAAGTCAGTCACTTTGATCACATTTTGCTTCAAGCTGACCAGAGATCTATCTGGCATGCCCCCTCACCTCGGCACCCCCTCCCCCCTCAGGGGGAGGGGGTGCCGAGGTGGGGGTCCACTCGCAGCTCGATGGTGCACCAGTATGGAAGGTTCCCCAGTAATGGGAGTTCAAAGTTCAAAAGTTGGTTCAATTGGAGCTCAACTTGAAACGGTCATATTTCCTGAACCATAGATGGTATTGATTCACTTTTTTCGGCTCCATGTAGTCGAGGGTCTTGGGAGTATGCATGCAAAGTTTGGGGCCCATAGGACCTAAAACGGGGGAGCTATCGGGTCCCAAACATGGCCAGTTTTCACATAGGCACCAATGTAAAAATTAGATGTCCTAGGGGTACCATCTTTGGGGAGTCAGTACAGGTCGGCCTTAGGTTATAGGGGCTCCAAATTTGCACCATAGGTGCTAAAGAGTCTCCCCTACAAGTGTGCAAAGTTTGGGCTGGTTTTCACCACGTGGTTCTCCAGAAACAGGAGCTCAAAGTCAGTCACTTTGATCACATTTTGCTTCAAGCTGACCAGAGATCTATCTGGCATGCCCCCTCACCTCGGCACCCCCTCCCCCCTCAGGGGGAGGGGGTGCCGAGGTGGGGGTCCACTCGCAGCTCGATGGTGCACCAGTATGGAAGGTTCCCCAGTAATGGGAGTTCAAAGTTCCAAAGTTGGTTCAATTGGAGCTCAACTTTAAACGGTCATATTTCCCGAACCATACATGGGAATGATTCACTTTCTTCAGCCCCACGTAGCCCAGGGTCTTGTGAGTATGCATGCCATGTTTGGGGCAGTTTGGACCTAAAACGGGGGAGCTATCGGGTCCCAAACATGGCCAGTTTTCACATAGGCACCAATGTAAAAATTAGATGTCCTAGGGGTACCATCTTTGGGGAGTCAGTACAGGTCGGCCTTAGGTTATAGGGGCTCCAAATTTGCACCATAGGTGCTAAAGAGTCTCCCCTACAAGTGTGCAAAGTTTGGGCTGGTTTTCACCACGTGGTTCTCCAGAAACAGGAGCTCAAAGTCAGTCACTTTGATCACATTTTGCTTCAAGCTGACCAGAGATCTATCTGGCATGCCCCCTCACCTCGGCACCCCCTCCCCCCTCAGGGGGAGGGGGTGCCGAGGTGGGGTCCACTCGCAGCTCGATGGTGCACCAGTATGGAAGGTTCCCCAGTAATGGGAGTTCAAAGTTCAAAAGTTGGTTCAATTGGAGCTCAACTTGAAACGGTCATATTTCCTGAACCATAGATGGTATTGATTCACTTTTTTCGGCTCCATGTAGTCGAGGGTCTTGGGAGTATGCATGCAAAGTTTGGGGCCCATAGGACCTAAAACGGGGGAGCTATCGGGTCCCAAACATGGCCAGTTTTCACATAGGCACCAATGTAAAAATTAGATGTCCTAGGGGTACCATCTTTGGGGAGTCAGTACAGGTCGGCCTTAGGTTATAGGGGCTCCAAATTTGCACCATAGGTGCTAAAGAGTCTCCCCTACAAGTGTGCAAAGTTTGGGCTGGTTTTCACCACGTGGTTCTCCAGAAACAGGAGCTCAAAGTCAGTCACTTTGATCACATTTTGCTTCAAGCTGACCAGAGATCTATCTGGCATGCCCCCTCACCTCGGCACCCCCTCCCCCCTCAGGGGGAGGGGGTGCCGAGGTGGGGGTCCACTCGCAGCTCGATGGTGCACCAGTATGGAAGGTTCCCCAGTAATGGGAGTTCAAAGTTCAAAAGTTGGTTCAATTGGAGCTAAACTTGAAACGGTCATATTTCCTGAACCATAGATGGTATTGATTCACTTTTTTCGGCTCCATGTAGTCGAGGGTCTTGGGAGTATGCATGCAAAGTTTGGGGCCCATAGGACCTAAAACGGGGGAGCTATCGGGTCCCAAACATGGCCAGTTTTCACATAGGCACCAATGTAAAAATTAGATGTCCTAGGGGTACCATCTTTGGGGAGTCAGTATAGGTCGGCCTTAGGTTATAGGGGCTCCAAATTTGCACCATAGGTGCTAAAGAGTCTCCCCTACAAGTGTGCAAAGTTTGGGCTGGTTTTCACCACGTGGTTCTCCAGAAACAGGAGCTCAAAGTCAGTCACTTTGATCACATTTTGCTTCAAGCTGACCAGAGATCTATCTGGCATGCCCCCTCACCTCAGCACCCCCTCCCCCCTCAGGGGGAGGGGGTGCCGAGGTGGGGGTCCACTCGCAGCTCGATGGTGCACCAGTATGGAAGGTTCCCCAGTAATGGGAGTTCAAAGTTCAAAAGTTGGTTCAATTGGAGCTCAACTTTAAACGGTCATATTTCCCGAACCATACATGGGAATGATTCACTTTCTTCAGCCCCACGTAGCCCAGGGTCTTGTGAGTATGCATGCCAAGTTTGGGGCAGTTTGGACCTAAAACGGGGGAGCTATCGGGTCCCAAACATGGCCAGTTTTCACATAGGCACCAATGTAAAAATTAGATGTCCTAGGGGTACCATCTTTGGGGAGTCAGTACAGGTCGGCCTTAGGTTATAGGGGCTCCAAATTTGCACCATAGGTGCTAAAGAGTCTCCCCTACAAGTGTGCAAAGTTTGGGCTGGTTTTCACCACGTGGTTCTCCAGAAACAGGAGCTCAAAGTCAGTCACTTTGATCACATTTTGCTTCAAGCTGACCAGAGATCTATCTGGCATGCCCCCTCACCTCGGCACCCCCTCCCCCCTCAGGGGGAGGGGGTGCCGAGGTGGGGGTCCACTCGCAGCTCGATGGTGCACCAGTATGGAAGGTTCCCCAGTAATGGGAGTTCAAAGTTCAAAAGTTGGTTCAATTGGAGCTCAACTTGAAACGGTCATATTTCCTGAACCATAGATGGTATTGATTCACTTGTTTCGGCTCCATGTAGTCGAGGGTCTTGGGAGTATGCATGCAAAGTTTGGGGCCCATAGGACCTAAAACGGGGGAGCTATCGGGTCCCAAACATGGCCAGTTTTCACATAGGCACCAATGTAAAAATTAGATGTCCTAGGGGTACCATCTTTGGGGAGTCAGTACAGGTCGGCCTTAGGTTATAGGGGCTCCAAATTTGCACCATAGGTGCTAAAGAGTCTCCCCTTCAAGTTTGCAAAGTTTGGGCTGGTTTTCACCACGTGGTTCTCCAGAAACAGGAGCTCAAAGTCAGTCACTTTGATCACATTTTGCTTCAAGCTGACCAGAGATCTATCTGGCATGCCCCCTCACCTCGGCACCCCCTCCCCCCTCAGGGGGAGGGGGTGCCGAGGTGGGGGTCCACTCGCAGCTCGATGGTGCACCAGTATGGAAGGTTTCCCAGTAATGGGAGTTCAAAGTTCAAAAGTTGGTTCAATTGGAGCTCAACTTGAAACGGTCATATTTCCTGAACCATAGATGGTATTGATTCACTTTTTTCGGCTCCATGTAGTCGAGGGTCTTGGGAGTATGCATGCAAAGTTTGGGGCCCATAGGACCTAAAACGGGGGAGCTATCGGGTCCCAAACATGGCCAGTTTTCACATAGGCACCAATGTAAAAATTAGATGTCCTAGGGGTACCATCTTTGGGGAGTCAGTATAGGTCGGCCTTAGGTTATAGGGGCTCCAAATTTGCACCATAGGTGCTAAAGAGTCTCCCCTACAAGTGTGCAAAGTTTGGGCTGGTTTTCACCACGTGGTTCTCCAGAAACAGGAGCTCAAAGTCAGTCACTTTGATCACATTTTGCTTCAAGCTGACCAGAGATCTATCTGGCATGCCCCCTCACCTCAGCACCCCCTCCCCCCTCAGGGGGAGGGGGTGCCGAGGTGGGGGTCCACTCGCAGCTCGATGGTGCACCAGTATGGAAGGTTCCCCAGTAATGGGAGTTCAAAGTTCAAAAGTTGGTTCACTTGGAGCTCAACTTGAAACGGTCATATTTCCTGAACCATAGATGGTATTGATTCACTTTTTTCGGCTCCATGTAGTCGAGGGTCTTGGGAGAATGCATGCAATGTTTGGGGCCCATAGGACCTAAAACGGGGGAGCTATCGGGTCCCAAACATGGCCAGTTTTCACATAGGCACCAATGTAAAAATTAGATGTCCTAGGGGTACCATCTTTGGGGAGTCAGTACAGGTCGGCCTTAGGTTATAGGGGCTCCAAATTTGCACCATAGGTGCTAAAGAGTCTCCCCTACAAGTGTGCAAAGTTTGGGCTGGTTTTCACCACGTGGTTCTCCAGAAACAGGAGCTCAAAGTCAGTCACTTTGATCACATTTTGCTTCAAGCTGACCAGAGATCTATCTGGCATGCCCCCTCACCTCGGCACCCCCTCCCCCCTCAGGGGGAGGGGGTGCCGAGGTGGGGGTCCACTCGCAGCTCGATGGTGCACCAGTATGGAAGGTTCCCCAGTAATGGGAGTTCAAAGTTCCAAAGTTGGTTCAATTGGAGCTCAACTTTAAACGGTCATATTTCCCGAACCATACATGGGAATGATTCACTTTCTTCAGCCCCACGTAGCCCAGGGTCTTGTGAGTATGCATGCCAAGTTTGGGGCAGTTTGGACCTAAAACGGGGGAGCTATCGGGTCCCAAACATGGCCAGTTTTCACATAGGCACCAATGTAAAAATTAGATGTCCTAGGGGTACCATCTTTGGGGAGTCAGTACAGGTCGGCCTTAGGTTATAGGGGCTCCAAATTTGCACCATAGGTGCTAAAGAGTCTCCCCTACAAGTGTGCAAAGTTTGGGCTGGTTTTCACCACGTGGTTCTCCAGAAACAGGAGCTCAAAGTCAGTCACTTTGATCACATTTTGCTTCAAGCTGACCAGAGATCTATCTGGCATGCCCCCTCACCTCGGCACCCCCTCCCCCCTCAGGGGGAGGGGGTGCCGAGGTGGGGGTCCACTCGCAGCTCGATGGTGCACCAGTATGGAAGGTTCCCCAGTAATGGGAGTTCAAAGTTCAAAAGTTGGTTCAATTGGAGCTCAACTTGAAACGGTCATATTTCCTGAACCATAGATGGTATTGATTCACTTTTTTCGGCTCCATGTAGTCGAGGGTCTTGGGAGTATGCATGCAAAGTTTGGGGCCCATAGGACCTAAAACGGGGGAGCTATCGGGTCCCAAACATGGCCAGTTTTCACATAGGCACCAATGTAAAAATTAGATGTCCTAGGGGTACCATCTTTGGGGAGTCAGTACAGGTCGGCCTTAGGTTATAGGGGCTCCAAATTTGCACCATAGGTGCTAAAGAGTCTCCCCTACAAGTGTGCAAAGTTTGGGCTGGTTTTCACCACGTGGTTCTCCAGAAACAGGAGCTCAAAGTCAGTCACTTTGATCACATTTTGCTTCAAGCTGACCAGAGATCTATCTGGCATGCCCCCTCACCTCGGCACCCCCTCCCCCCTCAGGGGGAGGGGGTGCCGAGGTGGGGGTCCACTCGCAGCTCGATGGTGCACCAGTATGGAAGGTTCCCCAGTAATGGGAGTTCAAAGTTCCAAAGTTGGTTCAATTGGAGCTCAACTTTAAACGGTCATATTTCCCGAACCATACATGGGAATGATTCACTTTCTTCAGCCCCACGTAGCCCAGGGTCTTGTGAGTATGCATGCCATGTTTGGGGCAGTTTGGACCTAAAACGGGGGAGCTATCGGGTCCCAAACATGGCCAGTTTTCACATAGGCACCAATGTAAAAATTAGATGTCCTAGGGGTACCATCTTTGGGGAGTCAGTACAGGTCGGCCTTAGGTTATAGGGGCTCCAAATTTGCACCATAGGTGCTAAAGAGTCTCCCCTACAAGTGTGCAAAGTTTGGGCTGGTTTTCACCACGTGGTTCTCCAGAAACAGGAGCTCAAAGTCAGTCACTTTGATCACATTTTGCTTCAAGCTGACCAGAGATCTATCTGGCATGCCCCCTCACCTCGGCACCCCCTCCCCCCTCAGGGGGAGGGGGTGCCGAGGTGGGGTCCACTCGCAGCTCGATGGTGCACCAGTATGGAAGGTTCCCCAGTAATGGGAGTTCAAAGTTCAAAAGTTGGTTCAATTGGAGCTCAACTTGAAACGGTCATATTTCCTGAACCATAGATGGTATTGATTCACTTTTTTCGGCTCCATGTAGTCGAGGGTCTTGGGAGTATGCATGCAAAGTTTGGGGCCCATAGGACCTAAAACGGGGGAGCTATCGGGTCCCAAACATGGCCAGTTTTCACATAGGCACCAATGTAAAAATTAGATGTCCTAGGGGTACCATCTTTGGGGAGTCAGTACAGGTCGGCCTTAGGTTATAGGGGCTCCAAATTTGCACCATAGGTGCTAAAGAGTCTCCCCTACAAGTGTGCAAAGTTTGGGCTGGTTTTCACCACGTGGTTCTCCAGAAACAGGAGCTCAAAGTCAGTCACTTTGATCACATTTTGCTTCAAGCTGACCAGAGATCTATCTGGCATGCCCCCTCACCTCGGCACCCCCTCCCCCCTCAGGGGGAGGGGGTGCCGAGGTGGGGGTCCACTCGCAGCTCGATGGTGCACCAGTATGGAAGGTTCCCCAGTAATGGGAGTTCAAAGTTCAAAAGTTGGTTCAATTGGAGCTAAACTTGAAACGGTCATATTTCCTGAACCATAGATGGTATTGATTCACTTTTTTCGGCTCCATGTAGTCGAGGGTCTTGGGAGTATGCATGCAAAGTTTGGGGCCCATAGGACCTAAAACGGGGGAGCTATCGGGTCCCAAACATGGCCAGTTTTCACATAGGCACCAATGTAAAAATTAGATGTCCTAGGGGTACCATCTTTGGGGAGTCAGTATAGGTCGGCCTTAGGTTATAGGGGCTCCAAATTTGCACCATAGGTGCTAAAGAGTCTCCCCTACAAGTGTGCAAAGTTTGGGCTGGTTTTCACCACGTGGTTCTCCAGAAACAGGAGCTCAAAGTCAGTCACTTTGATCACATTTTGCTTCAAGCTGACCAGAGATCTATCTGGCATGCCCCCTCACCTCAGCACCCCCTCCCCCCTCAGGGGGAGGGGGTGCCGAGGTGGGGGTCCACTCGCAGCTCGATGGTGCACCAGTATGGAAGGTTCCCCAGTAATGGGAGTTCAAAGTTCAAAAGTTGGTTCACTTGGAGCTCAACTTGAAACGGTCATATTTCCTGAACCATAGATGGTATTGATTCACTTGTTTCGGCTCCATGTAGTCGAGGGTCTTGGGAGTATGCATGCAAAGTTTGGGGCCCATAGGACCTAAAACGGGGGAGCTATCGGGTCCCAAACATGGCCAGTTTTCACATAGGCACCAATGTAAAAATTAGATGTCCTAGGGGTACCATCTTTGGGGAGTCAGTACAGGTCGGCCTTAGGTTATAGGGGCTCCAAATTTGCACCATAGGTGCTAAAGAGTCTCCCCTTCAAGTTTGCAAAGTTTGGGCTGGTTTTCACCACGTGGTTCTCCAGAAACAGGAGCTCAAAGTCAGTCACTTTGATCACATTTTGCTTCAAGCTGACCAGAGATCTATCTGGCATGCCCCCTCACCTCGGCACCCCCTCCCCCCTCAGGGGGAGGGGGTGCCGAGGTGGGGGTCCACTCGCAGCTCGATGGTGCACCAGTATGGAAGGTTTCCCAGTAATGGGAGTTCAAAGTTCAAAAGTTGGTTCAATTGGAGCTCAACTTGAAACGGTCATATTTCCTGAACCATAGATGGTATTGATTCACTTTTTTCGGCTCCATGTAGTCGAGGGTCTTGGGAGTATGCATGCAAAGTTTGGGGCAGTTTGGACCTAAAACGGGGGAGCTATCGGGTCCCAAACATGGCCAGTTTTCACATAGGCACCAATGTAAAAATTAGATGTCCTAGGGGTACCATCTTTGGGGAGTCAGTACAGGTCGGCCTTAGGTTATAGGGGCTCCAAATTTGCACCATAGGTGCTAAAGAGTCTCCCCTACAAGTGTGCAAAGTTTGGGCTGGTTTTCACCACGTGGTTCTCCAGAAACAGGAGCTCAAAGTCAGTCACTTTGATCACATTTTGCTTCAAGCTGACCAGAGATCTATCTGGCATGCCCCCTCACCTCGGCACCCCCTCCCCCCTCAGGGGGAGGGGGTGCCGAGGTGGGGGTCCACTCGCAGCTCGATGGTGCACCAGTATGGAAGGTTCCCCAGTAATGGGAGTTCAAAGTTCAAAAGTTGGTTCAATTGGAGCTCAACTTGAAACGGTCATATTTCCTGAACCATAGATGGTATTGGTTCACTTTTTTCGGCTCCATGTAGTCGAGGGTCTTGGGAGTATGCTTGCAAAGTTTGGGGCCCATAGGACCTAAAACGGGGGAGCTATCGGGTCCCAAACATGGCCAGTTTTCACATAGGCACCAATGTAAAAATTAGATGTCCTAGGGGTACCATCTTTGGGGAGTCAGTACAGGTCGGCCTTAGGTTATAGGGGCTCCAAATTTGCACCATAGGTGCTAAAGAGTCTCCCCTACAAGTGTGCAAAGTTTGGGCTTGTTTTCACCACGTGGTTCTCCAGAAACAGGAGCTCAAAGTCAGTCACTTTGATCACATTTTGCTTCAAGCTGACCAGAGATCTATCTGGCATGCCCCCTCACCTCGGCACCCCCTCCCCCCTCAGGGGGAGGGGGTGCTGAGGTGGGGGTCCACTCGCAGCTCGATGGTGCACCAGTATGGAAGGTTCCCCAGTAATGGGAGTTCAAAGTTCCAAAGTTGGTTCAATTGGAGCTCAACTTTAAACGGTCATATTTCCTGAACCATAGATGGTATTGATTCACTTTTTTCGGCTCCATGTAGTCGAGGGTCTTGGGAGTATGCATGCAAAGTTTGGGGCCCATAGGACCTAAAACGGGGGAGCTATCGGGTCCCAAACATGGCCAGTTTTCACATAGGCACCAATGTAAAAATTAGATGTCCTAGGGGTACCATCTTTGGGGAGTCAGTACAGGTCGGCCTTAGGTTATAGGGGCTCCAAATTTGCACCATAGGTGCTAAAGAGTCTCCCCTTCAAGTTTGCAAAGTTTGGGCTGGTTTTCACCACGTGGTTCTCCAGAAACAGGAGCTCAAAGTCAGTCACTTTGATCACATTTTGCTTCAAGCTGACCAGAGATCTATCTGGCATGCCCCCTCACCTCGGCACCCCCTCCCCCCTCAGGGGGAGGGGGTGCCGAGGTGGGGGTCCACTCGCAGCTCGATGGTGCACCAGTATGGAAGGTTTCCCTGTAATGGGAGTTCAAAGTTCAAAAGTTGGTTCAATTGGAGCTCAACTTGAAACGGTCATATTTCCTGAACCATAGATGGTATTGATTCACTTTTTTCGGCTCCATGTAGTCGAGGGTCTTGGGAGTATGCATGCAAAGTTTGGGGCAGTTTGGACCTAAAACGGGGGAGCTATCGGGTCCCAAACATGGCCAGTTTTCACATAGGCACCAATGTAAAAATTAGATGTCCTAGGGGTACCATCTTTGGGGAGTCAGTACAGGTCGGCCTTAGGTTATAGGGGCTCCAAATTTGCACCATAGGTGCTAAAGAGTCTCCCCTACAAGTGTGCAAAGTTTGGGCTGGTTTTCACCACGTGGTTCTCCAGAAACAGGAGCTCAAAGTCAGTCACTTTGATCACATTTTGCTTCAAGCTGACCAGAGATCTATCTGGCATGCCCCCTCACCTCGGCACCCCCTCCCCCCTCAGGGGGAGGGGGTGCCGAGGTGGGGGTCCACTCGCAGCTCGATGGTGCACCAGTATGGAAGGTTCCCCAGTAATGGGAGTTCAAAGTTCAAAAGTTGGTTCAATTGGAGCTCAACTTGAAACGGTCATATTTCCTGAACCATAGATGGTATTGGTTCACTTTTTTCGGCTCCATGTAGTCGAGGGTCTTGGGAGTATGCTTGCAAAGTTTGGGGCCCATAGGACCTAAAACGGGGGAGCTATCGGGTCCCAAACATGGCCAGTTTTCACATAGGCACCAATGTAAAAATTAGATGTCCTAGGGGTACCATCTTTGGGGAGTCAGTACAGGTCGGCCTTAGGTTATAGGGGCTCCAAATTTGCACCATAGGTGCTAAAGAGTCTCCCCTACAAGTGTGCAAAGTTTGGGCTTGTTTTCACCACGTGGTTCTCCAGAAACAGGAGCTCAAAGTCAGTCACTTTGATCACATTTTGCTTCAAGCTGACCAGAGATCTATCTGGCATGCCCCCTCACCTCGGCACCCCCTCCCCCCTCAGGGGGAGGGGGTGCTGAGGTGGGGGTCCACTCGCAGCTCGATGGTGCACCAGTATGGAAGGTTCCCCAGTAATGGGAGTTCAAAGTTCCAAAGTTGGTTCAATTGGAGCTCAACTTTAAACGGTCATATTTCCTGAACCATAGATGGTATTGATTCACTTTTTTCGGCTCCATGTAGTCGAGGGTCTTGGGAGTATGCATGCAAAGTTTGGGGCCCATAGGACCTAAAACGGGGGAGCTATCGGGTCCCAAACATGGCCAGTTTTCACATAGGCACCAATGTAAAAATTAGATGTCCTAGGGGTACCATCTTTGGGGAGTCAGTACAGGTCGGCCTTAGGTTATAGGGGCTCCAAATTTGCACCATAGGTGCTAAAGAGTCTCCCCTACAAGTGTGCAAAGTTTGGGCTGGTTTTCACCACGTGGTTCTCCAGAAACAGGAGCTCAAAGTCAGTCACTTTGATCACATTTTGCTTCAAGCTGACCAGAGATCTATCTGGCATGCCCCCTCACCTCGGCACCCCCTCCCCCCTTAGGGGGAGGGGGTGCCGAGGTGGGGGTCCACTCGCAGCTCGATGGTGCACCAGTATGGAAGGTTCCCCAGTAATGGGAGTTCAAAGTTCCAAAGTTGGTTCAATTGGAGCTCAACTTTAAACGGTCATATTTCACGAACCATACATGGGAATGATTCACTTTCTTCAGCCCCACGTAGCCCAGGGTCTTGTGACCATGCATGCCAAGTTTGGGGCAGTTTGGACCTAAAACGGGGGAGCTATCGGGTCCCAAACATGGCCAGTTTTCACATAGGCACCAATGTAAAAATTAGATGTCCTAGGGGTACCATCTTTGGGGAGTCAGTACAGGTCGGCCTTAGGTTATAGGGGCTCCAAATTTGCACCATAGGTGCTAAAGAGTCTCCCCTACAAGTGTGCAAAGTTTGGGCTGGTTTTCACCACGTGGTTCTCCAGAAACAGGAGCTCAAAGTCAGTCACTTTGATCACATTTTGCTTCAAGCTGACCAGAGATCTATCTGGCATGCCCCCTCACCTCGGCACCCCCTCCCCCCTCAGGGGGAGGGGGTGCCGAGGTGGGGGTCCACTCGCAGCTCGATGGTGCACCAGTATGGAAGGTTCCCCAGTAATGGGAGTTCAAAGTTCAAAAGTTGGTTCAATTGGAGCTCAACTTGAAACGGTCATATTTCCTGAACCATAGATGGTATTGGTTCACTTTTTTCGGCTCCATGTAGTCGAGGGTCTTGGGAGTATGCTTGCAAAGTTTGGGGCCCATAGGACCTAAAACGGGGGAGCTATCGGGTCCCAAACATGGCCAGTTTTCACATAGGCACCAATGTAAAAATTAGATGTCCTAGGGGTACCATCTTTGGGGAGTCAGTACAGGTCGGCCTTAGGTTATAGGGGCTCCAAATTTGCACCATAGGTGCTAAAGAGTCTCCCCTACAAGTGTGCAAAGTTTGGGCTTGTTTTCACCACGTGGTTCTCCAGAAACAGGAGCTCAAAGTCAGTCACTTTGATCACATTTTGCTTCAAGCTGACCAGAGATCTATCTGGCATGCCCCCTCACCTCGGCACCCCCTCCCCCCTCAGGGGGAGGGGGTGCTGAGGTGGGGGTCCACTCGCAGCTCGATGGTGCACCAGTATGGAAGGTTCCCCAGTAATGGGAGTTCAAAGTTCCAAAGTTGGTTCAATTGGAGCTCAACTTTAAACGGTCATATTTCCTGAACCATAGATGGTATTGATTCACTTTTTTCGGCTCCATGTAGTCGAGGGTCTTGGGAGTATGCATGCAAAGTTTGGGGCCCATAGGACCTAAAACGGGGGAGCTATCGGGTCCCAAACATGGCCAGTTTTCACATAGGCACCAATGTAAAAATTAGATGTCCTAGGGGTACCATCTTTGGGGAGTCAGTACAGGTCGGCCTTAGGTTATAGGGGCTCCAAATTTGCACCATAGGTGCTAAAGAGTCTCCCCTACAAGTGTGCAAAGTTTGGGCTGGTTTTCACCACGTGGTTCTCCAGAAACAGGAGCTCAAAGTCAGTCACTTTGATCACATTTTGCTTCAAGCTGACCAGAGATCTATCTGGCATGCCCCCTCACCTCGGCACCCCCTCCCCCCTCAGGGGGAGGGGGTGCCGAGGTGGGGGTCCACTCGCAGCTCGATGGTGCACCAGTATGGAAGGTTCCCCAGTAATGGGAGTTCAAAGTTCAAAAGTTGGTTCAATTGGAGCTCAACTTGAAACGGTCATATTTCCTGAACCATAGATGGTATTGATTCACTTTTTTCGGCTCCATGTAGTCGAGGGTCTTGGGAGTATGCATGCAAAGTTTGGGGCCCATAGGACCTAAAACGGGGGAGCTATCGGGTCCCAAACATGGCCAGTTTTCACATAGGCACCAATGTAAAAATTAGATGTCCTAGGGGTACCATCTTTGGGGAGTCAGTACAGGTCGGCCTTAGGTTATAGGGGCTCCAAATTTGCACCATAGGTGCTAAAGAGTCTCCCCTACAAGTGTGCAAAGTTTGGGCTGGTTTTCACCACGTGGTTCTCCAGAAACAGGAGCTCAAAGTCAGTCACTTTGATCACATTTTGCTTCAAGCTGACCAGAGATCTATCTGGCATGCCCCCTCACCTCGGCACCCCCTCCCCCCTCAGGGGGAGGGGGTGCCGAGGTGGGGGTCCACTCGCAGCTCGATGGTGCACCAGTATGGAAGGTTCCCCAGTAATGGGAGTTCAAAGTTCCAAAGTTGGTTCAATTGGAGCTCAACTTTAAACGGTCATATTTCCCGAACCATACATGGGAATGATTCACTTTCTTCAGCCCCACGTAGCCCAGGGTCTTGTGAGTATGCATGCCATGTTTGGGGCAGTTTGGACCTAAAACGGGGGAGCTATCGGGTCCCAAACATGGCCAGTTTTCACATAGGCACCAATGTAAAAATTAGATGTCCTAGGGGTACCATCTTTGGGGAGTCAGTACAGGTCGGCCTTAGGTTATAGGGGCTCCAAATTTGCACCATAGGTGCTAAAGAGTCTCCCCTACAAGTGTGCAAAGTTTGGGCTGGTTTTCACCACGTGGTTCTCCAGAAACAGGAGCTCAAAGTCAGTCACTTTGATCACATTTTGCTTCAAGCTGACCAGAGATCTATCTGGCATGCCCCCTCACCTCGGCACCCCCTCCCCCCTCAGGGGGAGGGGGTGCCGAGGTGGGGTCCACTCGCAGCTCGATGGTGCACCAGTATGGAAGGTTCCCCAGTAATGGGAGTTCAAAGTTCAAAAGTTGGTTCAATTGGAGCTCAACTTGAAACGGTCATATTTCCTGAACCATAGATGGTATTGATTCACTTTTTTCGGCTCCATGTAGTCGAGGGTCTTGGGAGTATGCATGCAAAGTTTGGGGCCCATAGGACCTAAAACGGGGGAGCTATCGGGTCCCAAACATGGCCAGTTTTCACATAGGCACCAATGTAAAAATTAGATGTCCTAGGGGTACCATCTTTGGGGAGTCAGTACAGGTCGGCCTTAGGTTATAGGGGCTCCAAATTTGCACCATAGGTGCTAAAGAGTCTCCCCTACAAGTGTGCAAAGTTTGGGCTGGTTTTCACCACGTGGTTCTCCAGAAACAGGAGCTCAAAGTCAGTCACTTTGATCACATTTTGCTTCAAGCTGACCAGAGATCTATCTGGCATGCCCCCTCACCTCGGCACCCCCTCCCCCCTCAGGGGGAGGGGGTGCCGAGGTGGGGGTCCACTCGCAGCTCGATGGTGCACCAGTATGGAAGGTTCCCCAGTAATGGGAGTTCAAAGTTCAAAAGTTGGTTCAATTGGAGCTAAACTTGAAACGGTCATATTTCCTGAACCATAGATGGTATTGATTCACTTTTTTCGGCTCCATGTAGTCGAGGGTCTTGGGAGTATGCATGCAAAGTTTGGGGCCCATAGGACCTAAAACGGGGGAGCTATCGGGTCCCAAACATGGCCAGTTTTCACATAGGCACCAATGTAAAAATTAGATGTCCTAGGGGTACCATCTTTGGGGAGTCAGTATAGGTCGGCCTTAGGTTATAGGGGCTCCAAATTTGCACCATAGGTGCTAAAGAGTCTCCCCTACAAGTGTGCAAAGTTTGGGCTGGTTTTCACCACGTGGTTCTCCAGAAACAGGAGCTCAAAGTCAGTCACTTTGATCACATTTTGCTTCAAGCTGACCAGAGATCTATCTGGCATGCCCCCTCACCTCAGCACCCCCTCCCCCCTCAGGGGGAGGGGGTGCCGAGGTGGGGGTCCACTCGCAGCTCGATGGTGCACCAGTATGGAAGGTTCCCCAGTAATGGGAGTTCAAAGTTCAAAAGTTGGTTCACTTGGAGCTCAACTTGAAACGGTCATATTTCCTGAACCATAGATGGTATTGATTCACTTTTTTCGGCTCCATGTAGTCGAGGGTCTTGGGAGAATGCATGCAATGTTTGGGGCCCATAGGACCTAAAACGGGGGAGCTATCGGGTCCCAAACATGGCCAGTTTTCACATAGGCACCAATGTAAAAATTAGATGTCCTAGGGGTACCATCTTTGGGGAGTCAGTACAGGTCGGCCTTAGGTTATAGGGGCTCCAAATTTGCACCATAGGTGCTAAAGAGTCTCCCCTACAAGTGTGCAAAGTTTGGGCTGGTTTTCACCACGTGGTTCTCCAGAAACAGGAGCTCAAAGTCAGTCACTTTGATCACATTTTGCTTCAAGCTGACCAGAGATCTATCTGGCATGCCCCCTCACCTCGGCACCCCCTCCCCCCTCAGGGGGAGGGGGTGCCGAGGTGGGGGTCCACTCGCAGCTCGATGGTGCACCAGTATGGAAGGTTCCCCAGTAATGGGAGTTCAAAGTTCCAAAGTTGGTTCAATTGGAGCTCAACTTTAAACGGTCATATTTCCCGAACCATACATGGGAATGATTCACTTTCTTCAGCCCCACGTAGCCCAGGGTCTTGTGAGTATGCATGCCAAGTTTGGGGCAGTTTGGACCTAAAACGGGGGAGCTATCGGGTCCCAAACATGGCCAGTTTTCACATAGGCACCAATGTAAAAATTAGATGTCCTAGGGGTACCATCTTTGGGGAGTCAGTACAGGTCGGCCTTAGGTTATAGGGGCTCCAAATTTGCACCATAGGTGCTAAAGAGTCTCCCCTACAAGTGTGCAAAGTTTGGGCTGGTTTTCACCACGTGGTTCTCCAGAAACAGGAGCTCAAAGTCAGTCACTTTGATCACATTTTGCTTCAAGCTGACCAGAGATCTATCTGGCATGCCCCCTCACCTCGGCACCCCCTCCCCCCTCAGGGGGAGGGGGTGCCGAGGTGGGGGTCCACTCGCAGCTCGATGGTGCACCAGTATGGAAGGTTCCCCAGTAATGGGAGTTCAAAGTTCAAAAGTTGGTTCAATTGGAGCTCAACTTGAAACGGTCATATTTCCTGAACCATAGATGGTATTGATTCACTTTTTTCGGCTCCATGTAGTCGAGGGTCTTGGGAGTATGCATGCAAAGTTTGGGGCCCATAGGACCTAAAACGGGGGAGCTATCGGGTCCCAAACATGGCCAGTTTTCACATAGGCACCAATGTAAAAATTAGATGTCCTAGGGGTACCATCTTTGGGGAGTCAGTACAGGTCGGCCTTAGGTTATAGGGGCTCCAAATTTGCACCATAGGTGCTAAAGAGTCTCCCCTACAAGTGTGCAAAGTTTGGGCTGGTTTTCACCACGTGGTTCTCCAGAAACAGGAGCTCAAAGTCAGTCACTTTGATCACATTTTGCTTCAAGCTGACCAGAGATCTATCTGGCATGCCCCCTCACCTCGGCACCCCCTCCCCCCTCAGGGGGAGGGGGTGCCGAGGTGGGGGTCCACTCGCAGCTCGATGGTGCACCAGTATGGAAGGTTCCCCAGTAATGGGAGTTCAAAGTTCAAAAGTTGGTTCAATTGGAGCTCAACTTGAAACGGTCATATTTCCTGAACCATAGATGGTATTGATTCACTTTTTTCGGCTCCATGTAGTCGAGGGTCTTGTGAGTATGCATGCCAAGTTTGGGGCAGTTTGGACCTAAAACGGGGGAGCTATCGGGTCCCAAACATGGCCAGTTTTCACATAGGCACCAATGTAAAAATTAGATGTCCTAGGGGTACCATCTTTGGGGAGTCAGTACAGGTCGGCCTTAGGTTATAGGGGCTCCAAATTTGCACCATAGGTGCTAAAGAGTCTCCCCTACAAGTGTGCAAAGTTTGGGCTGGTTTTCACCACGTGGTTCTCCAGAAACAGGAGCTCAAAGTCAGTCACTTTGATCACATTTTGCTTCAAGCTGACCAGAGATCTATCTGGCATGCCCCCTCACCTCGGTGCCGAGGTGGGGGTCCACTCGCAGCTCGATGGTGCACCAGTATGGAAGGTTCCCCAGTAATGGGAGTTCAAAGTTCAAAAGTTGGTTCAATTGGAGCTCAACTTGAAACGGTCATATTTCCTGAACCATAGATGGTATTGATTCACTTTTTTCGGCTCCATGTAGTCGAGGGTCTTGGGAGTATGCATGCAAAGTTTGGGGCCCATAGGACCTAAAACGGGGGAGCTATCGGGTCCCAAACATGGCCAGTTTTCACATAGGCACCAATGTAAAAATTAGATGTCCTAGGGGTACCATCTTTGGAGAGTCAGTACAGGTCGGCCTTAGGTTATAGGGGCTCCAAATTTGCACCATAGGTGCTAAAGAGTCTCCCCTACAAGTGTGCAAAGTTTGGGCTGGTTTTCACCACGTGGTTCTCCAGAAACAGGAGCTCAAAGTCAGTCACTTTGATCACATTTTGCTTCAAGCTGACCAGAGATCTATCTGGCATGCCCCCTCACCTCGGCACCCCCTCCCCCCTCAGGGGGAGGGGTTGCCGAGGTGGGGGTCCACTCGCAGCTCGATGGTGCACCAGTATGGAAGGTTCCCCAGTAATGGGAGTTCAAAGTTCAAAAGTTGGTTCAATTGGAGCTCAACTTGAAACGGTCATATTTCCTGAACCATAGATGGTATTGATTCACTTTTTTCGGCTCCATGTAGTCGAGGGTCTTGGGAGTATGCATGCAAAGTTTGGGGCCCATAGGACCTAAAACGGGGGAGCTATCGGGTCCCAAACATGGCCAGTTTTCACATAGGCACCAATGTAAAAATTAGATGTCCTAGGGGTACCATCTTTGGGGAGTCAGTACAGGTCGGCCTTAGGTTATAGGGGCTCCAAATTTGCACCATAGGTGCTAAAGAGTCTCCCCTACAAGTGTGCAAAGTTTGGGCTGGTTTTCACCACGTGGTTCTCCAGAAACAGGAGCTCAAAGTCAGTCACTTTGATCACATTTTGCTTCAAGCTGACCAGAGATCTATCTGGCATGCCCCCTCACCTCGGTGCCGAGGTGGGGGTCCACTCGCAGCTCGATGGTGCACCAGTATGGAAGGTTCCCCAGTAATGGGAGTTCAAAGTTCAAAAGTTGGTTCAATTGGAGCTCAACTTGAAACGGTCATATTTCCTGAACCATAGATGGTATTGATTCACTTTTTTCGGCTCCATGTAGTCGAGGGTCTTGGGAGTATGCATGCAAAGTTTGGGGCCCATAGGACCTAAAACGGGGGAGCTATCGGGTCCCAAACATGGCCAGTTTTCACATAGGCACCAATGTAAAAATTAGATGTCCTAGGGGTACCATCTTTGGAGAGTCAGTACAGGTCGGCCTTAGGTTATAGGGGCTCCAAATTTGCACCATAGGTGCTAAAGAGTCTCCCCTACAAGTGTGCAAAGTTTGGGCTGGTTTTCACCACGTGGTTCTCCAGAAACAGGAGCTCAAAGTCAGTCACTTTGATCACATTTTGCTTCAAGCTGACCAGAGATCTATCTGGCATGCCCCCTCACCTCGGCACCCCCTCCCCCCTCAGGGGGAGGGGGTGCCGAGGTGGGGGTCCACTCGCAGCTCGATGGTGCACCAGTATGGAAGGTTCCCCAGTAATGGGAGTTCAAAGTTCAAAAGTTGGTTCAATTGGAGCTCAACTTGAAACGGTCATATTTCCTGAACCATAGATGGTATTGATTCACTTTTTTCGGCTCCATGTAGTCGAGGGTCTTGGGAGTATGCATGCAAAGTTTGGGGCCCATAGGACCTAAAACGGGGGAGCTATCGGGTCCCAAACATGGCCAGTTTTCACATAGGCACCAATGTAAAAATTAGATGTCCTAGGGGTACCATCTTTGGGGAGTCAGTACAGGTCGGCCTTAGGTTATAGGGGCTCCAAATTTGCACCATAGGTGCTAAAGAGTCTCCCCTACAAGTGTGCAAAGTTTGGGCTGGTTTTCACCACGTGGTTCTCCAGAAACAGGAGCTCAAAGTCAGTCACTTTGATCACATTTTGCTTCAAGCTGACCAGAGATCTATCTGGCATGCCCCCTCACCTCGGCACCCCCTCCCCCCTCAGGGGGAGGGGTTGCCGAGGTGGGGGTCCACTCGCAGCTCGATGGTGCACCAGTATGGAAGGTTCCCCAGTAATGGGAGTTCAAAGTTCAAAAGTTGGTTCAATTGGAGCTCAACTTGAAACGGTCATATTTCCTGAACCACAGATGGTATTGATTCACTTTTTTCGGCTCCATGTAGTCGAGGGTCTTGGGAGTATGCATGCAAAGTTTGGGGCCCATAGGACCTAAAACGGGGGAGCTATCGGGTCCCAAACATGGCCAGTTTTCACATAGGCACCAATGTAAAAATTAGATGTCCTAGGGGTACCATCTTTGGGGAGTCAGTACAGGTCGGCCTTAGGTTATAGGGGCTCCAAATTTGCACCATAGGTGCTAAAGAGTCTCCCCTACAAGTGTGCAAAGTTTGGGCTGGTTTTCACCACGTGGTTCTCCAGAAACAGGAGCTCAAAGTCAGTCACTTTGATCACATTTTGCTTCAAGCTGACCAGAGATCTATCTGGCATGCCCCCTCACCTCGGCACCCCCTCCCCCCTCAGGGGGAGGGGGTGCCGAGGTGGGGGTCCACTCGCAGCTCGATGGTGCACCAGTATGGAAGGTTCCCCAGTAATGGGAGTTCAAAGTTCAAAAGTTGGTTCAATTGGAGCTCAACTTGAAACGGTCATATTTCCTGAACCATAGATGGTATTGATTCACTTTTTTCGGCTCCATGTAGTCGAGGGTCTTGGGAGTATGCATGCAAAGTTTGGGGCCCATAGGACCTAAAACGGGGAAGCTATCGGGTCCCAAACATGGCCAGTTTTCACATAGGCACCAATGTAAAAATTAGATGTCCTAGGGGTACCATCTTTGGGGAGTCAGTACAGGTCGGCCTTAGGTTATAGGGGCTCCAAATTTGCACCATAGGTGCTAAAGAGTCTCCCCTACAAGTGTGCAAAGTTTGGGCTGGTTTTCACCACGTGGTTCTCCAGAAACAGGAGCTCAAAGTCAGTCACTTTGATCACATTTTGCTTCAAGCTGACCAGAGATCTATCTGGCATGCCCCCTCACCTCGGCACCCCCTCCCCCCTCAGGGGGAGGGGTTGCCGAGGTGGGGGTCCACTCGCAGCTCGATGGTGCACCAGTATGGAAGGTTCCCCAGTAATGGGAGTTCAAAGTTCAAAAGTTGGTTCAATTGGAGCTCAACTTGAAACGGTCATATTTCCTGAACCACAGATGGTATTGATTCACTTTTTTCGGCTCCATGTAGTCGAGGGTCTTGGGAGTATGCATGCAAAGTTTGGGGCCCATAGGACCTAAAACGGGGGAGCTATCGGGTCCCAAACATGGCCAGTTTTCACATAGGCACCAATGTAAAAATTAGATGTCCTAGGGGTACCATCTTTGGGGAGTCAGTACAGGTCGGCCTTAGGTTATAGGGGCTCCAAATTTGCACCATAGGTGCTAAAGAGTCTCCCCTACAAGTGTGCAAAGTTTGGGCTGGTTTTCACCACGTGGTTCTCCAGAAACAGGAGCTCAAAGTCAGTCACTTTGATCACATTTTGCTTCAAGCTGACCAGAGATCTATCTGGCATGCCCCCTCACCTCGGCACCCCCTCCCCCCTCAGGGGGAGGGGGTGCCGAGGTGGGGGTCCACTCGCAGCTCGATGGTGCACCAGTATGGAAGGTTCCCCAGTAATGGGAGTTCAAAGTTCAAAAGTTGGTTCAATTGGAGCTCAACTTGAAACGGTCATATTTCCTGAACCATAGATGGTATTGATTCACTTTTTTCGGCTCCATGTAGTCGAGGGTCTTGGGAGTATGCATGCAAAGTTTGGGGCCCATAGGACCTAAAACGGGGGAGCTATCGGGTCCCAAACATGGCCAGTTTTCACATAGGCACCAATGTAAAAATTAGATGTCCTAGGGGTACCATCTTTGGGGAGTCAGTACAGGTCGGCCTTAGGTTATAGGGGCTCCAAATTTGCACCATAGGTGCTAAAGAGTCTCCCCTACAAGTGTGCAAAGTTTGGGCTGGTTTTCACCACGTGGTTCTCCAGAAACAGGAGCTCAAAGTCAGTCACTTTGATCACATTTTGCTTCAAGCTGACCAGAGATCTATCTGGCATGCCCCCTCACCTCGGCACCCCCTCCCCCCTCAGGGGGAGGGGGTGCCGAGGTGGGGGTCCACTCGCAGCTCGATGGTGCACCAGTATGGAAGGTTCCCCAGTAATGGGAGTTCAAAGTTCAAAAGTTGGTTCAATTGGAGCTCAACTTGAAACGGTCATATTTCCTGAACCATAGATGGTATTGATTCACTTTTTTCGGCTCCATGTAGTCGAGGGTCTTGTGAGTATGCATGCCAAGTTTGGGGCAGTTTGGACCTAAAACGGGGGAGCTATCGGGTCCCAAACATGGCCAGTTTTCACATAGGCACCAATGTAAAAATTAGATGTCCTAGGGGTACCATCTTTGGGGAGTCAGTACAGGTCGGCCTTAGGTTATAGGGGCTCCAAATTTGCACCATAGGTGCTAAAGAGTCTCCCCTACAAGTGTGCAAAGTTTGGGCTGGTTTTCACCACGTGGTTCTCCAGAAACAGGAGCTCAAAGTCAGTCACTTTGATCACATTTTGCTTCAAGCTGACCAGAGATCTATCTGGCATGCCCCCTCACCTCGGTGCCGAGGTGGGGGTCCACTCGCAGCTCGATGGTGCACCAGTATGGAAGGTTCCCCAGTAATGGGAGTTCAAAGTTCAAAAGTTGGTTCAATTGGAGCTCAACTTGAAACGGTCATATTTCCTGAACCATAGATGGTATTGATTCACTTTTTTCAGCTCCATGTAGTCGAGGGTCTTGTGAGTATGCATGCCAAGTTTGGGGCAGTTTGGACCTAAAACGGGGGAGCTATCGGGTCCCAAACATGGCCAGTTTTCACATAGGCACCAATGTAAAAATTAGATGTCCTAGGGGTACCATCTTTGGGGAGTCAGTACAGGTCGGCCTTAGGTTATAGGGGCTCCAAATTTGCACCATAGGTGCTAAAGAGTCTCCCCTACAAGTGTGCAAAGTTTGGGCTGGTTTTCACCACGTGGTTCTCCAGAAACAGGAGCTCAAAGTCAGTCACTTTGATCACATTTTGCTTCAAGCTGACCAGAGATCTATCTGGCATGCCCCCTCAAGTTGAGCTCCAATTGAACCAACTTTTGAACTTTGAACTCCCATTACTGGGGAACCTTCCATACTGGTGCACCATCGAGCTGCGAGTGGACCCCCACCTCGGCACCCCCTCCCCCTGAGGGGGGAGGGGGTGCCGAGGTGGGGGTCCACTCGCAGCTCGATGGTGCACCAGTATGGAAGGTTCCCCAGTAATGGGAGTTCAAAGTTCAAAAGTTGGTTCAATTGGAGCTCAACTTGAAACGGTCATATTTCCTGAACCACAGATGGTATTGATTCACTTTTTTCGGCTCCATGTAGTCGAGGGTCTTGGGAGTATGCATGCAAAGTTTGGGGCCCATAGGACCTAAAACGGGGGAGCTATCGGGTCCCAAACATGGCCAGTTTTCACATAGGCACCAATGTAAAAATTAGATGTCCTAGGGGTACCATCTTTGGGGAGTCAGTACAGGTCGGCCTTAGGTTATAGGGGCTCCAAATTTGCACCATAGGTGCTAAAGAGTCTCCCCTACAAGTGTGCAAAGTTTGGGCTGGTTTTCACCACGTGGTTCTCCAGAAACAGGAGCTCAAAGTCAGTCACTTTGATCACATTTTGCTTCAAGCTGACCAGAGATCTATCTGGCATGCCCCCTCACCTCGGCACCCCCTCCCCCCTCAGGGGGAGGGGGTGCCGAGGTGGGGGTCCACTCGCAGCTCGATGGTGCACCAGTATGGAAGGTTCCCCAGTAATGGGAGTTCAAAGTTCAAAAGTTGGTTCAATTGGAGCTCAACTTGAAACGGTCATATTTCCTGAACCATAGATGGTATTGATTCACTTTTTTCGGCTCCATGTAGTCGAGGGTCTTGGGAGTATGCATGCAAAGTTTGGGGCCCATAGGACCTAAAACGGGGGAGCTATCGGGTCCCAAACATGGCCAGTTTTCACATAGGCACCAATGTAAAAATTAGATGTCCTAGGGGTACCATCTTTGGGGAGTCAGTACAGGTCGGCCTTAGGTTATAGGGGCTCCAAATTTGCACCATAGGTGCTAAAGAGTCTCCCCTACAAGTGTGCAAAGTTTGGGCTGGTTTTCACCACGTGGTTCTCCAGAAACAGGAGCTCAAAGTCAGTCACTTTGATCACATTTTGCTTCAAGCTGACCAGAGATCTATCTGGCATGCCCCCTCACCTCGGCACCCCCTCCCCCCTCAGGGGGAGGGGGTGCCGAGGTGGGGGTCCACTCGCAGCTCGATGGTGCACCAGTATGGAAGGTTCCCCAGTAATGGGAGTTCAAAGTTCAAAAGTTGGTTCAATTGGAGCTCAACTTGAAACGGTCATATTTCCTGAACCATAGATGGTATTGATTCACTTTTTTCGGCTCCATGTAGTCGAGGGTCTTGTGAGTATGCATGCCAAGTTTGGGGCAGTTTGGACCTAAAACGGGGGAGCTATCGGGTCCCAAACATGGCCAGTTTTCACATAGGCACCAATGTAAAAATTAGATGTCCTAGGGGTACCATCTTTGGGGAGTCAGTACAGGTCGGCCTTAGGTTATAGGGGCTCCAAATTTGCACCATAGGTGCTAAAGAGTCTCCCCTACAAGTGTGCAAAGTTTGGGCTGGTTTTCACCACGTGGTTCTCCAGAAACAGGAGCTCAAAGTCAGTCACTTTGATCACATTTTGCTTCAAGCTGACCAGAGATCTATCTGGCATGCCCCCTCACCTCGGTGCCGAGGTGGGGGTCCACTCGCAGCTCGATGGTGCACCAGTATGGAAGGTTCCCCAGTAATGGGAGTTCAAAGTTCAAAAGTTGGTTCAATTGGAGCTCAACTTGAAACGGTCATATTTCCTGAACCATAGATGGTATTGATTCACTTTTTTCAGCTCCATGTAGTCGAGGGTCTTGTGAGTATGCATGCCAAGTTTGGGGCAGTTTGGACCTAAAACGGGGGAGCTATCGGGTCCCAAACATGGCCAGTTTTCACATAGGCACCAATGTAAAAATTAGATGTCCTAGGGGTACCATCTTTGGGGAGTCAGTACAGGTCGGCCTTAGGTTATAGGGGCTCCAAATTTGCACCATAGGTGCTAAAGAGTCTCCCCTACAAGTGTGCAAAGTTTGGGCTGGTTTTCACCACGTGGTTCTCCAGAAACAGGAGCTCAAAGTCAGTCACTTTGATCACATTTTGCTTCAAGCTGACCAGAGATCTATCTGGCATGCCCCCTCAAGTTGAGCTCCAATTGAACCAACTTTTGAACTTTGAACTCCCATTACTGGGGAACCTTCCATACTGGTGCACCATCGAGCTGCGAGTGGACCCCCACCTCGGCACCCCCTCCCCCTGAGGGGGGAGGGGGTGCCGAGGTGGGGGTCCACTCGCAGCTCGATGGTGCACCAGTATGGAAGGTTCCCCAGTAATGGGAGTTCAAAGTTCAAAAGTTGGTTCAATTGGAGCTCAACTTGAAACGGTCATATTTCCTGAACCATAGATGGTATTGATTCACTTTTTTCGGCTCCATGTAGTCGAGGGTCTTGGGAGTATGCATGCAAAGTTTGGGGCCCATAGGACCTAAAACGGGGGAGCTATCGGGTCCCAAACATGGCCAGTTTTCACATAGGCACCAATGTAAAAATTAGATGTCCTAGGGGTACCATCTTTGGGGAGTCAGTACAGGTCGGCCTTAGGTTATAGGGGCTCCAAATTTGCACCATAGGTGCTAAAGAGTCTCCCCTACAAGTGTGCAAAGTTTGGGCTGGTTTTCACCACGTGGTTCTCCAGAAACAGGAGCTCAAAGTCAGTCACTTTGATCACATTTTGCTTCAAGCTGACCAGAGATCTATCTGGCATGCCCCCTCACCTCGGCACCCCCTCCCCCCTCAGGGGGAGGGGGTGCCGAGGTGGGGGTCCACTCGCAGCTCGATGGTGCACCAGTATGGAAGGTTCCCCAGTAATGGGAGTTCAAAGTTCAAAAGTTGGTTCAATTGGAGCTCAACTTGAAACGGTCATATTTCCTGAACCATAGATGGTATTGATTCACTTTTTTCGGCTCCATGTAGTCGAGGGTCTTGGGAGTATGCATGCAAAGTTTGGGGCCCATAGGACCTAAAACGGGGGAGCTATCGGGTCCCAAACATGGCCAGTTTTCACATAGGCACCAATGTAAAAATTAGATGTCCTAGGGGTACCATCTTTGGGGAGTCAGTACAGGTCGGCCTTAGGTTATAGGGGCTCCAAATTTGCACCATAGGTGCTAAAGAGTCTCCCCTACAAGTGTGCAAAGTTTGGGCTGGTTTTCACCACGTGGTTCTCCAGAAACAGGAGCTCAAAGTCAGTCACTTTGATCACATTTTGCTTCAAGCTGACCAGAGATCTATCTGGCATGCCCCCTCACCTCGGCACCCCCTCCCCCCTCAGGGGGAGGGGGTGCCGAGGTGGGGGTCCACTCGCAGCTCGATGGTGCACCAGTATGGAAGGTTCCCCAGTAATGGGAGTTCAAAGTTCAAAAGTTGGTTCAATTGGAGCTCAACTTGAAACGGTCATATTTCCTGAACCATAGATGGTATTGATTCACTTTTTTCGGCTCCATGTAGTCGAGGGTCTTGTGAGTATGCATGCCAAGTTTGGGGCAGTTTGGACCTAAAACGGGGGAGCTATCGGGTCCCAAACATGGCCAGTTTTCACATAGGCACCAATGTAAAAATTAGATGTCCTAGGGGTACCATCTTTGGGGAGTCAGTACAGGTCGGCCTTAGGTTATAGGGGCTCCAAATTTGCACCATAGGTGCTAAAGAGTCTCCCCTACAAGTGTGCAAAGTTTGGGCTGGTTTTCACCACGTGGTTCTCCAGAAACAGGAGCTCAAAGTCAGTCACTTTGATCACATTTTGCTTCAAGCTGACCAGAGATCTATCTGGCATGCCCCCTCACCTCGGTGCCGAGGTGGGGGTCCACTCGCAGCTCGATGGTGCACCAGTATGGAAGGTTCCCCAGTAATGGGAGTTCAAAGTTCAAAAGTTGGTTCAATTGGAGCTCAACTTGAAACGGTCATATTTCCTGAACCATAGATGGTATTGATTCACTTTTTTCAGCTCCATGTAGTCGAGGGTCTTGTGAGTATGCATGCCAAGTTTGGGGCAGTTTGGACCTAAAACGGGGGAGCTATCGGGTCCCAAACATGGCCAGTTTTCACATAGGCACCAATGTAAAAATTAGATGTCCTAGGGGTACCATCTTTGGGGAGTCAGTACAGGTCGGCCTTAGGTTATAGGGGCTCCAAATTTGCACCATAGGTGCTAAAGAGTCTCCCCTACAAGTGTGCAAAGTTTGGGCTGGTTTTCACCACGTGGTTCTCCAGAAACAGGAGCTCAAAGTCAGTCACTTTGATCACATTTTGCTTCAAGCTGACCAGAGATCTATCTGGCATGCCCCCTCAAGTTGAGCTCCAATTGAACCAACTTTTGAACTTTGAACTCCCATTACTGGGGAACCTTCCATACTGGTGCACCATCGAGCTGCGAGTGGACCCCCACCTCGGCACCCCCTCCCCCTGAGGGGGGAGGGGGTGCCGAGGTGGGGGTCCACTCGCAGCTCGATGGTGCACCAGTATGGAAGGTTCCCCAGTAATGGGAGTTCAAAGTTCAAAAGTTGGTTCAATTGGAGCTCAACTTGAAACGGTCATATTTCCTGAACCATAGATGGTATTGATTCACTTTTTTCGGCTCCATGTAGTCGAGGGTCTTGGGAGTATGCATGCAAAGTTTGGGGCCCATAGGACCTAAAACGGGGGAGCTATCGGGTCCCAAACATGGCCAGTTTTCACATAGGCACCAATGTAAAAATTAGATGTCCTAGGGGTACCATCTTTGGGGAGTCAGTACAGGTCGGCCTTAGGTTATAGGGGCTCCAAATTTGCACCATAGGTGCTAAAGAGTCT
The DNA here is from genome assembly GCF_037356315.1 of Lithobates pipiens. NCBI lineage: Eukaryota > Metazoa > Chordata > Amphibia > Anura > Ranidae > Lithobates > Lithobates pipiens. Next base: position 2,098,807 of record NW_027507907.1, on the reverse strand, counting down.
CCCCTACAAGTGTGCAAAGTTTGGGCTGGTTTTCACCACGTGGTTCTCCAGAAACAGGAGCTCAAAGTCAGTCACTTTGATCACATTTTGCTTCAAGCTGACCAGAGATCTATCTGGCATGCCCCCTCACCTCGGCACCCCCTCCCCCCTCAGGGGGAGGGGTTGCCGAGGTGGGGGTCCACTCGCAGCTCGATGGTGCACCAGTATGGAAGGTTCCCCAGTAATGGGAGTTCAAAGTTCAAAAGTTGGTTCAATTGGAGCTCAACTTGAAACGGTCATATTTCCTGAACCATAGATGGTATTGATTCACTTTTTTCGGCTCCATGTAGTCGAGGGTCTTGTGAGTATGCATGCCAAGTTTGGGGCAGTTTGGACCTAAAACGGGGGAGCTATCGGGTCCCAAACATGGCCAGTTTTCACATAGGCACCAATGTAAAAATTAGATGTCCTAGGGGTACCATCTTTGGGGAGTCAGTACAGGTCGGCCTTAGGTTATAGGGGCTCCAAATTTGCACCATAGGTGCTAAAGAGTCTCCCCTACAAGTGTGCAAAGTTTGGGCTGGTTTTCACCACGTGGTTCTCCAGAAACAGGAGCTCAAAGTCAGTCACTTTGATCACATTTTGCTTCAAGCTGACCAGAGATCTATCTGGCATGCCCCCTCACCTCGGCACCCCCTCCCCCCTCAGGGGGAGGGGGTGCCGAGGTGGGGGTCCACTCGCAGCTCGATGGTGCACCAGTATGGAAGGTTCCCCAGTAATGGGAGTTCAAAGTTCAAAAGTTGGTTCAATTGGAGCTCAACTTGAAACGGTCATATTTCCTGAACCATAGATGGTATTGATTCACTTTTTTCGGCTCCATGTAGTCGAGGGTCTTGGGAGTATGCATGCAAAGTTTGGGGCCCATAGGACCTAAAACGGGGGAGCTATCGGGTCCCAAACATGGCCAGTTTTCACATAGGCACCAATGTAAAAATTAGATGTCCTAGGGGTACCATCTTTGGGGAGTCAGTACAGGTCGGCCTTAGGTTATAGGGGCTCCAAATTTGCACCATAGGTGCTAAAGAGTCTCCCCTACAAGTGTGCAAAGTTTGGGCTGGTTTTCACCACGTGGTTCTCCAGAAACAGGAGCTCAAAGTCAGTCACTTTGATCACATTTTGCTTCAAGCTGACCAGAGATCTATCTGGCATGCCCCCTCACCTCGGCACCCCCTCCCCCCTCAGGGGGAGGGGGTGCCGAGGTGGGGGTCCACTCGCAGCTCGATGGTGCACCAGTATGGAAGGTTCCCCAGTAATGGGAGTTCAAAGTTCAAAAGTTGGTTCAATTGGAGCTCAACTTGAAACGGTCATATTTGCTGAACCATAGATGGTATTGATTCATTTTTTTCGGCTCCATGTAGTCGAGGGTCTTGGGAGTATGCATGCAAAGTTTGGGGCCCATAGGACCTAAAACGGGGGAGCTATCGGGTCCCAAACATGGCCAGTTTTCACATAGGCACCAATGTAAAAATTAGATGTCCTAGGGGTACCATCTTTGGGGAGTCAGTACAGGTCGGCCTTAGGTTATAGGGGCTCCAAATTTGCACCATAGGTGCTAAAGAGTCTCCCCTACAAGTGTGCAAAGTTTGGGCTGGTTTTCACCACGTGGTTCTCCAGAAACAGGAGCTCAAAGTCAGTCACTTTGATCACATTTTGCTTCAAGCTGACCAGAGATCTATCTGGCATGCCCCCTCACCTCGGCACCCCCTCCCCCCTCAGGGGGAGGGGGTGCCGAGGTGGGGGTCCACTCGCAGCTCGATGGTGCACCAGTATGGAAGGTTCCCCAGTAATGGGAGTTCAAAGTTCAAAAGTTGGTTCAATTGGAGCTCAACTTGAAACGGTCATATTTCCTGAACCATAGATGGTATTGATTCACTTTTTTCGGCTCCATGTAGTCGAGGGTCTTGTGAGTATGCATGCCAAGTTTGGGGCAGTTTGGACCTAAAACGGGGGAGCTATCGGGTCCCAAACATGGCCAGTTTTCACATAGGCACCAATGTAAAAATTAGATGTCCTAGGGGTACCATCTTTGGGGAGTCAGTACAGGTCGGCCTTAGGTTATAGGGGCTCCAAATTTGCACCATAGGTGCTAAAGAGTCTCCCCTACAAGTGTGCAAAGTTTGGGCTGGTTTTCACCACGTGGTTCTCCAGAAACAGGAGCTCAAAGTCAGTCACTTTGATCACATTTTGCTTCAAGCTGACCAGAGATCTATCTGGCATGCCCCCTCACCTCGGTGCCGAGGTGGGGGTCCACTCGCAGCTCGATGGTGCACCAGTATGGAAGGTTCCCCAGTAATGGGAGTTCAAAGTTCCAAAGTTGGTTCAATTGGAGCTCAACTTTAAACGGTCATATTTCACGAACCATACATGGGAATGATTCACTTTCTTCAGCCCCACGTAGCCCAGGGTCTTGTGACCATGCATGCCAAGTTTGGGGCAGTTTGGACCTAAAACGGGGGAGCTATCGGGTCCCAAACATGGCCAGTTTTCACATAGGCACCAATGTAAAAATTAGATGTCCTAGGGGTACCATCTATGGGGAGTCAGTACAGGTCGGCCTTAGGTTATAGGGGCTCCAAATTTGCACCATAGGTGCTAAAGAGTCTCCCCTACAAGTGTGCAAAGTTTGGGCTGGTTTTCACCACGTGGTTCTCCAGAAACAGGAGCTCAAAGTCAGTCACTTTGATCACATTTTGCTTCAAGCTGACCAGAGATCTATCTGGCATGCCCCCTCACCTCGGCCTCGGGGTTGCCGAGGTGGGGGTCCACTCGCAGCTCGATGGTGCACCAGTATGGAAGGTTTCCCAGTAATGGGAGTTCAAAGTTCAAAAGTTGGTTCAATTGGAGCTCAACTTGAAACGGTCATATTTCCTGAACCATAGATGGTATTGATTCACTTTTTTCGGCTCCATGTAGTCGAGGGTCTTGGGAGTATGCATGCAAAGTTTGGGGCCCATAGGACCTAAAACGGGGGAGCTATCGGGTCCCAAACATGGCCAGTTTTCACATAGGCACCAATGTAAAAATTAGATGTCCTAGGGGTACCATCTTTGGGGAGTCAGTACAGGTCGGCCTTAGGTTATAGGGGCTCCAAATTTGCACCATAGGTGCTAAAGAGTCTCCCCTACAAGTGTGCAAAGTTTGGGCTGGTTTTCACCACGTGGTTCTCCAGAAACAGGAGCTCAAAGTCAGTCACTTTGATCACATTTTGCTTCAAGCTGACCAGAGATCTATCTGGCATGCCCCCTCACCTCGGTGCCGAGGTGGGGTTCCCCTCGCAGCTCGATGGTGCACCAGTATGGAAGGTTCCCCAGTAATGGGAGTTCAAAGTTCAAAAGTTGGTTCAATTGGAGCTCAACTTGAAACGGTCATATTTCCTGAACCATAGATGGTATTGATTCACTTTTTTCGGCTCCATGTAGTCGAGGGTCTTGGGAGTATGCATGCAAAGTTTGGGGCCCATAGGACCTAAAACGGGGGAGCTATCGGGTCCCAAACATGGCCAGTTTTCACATAGGCACCAATGTAAAAATTAGATGTCCTAGGGGTACCATCTTTGGGGAGTCAGTACAGGTCGGCCTTAGGTTATAGGGGCTCCAAATTTGCACCATAGGTGCTAAAGAGTCTCCCCTACAAGTGTGCAAAGTTTGGGCTGGTTTTCACCACGTGGTTCTCCAGAAACAGGAGCTCAAAGTCAGTCACTTTGATCACATTTTGCTTCAAGCTGACCAGAGATCTATCTGGCATGCCCCCTCACCTCGGCACCCCCTCCCCCCTCAGGGGGAGGGGGTGCCGAGGTGGGGGTCCACTCGCAGCTCGATGGTGCACCAGTATGGAAGGTTCCCCAGTAATGGGAGTTCAAAGTTCAAAAGTTGGTTCAATTGGAGCTCAACTTGAAACGGTCATATTTCCTGAACCATAGATGGTATTGATTCACTTTATTCGGCTCCATGTAGTCGAGGGTCTTGGGAGTATGCATGCAAAGTTTGGGGCCCATAGGACCTAAAACGGGGGAGCTATCGGGTCCCAAACATGGCCAGTTTTCACATAGGCACCAATGTAAAAATTAGATGTCCTAGGGGTACCATCTTTGGGGAGTCAGTACAGGTCGGCCTTAGGTTATAGGGGCTCCAAATTTGCACCATAGGTGCTAAAGAGTCTCCCCTACAAGTGTGCAAAGTTTGGGCTGGTTTTCACCACGTGGTTCTCCAGAAACAGGAGCTCAAAGTCAGTCACTTTGATCACATTTTGCTTCAAGCTGACCAGAGATCTATCTGGCATACCCCCTCACCTCGGCACCCCCTCCCCCCTCAGGGGGAGGGGGTGCCGAGGTGGGGGTCCACTCGCAGCTCGATGGTGCACCAGTATGGAAGGTTCCCCAGTAATGGGAGTTCAAAGTTCAAAAGTTGGTTCAATTGGAGCTCAACTTGAAACGGTCATATTTCCTGAACCATAGATGGTATTGATTCACTTTTTTCGGCTCCATGTAGTCGAGGGTCTTGGGAGTATGCATGCAAAGTTTGGGGCCCATAGGACCTAAAACGGGGGAGCTATCGGGTCCCAAACATGGCCAGTTTTCACATAGGCACCAATGTAAAAATTAGATGTCCTAGGGGTACCATCTTTGGGGAGTCAGTACAGGTCGGCCTTAGGTTATAGGGGCTCCAAATTTGCACCATAGGTGCTAAAGAGTCTCCCCTACAAGTGTGCAAAGTTTGGGCTGGTTTTCACCACGTGGTTCTCCAGAAACAGGAGCTCAAAGTCAGTCACTTTGATCACATTTTGCTTCAAGCTGACCAGAGATCTATCTGGCATGCCCCCTCACCTCGGCACCCCCTCCCCCCTCAGGGGGAGGGGGTGCCGAGGTGGGGGTCCACTCGCAGCTCGATGGTGCACCAGTATGGAAGGTTCCCCAGTAATGGGAGTTCAAAGTTCAAAAGTTGGTTCAATTGGAGCTCAACTTGAAACGGTCATATTTCCTGAACCATAGATGGTATTGATTCACTTTATTCGGCTCCATGTAGTCAAGGGTCTTGGGAGTATGCATGCAAAGTTTGGGGCCCATAGGACCTAAAACGGGGGAGCTATCGGGTCCCAAACATGGCCAGTTTTCACATAGGCACCAATGTAAAAATTAGATGTCCTAGGGGTACCATCTTTGGGGAGTCAGTACAGGTCGGCCTTAGGTTATAGGGGCTCCAAATTTGCACCATAGGTGCTAAAGAGTCTCCCCTACAAGTGTGCAAAGTTTGGGCTGGTTTTCACCACGTGGTTCTCCAGAAACAGGAGCTCAAAGTCAGTCACTTTGATCACATTTTGCTTCAAGCTGACCAGAGATCTATCTGGCATGCCCCCTCACCTCGGCACCCCCTCCCCCCTCAGGGGGAGGGGTTGCCGAGGTGGGGGTCCACTCGCAGCTCGATGGTGCACCAGTATGGAAGGTTTCCCAGTAATGGGAGTTCAAAGTTCAAAAGTTGGTTCAATTGGAGCTCAACTTGAAACGGTCATATTTCCTGAACCATAGATGGTATTGATTCACTTTTTTCGGCTCCATGTAGTCGAGGGTCTTGGGAGTATGCATGCAAAGTTTGGGGCCCATAGGACCTAAAACGGGGGAGCTATCGGGTCCCAAACATGGCCAGTTTTCACATAGGCACCAATGTAAAAATTAGATGTCCTAGGGGTACCATCTTTGGGGAGTCAGTACAGGTCGGCCTTAGGTTATAGGGGCTCCAAATTTGCACCATAGGTGCTAAAGAGTCTCCCCTACAAGTGTGCAAAGTTTGGGCTGGTTTTCACCACGTGGTTCTCCAGAAACAGGAGCTCAAAGTCAGTCACTTTGATCACATTTTGCTTCAAGCTGACCAGAGATCTATCTGGCATGCCCCCTCACCTCGGCACCCCCTCCCCCCTCAGGGGGAGGGGTTGCCGAGGTGGGGGTCCACTCGCAGCTCGATGGTGCACCAGTATGGAAGGTTCCCCAGTAATGGGAGTTCAAAGTTCAAAAGTTGGTTCAATTGGAGCTCAACTTGAAACGGTCATATTTCCTGAACCATAGATGGTATTGATTCACTTTTTTCGGCTCCATGTAGTCGAGGGTCTTGGGAGTATGCATGCAAAGTTTGGGGCCCATAGGACCTAAAACGGGGGAGCTATCGGGTCCCAAACATGGCCAGTTTTCACATAGGCACCAATGTAAAAATTAGATGTCCTAGGGGTACCATCTTTGGGGAGTCAGTACAGGTCGGCCTTAGGTTATAGGGGCTCCAAATTTGCACCATAGGTGCTAAAGAGTCTCCCCTACAAGTGTGCAAAGTTTGGGCTGGTTTTCACCACGTGGTTCTCCAGAAACAGGAGCTCAAAGTCAGTCACTTTGATCACATTTTGCTTCAAGCTGACCAGAGATCTATCTGGCATGCCCCCTCACCTCGGCACCCCCTCCCCCCTCAGGGGGAGGGGGTGCCGAGGTGGGGGTCCACTCGCAGCTCGATGGTGCACCAGTATGGAAGGTTCCCCAGTAATGGGAGTTCAAAGTTCAAAAGTTGGTTCAATTGGAGCTCAACTTGAAACGGTCATATTTCCTGAACCATAGATGGTATTGATTCACTTTTTTCGGCTCCATGTAGTCGAGGGTCTTGGGAGTATGCATGCAAAGTTTGGGGCCCATAGGACCTAAAACGGGGGAGCTATCGGGTCCCAAACATGGCCAGTTTTCACATAGGCACCAATGTAAAAATTAGATGTCCTAGGGGTACCATCTTTGGGGAGTCAGTACAGGTCGGCCTTAGGTTATAGGGGCTCCAAATTTGCACCATAGGTGCTAAAGAGTCTCCCCTACAAGTGTGCAAAGTTTGGGCTGGTTTTCACCACGTGGTTCTCCAGAAACAGGAGCTCAAAGTCAGTCACTTTGATCACATTTTGCTTCAAGCTGACCAGAGATCTATCTGGCATGCCCCCTCACCTCGGCACCCCCTCCCCCCTCAGGGGGAGGGGTTGCCGAGGTGGGGGTCCACTCGCAGCTCGATGGTGCACCAGTATGGAAGGTTCCCCAGTAATGGGAGTTCAAAGTTCAAAAGTTGGTTCAATTGGAGCTCAACTTGAAACGGTCATATTTCCTGAACCATAGATGGTATTGATTCACTTTTTTCGGCTCCATGTAGTCGAGGGTCTTGGGAGTATGCATGCAAAGTTTGGGGCCCATAGGACCTAAAACGGGGGAGCTATCGGGTCCCAAACATGGCCAGTTTTCACATAGGCACCAATGTAAAAATTAGATGTCCTAGGGGTACCATCTTTGGGGAGTCAGTACAGGTCGGCCTTAGGTTATAGGGGCTCCAAATTTGCACCATAGGTGCTAAAGAGTCTCCCCTACAAGTGTGCAAAGTTTGGGCTGGTTTTCACCACGTGGTTCTCCAGAAACAGGAGCTCAAAGTCAGTCACTTTGATCACATTTTGCTTCAAGCTGACCAGAGATCTATCTGGCATGCCCCCTCACCTCGGCACCCCCTCCCCCCTCAGGGGGAGGGGGTGCCGAGGTGGGGGTCCACTCGCAGCTCGATGGTGCACCAGTATGGAAGGTTCCCCAGTAGTGATGGACGAACTTCCGACGGGACGTTTCGCGAACGCGAAACGCGAACGGACACAAACGTTCGCGAAAACGACCGTTCGCCGCGGGCTCCATTGACTTCAATGGGAGGCGAATTTCGCAAACCTTTAGGTCGAATTTGCGGCCACGGGGTAATTATTAGGGGGTAGCACGTAGTCCCACCACCTGGACAATAGCATAATACATGTATGAGGTGAATTTGGGATCGATAACTACAAGCATTTTTTTTTTATTTGGGAAATTGTTCTGACAATTCAGGACTATGGAGCTAATGAAGGCAATGGAGGAGAGGGAAGGTCAGGGACCAGGGTAGGCAAACAAGAGGGTGCAGGAGATACAGAGCACTGACAGCAGCACCGTAATACAGAGCACTGACATCAGCACCGTGACATACAGCGCTGACAGCAGCTCCGTGACATACAGCGCTGACAGCAGCTCCGTGACATACAGCGCTGACAGCAGCTCCGTGACATACAGCGCTGACAGCAGCTCCGTGACATACAGCGCTGACAGCAGCTCCGTGACATACAGCGCTGACAGCAGCACCGTGACATACAGCGCTGACAGCAGCTCCGTGACATACAGCGCTGACAGCAGCTCCGTGACATACAGCGCTGACAGCAGCTCCGTGACATACAGCACTGACAGCAGCTCCGTGACATACAGCGCTGACAGCAGCTCCGTGACATACAGCGCTGACAGCAGCACCGTGACATACAGCGCTGACAGCAGCTCCGTGACATACAGCGCTGACAGCAGCTCCGTGACATACAGCGCTGACAGCAGCTCCGTGACATACAGCGCTGACAGCAGCTCCGTGACATACAGCGCTGACAGCAGCACCGTGACATACAGCGCTGACAGCAGCTCCGTGACATACAGCGCTGACAGCAGCTCCGTGACATACAGCGCTGACAGCAGCTCCGTGACATACAGCGCTGACAGCAGCTCCGTGACATACAGCGCTGACAGCAGCTCCGTGACATACAGCGCTGACAGCAGCTCCGTGACATACAGCGCTGACAGCAGCACCGTGACATACAGCGCTGACAGCAGCTCCGTGACATACAGCGCTGACAGCAGCTCCGTGACATACAGCGCTGACAGCAGCTCCGTGACATACAGCACTGACAGCAGCTCCGTGACATACAGCGCTGACAGCAGCTCCGTGACATACAGCGCTGACAGCAGCACCGTGACATACAGCGCTGACAGCAGCTCCGTGACATACAGCGCTGACAGCAGCTCCGTGACATACAGCGCTGACAGCAGCTCCGTGACATACAGCGCTGACAGCAGCTCCGTGACATACAGCGCTGACAGCAGCTCCGTGACATACAGCGCTGACAGCAGCTCCGTGACATACAGCGCTGACAGCAGCACCGTAAGCAGCCCCAGGAGGAAGTCAGCACAGCACAGGGATGGTGTGATCCCCTCATAATAAGAACCCCCAGGAGGAAGTCAGCACAGCACAGGGATGGTGGGAGCCCCTCATAATAAGAACACCCAGGAGGAAGTCAGCACAGCACAGGGATGGTGGGAACCCCTCATAATAAGCAGCCCCAGTAGAAATATGACACCGCTCAACCTCTTCAAAGAGGAGGGTAGGGGCATATAGTACGGTGTGCTTTTTTGGGTCAGGGAAGTGAGCCAAATGAATTAAGAAGGTCTGTGTGCTTGATTCCAAAAATTGTTTATAGACATATACATGGTCTACTGATCACATGTGTTGAATTCCTCCGAGATCCATGCCTCATTCATTTTTAGAAATGTGAGGTAGTTAACACTGTGGTGAGCTAGGCGAGTACGCTTATCGGTCACAATCCCCCCTGCTGCGCTGAACGTCCTTTCGGACAGGACACTGGATGAGGGGCAAGCCAACAGTTCGATTGCAAATTGGGCAAGCTCTGGCCAGAGGTCAAGCCTGCCCACCCAGTAGTCTAGGGGTTCATCACTCCTCAGAGCGTCCACATCGGCCGTTAACCCAATGTAGTCGGACACCTGACGGTCTAGGCGTTCCCTGATGCTGGATCCGGATGACACCTGTCGATGGGTCGGCTGAAAGAATGACCTCATATCCGAAGTCACCAACACATCTTCAAACCGGCCTCTTCTTGCAGGCGCTGTTGGATTGGTACCCGCAAATCCTTCTCTGGGAGTGGGAATTGCTCCTCTGCCAGCGCACGCAAAAGCAGAATGCAGCATTTCTCGAAGCAAGGCCTGGAAGTGCTGCATTCTGACAGCCCTCTGCGACGGCGGTAACATTTCCGCCATTTTGTGTTTGTACCGGGGGTCTAAGTACGTTGCCACCCAGTACTGGTCCTTGACCCTCATGCTTTTTATACGGGGGTCCCTATTAAAACACTGGAGCATGAAGGCCCCCATTTGCACTAAAGTGGAAGCGGTGTGGTGGCCTGGCTCCTGCTCATCATCCAGGATAATGTCGTCCTCTTCATTCTCCTCTCCCCATCCTCGCACAACAGGGATCCCAGAAAGGTTTAAAGCATGCTCTTCTTGCTCCTGCTCATCCGCCCCGGCACCATCCTCCTCTGACTCCTCATCAGACTCCTGTTGTTGACTTGTCTCAGATAGAGTAGCCCCCCCTGGGAATTCATCCAGCATTGCGACTTCCTCATCTTCCCGCTCCTGCTCCTCCACAGCCTGATCAATGACACGACGCAATGCACGCTCCAGAAAGAAGGCATAAGGTACCATGTCACTGATGGCGCCATGGCTGCGACTGACCAGTTTGGTGATCTCCTCAAATGGCCGCAGAAGTCTGCATGTGTCGCGCATGAGCAGCCACTGGCGCGGTGAAAAAAAACCCAGCTCCCCAGAACCGTTTCTTTCGCAGAGTTCATACAGGTAGACGTTAACTGCACGTTTCTGCTGGAGCAGCCTATCAAGCATATAGAAGGTTGAGTTCCATCGCGTCGGGCAATCGCAAATAAGACGTCTGACCGGCAGATGGTGTCGCCGCTGAATGTCAGCAAGGCGAGCCATGGCCGTGTAAGATCTTCTGAAATGGGCCGAGATTTTCCTTGCCTGCCGCAAGATGTCCTGGACCCCAGGGTATTTGACAAGGAATCGCTGCACGACCAAGTTTAAGACGTGTGCCATGCACGGCACGTGCGTGATTTTGCCCTGTTTCAATGCGCTAAGCAGATTGGCACCGTTGTCACACACCACTTTACCAACTGTCAAATTGAGCGGTGTTAGCCACTCATCTGCCTGTGAACGCAAAGCTGAAAGGAGTGCCGGGCCAGTGTGGCTCTTTGCTTCCAGGCACAACAGACGCAGCACGGCATGGCAACGTCTCACCTGGCATGTGGAATAGGTTCTGGGGAGCTTGGGCGGTGCAGTGGAAGAGACGCTAGCAGCGGAAAAGGAGGAGGCAGCTGAGGAGGAGAGGGAGGAGGATGGAGTAGGAGGAGGAGAAGAAGAGTCAGGCCTGCATGCAATCCGTGGCGGTAAAACCAAATCTACACGGGTGCCACGGGTTACATGCTTGACGGCCGTCAGAAGGTTCACCCAGTGGGCAGTAAAACTGATATACCTTCCCTGCCCGTGTTTGCTAGACCACGTGTCTGTGGTCAGATGTATCTTGGCACCGACACTGTGTGCCAGAGATACATTCACTTGCCGCTGAACATGGCCATATAGCTCTGGGATGCCCTTCTCTGAGAAATACTTCCTTCCTGGGACCTTCCATTGTGGTGTTCCAATGGCCACAAATTTGCGAAAGGCCTCCGAGTCCACCAGTTTATATGGCAGTAGTTGGCGGGCTATGAGTTCTGACAAGCCAGCCGCCAACCGTTGGGCAAGAGGGTTATCCGGCGTCATCATTTTTTTACGCTCAAACATTAGGCCCACGGAAGCCTGCCTTTTTGCAGAAAAATGTGAGCTTGGCGTGATGGAAGGTGGAGTGGAGGACAATTGTGAGGAGAGAGGAGAAGGAGAAGTAGAAGACGAGGCTGGACGGTGAGAGCCTGCAGTGTGGCTTTGTGTGTTCCGTTGCTCCCACTGGGCTCGGTGATGGCTGCTCATGTGCCTTCTTAAGGCGGTCGTCCCTAGGTGAGTATTGGGCTTACCGCGACTAACGCGTTGACTGCAAAGATTGCAGATGGCAACGCTATTGTCAGCAGCGGACACGTTAAAAAAAGCCCACACTGCGGAGCCATGTGCCGGTGTCCTGGGAGCGCCAGATGTGACCGTACATGGTCGATGACTCGCTCCTGATACATTTGCAGTCTGCTTTGTCCCTGCTGTGCAATGTAAGTCATTGCTGCTTCTCCTCCCTATCTGCTGGTCCATATCTCCCTCTGAACTCCCCTCCTCTTCCTCTCTTGTGGGCACCCACGTGACATCACTAGACACGTCATCATCAACGTCACCTTCCCCACCGCTATAAGTAGAGTAGGCAGCAACACCGGGGACCAACCTCCTCCTTGGGCTGATCTGGGTACTGGCGTCAGACTGCTGAGTAGCGCTTGTTGCTACCTCCTCTTCCTGATCCAATACCAAGAGTGGCTGCGCATCAGAAATGTCCTCTTGATATGGATCGGAAAATAATTCCAGTGACTCAAGCGGAAGGTATGTGGTGGTGGTGGTGGTGGTCGTGTTGTTGGTGGTAGTGTCTTTGGGGGTGCACATAGCAGAGAGTGAAGAAGAGGGTGCAGATCGAGAGGATGAGGAGGGTGCAGAAGAGTAAGGCTGAGCGAGCCACTCAACCAAGTCTGGTGCATCCTTTAAAGTAATTGAACGCACCTTCTGCAACTTCCCACTTTGGCTCAAGCCTGTTGCTCCTGCCCTACCCCTACCACCCCTGCGGAAGGGCCTGCCTCTTCCTCTGCATGTCATTTTTTAAATGACCCTGTGACAAAACTCTTAGTCCCTATACCGCTGAAGGACTGCTGCAGTATAGGTGAGCGGTCAGCAGTGGTGCACGTCAACCCTATCTATTGTGGACCTATAGCGGTCCTTACAGAACAGCAGACTGTACCGCACTCAAGCCTATGTACCGTAGCACCCTATACCAAGTTACCAGTCCTTATAAGAACTTTTGTGGACCAAGCAGGTTGTGTATTAGTGTTTAGCAGACTGTACGTCAGTCCCTATACCGCTGAAGGACTGCTGCAGTATAGGGCAGCGGTCAGCAGTGGTGCACGTCAACCCTATCTATTGTGGACCGATAGCGGTCCTTACAGAACAGCAGACTGTACCGCACTCAAGCCTATGTACCGTAGCACCCTATACCAAGTTACCAGTCCTTATAAGAACTTTTGTGGACCAAGCAGGTTGTGTATTAGTGTTTAGCAGACTGTACGTCAGTCCCTATACCGCTGAAGGACTGCTGCAGTATAGGGCAGCGGTCAGCAGTAGTGCACGGCAACCCTATGTATTGTGGACCGATAGCGGTCCTTACAGAACAGCAGACTGTACTGCACTCAGGCCTATGTACCGTAGCACCCTATACCAAGTTACCAGTCCTTATAAGAACTTTTGTGGACCAAGCAGGTTGTGTGTTAGTGTTTAGCAGACTGTGCGTCAGTCCCTATACCGCTGAAGGACTGCTGCAGTATAGGGCAGCGGTCAGCAGTAGTGCACGGCAACCCTATGTATTGTGGACCGATAGCGGTCCTTACAGAACAGCAGACTGTAACGCACTCAGGCCTATGTACCGTAGCACCCTATACCAAGTTACCAGTCCTTATAAGAACTTTTGTGGACCAAGCAGGTTGTGTGTTAGTGATTAGCAGACTGTACGTCAGTCCCTATACCAATGAAGGACTGCTGCAGTATAGGGCAGCGGTCAGCAGTAGTGCACGGCAACCCTATGTATTGTGGACCGATAGCGGTCCTTACAGAACAGCAGACTGTAACGCACTCAGGCCTATGTACCGTAGCACCCTATACCAAGTTACCAGTCCTTATAAAAACTTTTGTGGACCAAGCAGGTTGTGTGTTAGTGTTTAGCAGACTGTGCGTCAGTCCCTATACCGCTGAAGGACTGCTGCAGTATAGGGCAGCGGTCAGCAGTGGTGCACGTCAACCCTATCTATTGTGGACCGATAGCGGTCCTTACAGAACAGCAGACTGTACCGCACTCAAGCCTATGTACCGTAGCACCCTATACCAAGTTACCAGTCCTTATAAGAACTTTTGTGGACCAAGCAGGTTGTGTATTAGTGTTTAGCAGACTGTACGTCAGTCCCTATACCGCTGAAGGACTGCTGCAGTATAGGGCAGCGGTCAGCAGTGGTGCACGTCAACCCTATCTATTGTGGACCGATAGCGGTCCTTACAGAACAGCAGACTGTACCGCACTCAAGCCTATGTACCGTAGCACCCTATACCAAGTTACCAGTCCTTATAAGAACTTTTGTGGAACAAGCAGGTTGTGTGTTAGTGATTAGCAGACTGTACGTCAGTCCCTATACCAATGAAGGACTGCTGCAGTATAGGGCAGCGGTCAGCAGTAGTGCACGGCAACCCTATGTATTGTGGACCGATAGCGGTCCTTACAGAACAGCAGACTGTACTGCACTCAGGCCTATGTACCGTAGCACCCTATACCAAGTTACCAGTCCTTATAAGAACTTTTGTGGACCAAGCAGGTTGTGTGTTAGTGTTTAGCAGACTGTGCGTCAGTCCCTATACCGCTGAAGGACTGCTGCAGTATAGGGCAGCGGTCAGCAGTAGTGCACGGCAACCCTATGTATTGTGGACCGATAGCGGTCCTTACAGAACAGCAGACTGTAACGCACTCAGGCCTATGTACCGTAGCACCCTATACCAAGTTACCAGTCCTTATAAGAACTTTTGTGGACCAAGCAGGTTGTGTGTTAGTGATTAGCAGACTGTACGTCAGTCCCTATACCAATGAAGGACTGCTGCAGTATAGGGCAGCGGTCAGCAGTAGTGCACGGCAACCCTATGTATTGTGGACCGATAGCGGTCCTTACAGAACAGCAGACTGTAACGCACTCAGGCCTATGTACCGTAGCACCCTATACCAAGTTACCAGTCCTTATAAAAACTTTTGTGGACCAAGCAGGTTGTGTGTTAGTGTTTAGCAGACTGTGCGTCAGTCCCTATACCGCTGAAGGACTGCTGCAGTATAGGGCAGCGGTCAGCAGTGGTGCACGTCAACCCTATCTATTGTGGACCGATAGCGGTCCTTACAGAACAGCAGACTGTACCGCACTCAAGCCTATGTACCGTAGCACCCTATACCAAGTTACCAGTCCTTATAAGAACTTTTGTGGACCAAGCAGGTTGTGTATTAGTGTTTAGCAGACTGTACGTCAGTCCCTATACCGCTGAAGGACTGCTGCAGTATAGGGCAGCGGTCAGCAGTGGTGCACGTCAACCCTATCTATTGTGGACCGATAGCGGTCCTTACAGAACAGCAGACTGTACCGCACTCAAGCCTATGTACCGTAGCACCCTATACCAAGTTACCAGTCCTTATAAGAACTTTTGTGGAACAAGCAGGTTGTGTGTTAGTGATTAGCAGACTGTACGTCAGTCCCTATACCAATGAAGGACTGCTGCAGTATAGGGCAGCGGTCAGCAGTAGTGCACGGCAACCCTATGTATTGTGGACCGATAGCGGTCCTTACAGAACAGCAGACTGTACTGCACTCAGGCCTATGTACCGTAGCACCCTATACCAAGTTACCAGTCCTTATAAGAACTTTTGTGGACCAAGCAGGTTGTGTGTTAGTGTTTAGCAGACTGTGCGTCAGTCCCTATACCGCTGAAGGACTGCTGCAGTATAGGGCAGCGGTCAGCAGTAGTGCACGGCAACCCTATGTATTGTGGACCGATAGCGGTCCTTACAGAACAGCAGACTGTAACGCACTCAGGCCTATGTACCGTAGCACCCTATACCAAGTTACCAGTCCTTATAAGAACTTTTGTGGAACAAGCAGGTTGTGTATTAGTGTTTAGCAGACTGTACGTCAGTCCCTATACCGCTGAAGGACTGCTGCAGTATAGGGCAGCGGTCAGCAGTGGTGCACGTCAACCCTATCTATTGTGGACCGATAGCGGTCCTTACAGAACAGCAGACTGTACCGCACTCAAGCCTATGTACCGTAGCACCCTATACCAAGTTACCAGTCCTTATAAGAACTTTTGTGGAACAAGCAGGTTGTGTGTTAGTGATTAGCAGACTGTACGTCAGTCCCTATACCAATGAAGGACTGCTGCAGTATAGGGCAGCGGTCAGCAGTAGTGCACGGCAACCCTATGTATTGTGGACCGATAGCGGTCCTTACAGAACAGCAGACTGTAACGCACTCAGGCCTATGTACCGTAGCACCCTATACCAAGTTACCAGTCCTTATAAGAACTTTTGTGGACCAAGCAGGTTGTGTGTTAGTGATTAGCAGACTGTACGTCAGTCCCTATACCAATGAAGGACTGCTGCAGTATAGGGCAGCGGTCAGCAGTAGTGCACGGCAACCCTATGTATTGTGGACCGATAGCGGTCCTTACAGAACAGCAGACTGTACTGCACTCAGGCCTATGTACCGTAGCACCCTATACCAAGTTACCAGTCCTTATAAAAACTTTTGTGGACCAAGCAGGTTGTGTGTTAGTGTTTAGCAGACTGTGCGTCAGTCCCTATACCGCTGAAGGACTGCTGCAGTATAGGGCAGCGGTCAGCAGTAGTGCACGGCAACCCTATGTATTGTGGACCGATAGCGGTCCTTACAGAACAGCAGACTGTAACGCACTCAGGCCTATGTACCGTAGCACCCTATACCAAGTTACCAGTCCTTATAAGAACTTTTGTGGACCAAGCAGGTTGTGTGTTAGTGATTAGCAGACTGTACGTCAGTCCCTATACCAATGAAGGACTGCTGCAGTATAGGGCAGCGGTCAGCAGTAGTGCACGGCAACCCTATGTATTGTGGACCGATAGCGGTCCTTACAGAACAGCAGACTGTACCGCACCCAAGCCTATGTACCGTAGCACCCTAGACAGACCAAGTTACCAGTCCTGATAAAGAGCTTTGTGGAACAAGTGAGTTGTGAATGATTAGCAGACTGCAGCAGAAGGGCAGCAGTCAAGTATAATATTCTTTCTATATTTGGAAGAAAGAATATTATACGTGTACAAGCCTATTACCGTACCACTGATACCAGTCCTGAAAAGAACCTTTGTGGAACTAATAGTAACAGCAAGTCTTTAAAATTATCCTCACTGCCTGACACACTGCTTCCTGCCTGTCCCTATACAAATTGGCAAAAAAGAGTAGGCTGGAACGATTAGCTGGAACAGCTCTTTTGTGGACCTGATAGTAACAGCTAATGATGATGATGATGATGATGATGAAGAAAGACTAATCTGGCTGAGCTGTCCCTAAAATAGCAGCATACAGCGCTCTGTCCCTTTATCTAAACTGACAAAAGAAACTCAGGCTGCTGACCTAACACCTATACCAGTCCTGAAAAGAACTTTTGTGTACCAAATAGCTAGCGTTTTCTCTGTCCCTACTCCACACAGGATCCTTTCCCTACAGTGACAGAAGAAAGAATGTAAAATGGCCACCGGATCGGGTGTATTTATAGGTTAGGGGGAATGTCCAAGTGTCCATGAGCTGTCATGTCTCAATTGGTTGTCCTGTAACACATGATAAACGTGTCACGAAAGGTTAAAGTTCTTGTATACATTAAACACGTAAGTCCGCCGGGGCGAACGACGGAAAAAGGCGTTCGAACCCGCGGACGGCGAAAGTCGGAAATTCGCCGCGAAACGACCGCCGGGCGAACCGTTCGGCCATCACTATTCCCCAGTAATGGGAGTTCAAAGTTCAAAAGTTGGTTCAATTGGAGCTCAACTTGAAACGGTCATATTTCCTGAACCATAGATGGTATTGATTCACTTTTTTCGGCTCCATGTAGTCGAGGGTCTTGGGAGTATGCATGCAAAGTTTGGGGCCCATAGGACCTAAAACGGGGGAGCTATCGGGTCCCAAACATGGCCAGTTTTCACATAGGCACCAATGTAAAAATTAGATGTCCTAGGGGTACCATCTTTGGGGAGTCAGTACAGGTCGGCCTTAGGTTATAGGGGCTCCAAATTTGCACCATAGGTGCTAAAGAGTCTCCCCTACAAGTGTGCAAAGTTTGGGCTGGTTTTCACCACGTGGTTCTCCAGAAACAGGAGCTCAAAGTCAGTCACTTTGATCACATTTTGCTTCAAGCTGACCAGAGATCTATCTGGCATGCCCCCTCACCTCGGCACCCCCTCCCCCCTCAGGGGGAGGGGGTGCCGAGGTGGGGGTCCACTCGCAGCTCGATGGTGCACCAGTATGGAAGGTTCCCCAGTAATGGGAGTTCAAAGTTCAAAAGTTGGTTCAATTGGAGCTCAACTTGAAACGGTCATATTTCCTGAACCATAGATGGTATTGATTCACTTTTTTCGGCTCCATGTAGTCGAGGGTCTTGGGAGTATGCATGCCAAGTTTGGGGCCCATAGGACCTAAAACGGGGGAGCTATCGGGTCCCAAACATGGCCAGTTTTCACATAGGCACCAATGTAAAATTAGATGTCCTAGGGGTACCATCTTTGGGGAGTCAGTACAGGTCGGCCTTAGGTTATAGGGGCTCCAAATTTGCACCATAGGTGCTAAAGAGTCTCCCCTACAAGTGTGCAAAGTTTGGGCTGGTTTTCACCACGTGGTTCTCCAGAAACAGGAGCTCAAAGTCAGTCACTTTGATCACATTTTGCTTCAAGCTGACCAGAGATCTATCTGGCATGCCCCCTCACCTCGGCACCCCCTCCCCCCTCAGGGGGAGGGGGTGCCGAGGTGGGGGTCCACTCGCAGCTCGATGGTGCACCAGTATGGAAGGTTCCCCAGTAATGGGAGTTCAAAGTTCAAAAGTTGGTTCAATTGGAGCTCAACTTGAAACGGTCATATTTCCTGAACCATAGATGGTATTGATTCACTTTTTTCGGCTCCATGTAGTCGAGGGTCTTGGGAGTATGCATGCAAAGTTTGGGGCCCATAGGACCTAAAACGGGGGAGCTATCGGGTCCCAAACATGGCCAGTTTTCACATAGGCACCAATGTAAAAATTAGATGTCCTAGGGGTACCATCTTTGGGGAGTCAGTACAGGTCGGCCTTAGGTTATAGGGGCTCCAAATTTGCACCATAGGTGCTAAAGAGTCTCCCCTACAAGTGTGCAAAGTTTGGGCTGGTTTTCACCACGTGGTTCTCCAGAAACAGGAGCTCAAAGTCAGTCACTTTGATCACATTTTGCTTCAAGCTGACCAGAGATCTATCTGGCATGCCCCCTCACCTCGGCACCCCCTCCCCCCTCAGGGGGAGGGGGTGCCGAGGTGGGGGTCCACTCGCAGCTCGATGGTGCACCAGTATGGAAGGTTCCCCAGTAATGGGAGTTCAAAGTTCAAAAGTTGGTTCAATTGGAGCTCAACTTGAAACGGTCATATTTCCTGAACCATAGATGGTATTGATTCACTTTTTTCGGCTCCATGTAGTCGAGGGTCTTGTGAGTATGCATGCCAAGTTTGGGGCAGTTTGGACCTAAAACGGGGGAGCTATCGGGTCCCAAACATGGCCAGTTTTCACATAGGCACCAATGTAAAAATTAGATGTCCTAGGGGTACCATCTTTGGGGAGTCAGTACAGGTCGGCCTTAGGTTATAGGGGCTCCAAATTTGCACCATAGGTGCTAAAGAGTCTCCCCTACAAGTGTGCAAAGTTTGGGCTGGTTTTCACCACGTGGTTCTCCAGAAACAGGAGCTCAAAGTCAGTCACTTTGATCACATTTTGCTTCAAGCTGACCAGAGATCTATCTGGCATGCCCCCTCACCTCGGTGCCGAGGTGGGGGTCCACTCGCAGCTCGATGGTGCACCAGTATGGAAGGTTCCCCAGTAATGGGAGTTCAAAGTTCAAAAGTTGGTTCAATTGGAGCTCAACTTGAAACGGTCATATTTCCTGAACCATAGATGGTATTGATTCACTTTTTTCAGCTCCATGTAGTCGAGGGTCTTGTGAGTATGCATGCCAAGTTTGGGGCAGTTTGGACCTAAAACGGGGGAGCTATCGGGTCCCAAACATGGCCAGTTTTCACATAGGCACCAATGTAAAAATTAGATGTCCTAGGGGTACCATCTTTGGGGAGTCAGTACAGGTCGGCCTTAGGTTATAGGGGCTCCAAATTTGCACCATAGGTGCTAAAGAGTCTCCCCTACAAGTGTGCAAAGTTTGGGCTGGTTTTCACCACGTGGTTCTCCAGAAACAGGAGCTCAAAGTCAGTCACTTTGATCACATTTTGCTTCAAGCTGACCAGAGATCTATCTGGCATGCCCCCTCACCTCGGCACCCCCTCCCCCCTCAGGGGGAGGGGGTGCCGAGGTGGGGGTCCACTCGCAGCTCGATGGTGCACCAGTATGGAAGGTTCCCCAGTAATGGGAGTTCAAAGTTCAAAAGTTGGTTCAATTGGAGCTCAACTTGAAACGGTCATATTTCCTGAACCATAGATGGTATTGATTCACTTTTTTCGGCTCCATGTAGTCGAGGGTCTTGGGAGTATGCATGCAAAGTTTGGGGCCCATAGGACCTAAAACGGGGGAGCTATCGGGTCCCAAACATGGCCAGTTTTCACATAGGCACCAATGTAAAAATTAGATGTCCTAGGGGTACCATCTTTGGGGAGTCAGTACAGGTCGGCCTTAGGTTATAGGGGCTCCAAATTTGCACCATAGGTGCTAAAGAGTCTCCCCTACAAGTGTGCAAAGTTTGGGCTGGTTTTCACCACGTGGTTCTCCAGAAACAGGAGCTCAAAGTCAGTCACTTTGATCACATTTTGCTTCAAGCTGACCAGAGATCTATCTGGCATGCCCCCTCACCTCGGCACCCGAGGTGGGGGTCCACTCGCAGCTCGATGGTGCACCAGTATGGAAGGTTCCCCAGTAATGGGAGTTCAAAGTTCAAAAGTTGGTTCAATTGGAGCTCAACTTGAAACGGTCATATTTCCTGAACCATAGATGGTATTGATTCACTTTTTTCGGCTCCATGTAGTCGAGGGTCTTGGGAGTATGCATGCAAAGTTTGGGGCCCATAGGACCTAAAACGGGGGAGCTATCGGGTCCCAAACATGGCCAGTTTTCACATAGGCACCAATGTAAAAATTAGATGTCCTAGGGGTACCATCTTTGGGGAGTCAGTACAGGTCGGCCTTAGGTTATAGGGGCTCCAAATTTGCACCATAGGTGCTAAAGAGTCTCCCCTACAAGTGTGCAAAGTTTGGGCTGGTTTTCACCACGTGGTTCTCCAGAAACAGGAGCTCAAAGTCAGTCACTTTGATCACATTTTGCTTCAAGCTGACCAGAGATCTATCTGGCATGCCCCCTCACCTCGGCACCCCCTCCCCCCTCAGGGGGAGGGGGTGCCGAGGTGGGGGTCCACTCGCAGCTCGATGGTGCACCAGTATGGAAGGTTCCCCAGTAATGGGAGTTCAAAGTTCAAAAGTTGGTTCAATTGGAGCTCAACTTGAAACGGTCATATTTCCTGAACCATAGATGGTATTGATTCACTTTTTTCGGCTCCATGTAGTCGAGGGTCTTGTGAGTATGCATGCCAAGTTTGGGGCAGTTTGGACCTAAAACGGGGGAGCTATCGGGTCCCAAACATGGCCAGTTTTCACATAGGCACCAATGTAAAAATTAGATGTCCTAGGGGTACCATCTTTGGGGAGTCAGTACAGGTCGGCCTTAGGTTATAGGGGCTCCAAATTTGCACCATAGGTGCTAAAGAGTCTCCCCTACAAGTGTGCAAAGTTTGGGCTGGTTTTCACCACGTGGTTCTCCAGAAACAGGAGCTCAAAGTCAGTCACTTTGATCACATTTTGCTTCAAGCTGACCAGAGATCTATCTGGCATGCCCCCTCACCTCGGCACCCCCTCCCCCCTCAGGGGGAGGGGGTGCCGAGGTGGGGGTCCACTCGCAGCTCGATGGTGCACCAGTATGGAAGGTTCCCCAGTAATGGGAGTTCAAAGTTCAAAAGTTGGTTCAATTGGAGCTCAACTTGAAACGGTCATATTTCCTGAACCATAGATGGTATTGATTCACTTTTTTCGGCTCCATGTAGTCGAGGGTCTTGGGAGTATGCATGCAAAGTTTGGGGCCCATAGGACCTAAAACGGGGGAGCTATCGGGTCCCAAACATGGCCAGTTTTCACATAGGCACCAATGTAAAAATTAGATGTCCTAGGGGTACCATCTTTGGGGAGTCAGTACAGGTCGGCCTTAGGTTATAGGGGCTCCAAATTTGCACCATAGGTGCTAAAGAGTCTCCCCTACAAGTGTGCAAAGTTTGGGCTGGTTTTCACCACGTGGTTCTCCAGAAACAGGAGCTCAAAGTCAGTCACTTTGATCACATTTTGCTTCAAGCTGACCAGAGATCTATCTGGCATGCCCCCTCACCTCGGCACCCCCTCCCCCCTCAGGGGGAGGGGGTGCCGAGGTGGGGGTCCACTCGCAGCTCGATGGTGCACCAGTATGGAAGGTTCCCCAGTAATGGGAGTTCAAAGTTCAAAAGTTGGTTCAATTGGAGCTCAACTTGAAACGGTCATATTTCCTGAACCATAGATGGTATTGATTCACTTTTTTCGGCTCCATGTAGTCGAGGGTCTTGGGAGTATGCATGCAAAGTTTGGGGCCCATAGGACCTAAAACGGGGGAGCTATCGGGTCCCAAACATGGCCAGTTTTCACATAGGCACCAATGTAAAATTAGATGTCCTAGGGGTACCATCTTTGGGGAGTCAGTACAGGTCGGCCTTAGGTTATAGGGGCTCCAAATTTGCACCATAGGTGCTAAAGAGTCTCCCCTACAAGTGTGCAAAGTTTGGGCTGGTTTTCACCACGTGGTTCTCCAGAAACAGGAGCTCAAAGTCAGTCACTTTGATCACATTTTGCTTCAAGCTGACCAGAGATCTATCTGGCATGCCCCCTCACCTCGGCACCCCCTCCCCCCTCAGGGGGGGGGGGGTGCCGAGGTGGGGGTCCACTCGCAGCTCGATGGTGCACCAGTATGGAAGGTTCCCCAGTAATGGGAGTTCAAAGTTCAAAAGTTGGTTCAATTGGAGCTCAACTTGAAACGGTCATATTTCCTGAACCATAGATGGTATTGATTCACTTTTTTCGGCTCCATGTAGTCGAGGGTCTTGGGAGTATGCATGCAAAGTTTGGGGCCCATAGGACCTAAAACGGGGGAGCTATCGGGTCCCAAACATGGCCAGTTTTCACATAGGCACCAATGTAAAAATTAGATGTCCTAGGGGTACCATCTTTGGGGAGTCAGTACAGGTCGGCCTTAGGTTATAGGGGCTCCAAATTTGCACCATAGGTGCTAAAGAGTCTCCCCTACAAGTGTGCAAAGTTTGGGCTGGTTTTCACCACGTGGTTCTCCAGAAACAGGAGCTCAAAGTCAGTCACTTTGATCACATTTTGCTTCAAGCTGACCAGAGATCTATCTGGCATGCCCCCTCACCTCGGCACCCCCTCCCCCCTCAGGGGGAGGGGGTGCCGAGGTGGGGGTCCACTCGCAGCTCGATGGTGCACCAGTATGGAAGGTTCCCCAGTAATGGGAGTTCAAAGTTCAAAAGTTGGTTCAATTGGAGCTCAACTTGAAACGGTCATATTTCCTGAACCATAGATGGTATTGATTCACTTTTTTCGGCTCCATGTAGTCGAGGGTCTTGTGAGTATGCATGCCAAGTTTGGGGCAGTTTGGACCTAAAACGGGGGAGCTATCGGGTCCCAAACATGGCCAGTTTTCACATAGGCACCAATGTAAAAATTAGATGTCCTAGGGGTACCATCTTTGGGGAGTCAGTACAGGTCGGCCTTAGGTTATAGGGGCTCCAAATTTGCACCATAGGTGCTAAAGAGTCTCCCCTACAAGTGTGCAAAGTTTGGGCTGGTTTTCACCACGTGGTTCTCCAGAAACAGGAGCTCAAAGTCAGTCACTTTGATCACATTTTGCTTCAAGCTGACCAGAGATCTATCTGGCATGCCCCCTCACCTCGGCACCCCCTCCCCCCTCAGGGGGAGGGGGTGCCGAGGTGGGGGTCCACTCGCAGCTCGATGGTGCACCAGTATGGAAGGTTCCCCAGTAATGGGAGTTCAAAGTTCCAAAGTTGGTTCAATTGGAGCTCAACTTTAAACGGTCATATTTCCCGAACCATACATGGGAATGATTCACTTTCTTCAGCCCCACGTAACCCAGGGTCTTGTGAGTATGCATGCCAAGTTTGGGGCAGTTTGGACCTAAAACGGGGGAGCTATCGGGTCCCAAACATGGCCAGTTTTCACATAGGCACCAATGTAAAAATTAGATGTCCTAGGGGTACCATCTTTGGGGAGTCAGTACAGGTCGGCCTTAGGTTATAGGGGCTCCAAATTTGCACCATAGGTGCTAAAGAGTCTCCCCTACAAGTGTGCAAAGTTTGGGCTGGTTTTCACCACGTGGTTCTCCAGAAACAGGAGCTCAAAGTCAGTCACTTTGATCACATTTTGCTTCAAGCTGACCAGAGATCTATCTGGCATGCCCCCTCACCTCGGCACCCGAGGTGGGGGTCCACTCGCAGCTCGATGGTGCACCAGTATGGAAGGTTCCCCAGTAATGGGAGTTCAAAGTTCAAAAGTTGGTTCAATTGGAGCTCAACTTGAAACGGTCATATTTCCTGAACCATAGATGGTATTGATTCACTTTTTTCGGCTCCATGTAGTCGAGGGTCTTGGGAGTATGCATGCAAAGTTTGGGGCCCATAGGACCTAAAACGGGGGAGCTATCGGGTCCCAAACATGGCCAGTTTTCACATAGGCACCAATGTAAAAATTAGATGTCCTAGGGGTACCATCTTTGGGGAGTCAGTACAGGTCGGCCTTAGGTTATAGGGGCTCCAAATTTGCACCATAGGTGCTAAAGAGTCTCCCCTACAAGTGTGCAAAGTTTGGGCTGGTTTTCACCACGTGGTTCTCCAGAAACAGGAGCTCAAAGTCAGTCACTTTGATCACATTTTGCTTCAAGCTGACCAGAGATCTATCTGGCATGCCCCCTCACCTCGGCACCCCCTCCCCCCTCAGGGGGAGGGGGTGCCGAGGTGGGGGTCCACTCGCAGCTCGATGGTGCACCAGTATGGAAGGTTCCCCAGTAATGGGAGTTCAAAGTTCAAAAGTTGGTTCAATTGGAGCTCAACTTGAAACGGTCATATTTCCCGAACCATACATGGGAATGATTCACTTTTTTCGGCTCCATGTAGTCGAGGGTCTTGGGAGTATGCATGCAAAGTTTGGGGCAGTTTGGACCTAAAACGGGGGAGCTATCGGGTCCCAAACATGGCCAGTTTTCACATAGGCACCAATGTAAAAATTAGATGTCCTAGGGGTACCATCTTTGGGGAGTCAGTACAGGTCGGCCTTAGGTTATAGGGGCTCCAAATTTGCACCATAGGTGCTAAAGAGTCTCCCCTACAAGTGTGCAAAGTTTGGGCTGGTTTTCACCACGTGGTTCTCCAGAAACAGGAGCTCAAAGTCAGTCACTTTGATCACATTTTGCTTCAAGGTGACCAGAGATCTATCTGGCATGCCCCCTCACCTCGGCACCCCCTCCCCCCTCAGGGGGAGGGGGTGCCGAGGTGGGGGTCCACTCGCAGCTCGATGGTGCACCAGTATGGAAGGTTCCCCAGTAATGGGAGTTCAAAGTTCAAAAGTTGGTTCAATTGGAGCTCAACTTGAAACGGTCATATTTCCTGAACCATAGATGGTATTGATTCACTTTTTTCGGCCCCATGTAGTCGAGGGTCTTGTGAGTATGCATGCCAAGTTTGGGGCAGTTTGGACCTAAAACGGGGGAGCTATCGGGTCCCAAACATGGCCAGTTTTCACATAGGCACCAATGTAAAAATTAGATGTCCTAGGGGTACCATCTTTGGGGAGTCAGTACAGGTCGGCCTTAGGTTATAGGGGCTCCAAATTTGCACCATAGGTGCTAAAGAATCTCCCCTACAAGTGTGCAAAGTTTGGGCTGGTTTTCACCACGTGGTTCTCCAGAAACAGGAGCTCAAAGTCAGTCACTTTGATCACATTTTGCTTCAAGCTGACCAGAGATCTATCTGGCATGCCCCCTCACCTCGGCACCCCCTCCCCCCTCAGGGGGAGGGGGTGCCGAGGTGGGGGTCCACTCGCAGCTCGATGGTGCACCAGTATGGAAGGTTCCCCAGTAATGGGAGTTCAAAGTTCCAAAGTTGGTTCAATTGGAGCTCAACTTTAAACGGTCATATTTCCCGAACCATACATGAGAATGATTCACTTTCTTCAGCCCCACGTAGCCCATGGTCTTGTGAGTATGCATGCCAAGTTTGGGGCAGTTTGGACCTAAAACGGGGGAGCTATCGGGTCCCAAACATGGCCAGTTTTCACATAGGCACCAATGTAAAAATTAGATGTCCTAGGGGTACCATCTTTGGGGAGTCAGTACAGGTCGGCCTTAGGTTATAGGGGCTCCAAATTTGCACCATAGGTGCTAAAGAATCTCCCCTACACGTGTGCAAAGTTTGGGCTGGTTTTCACCACGTGGTTCTCCAGAAACAGGAGCTCAAAGTCAGTCACTTTGATCACATTTTGCTTCAAGCTGACCAGAGATCTATCTGGCATGCCCCCTCACCTCGGCACCCCCTCCCCCCTCAGGGGGAGGGGGTGCCGAGGTGGGGGTCCACTCGCAGCTCGATGGTGCACCAGTATGGAAGGTTCCCCAGTAATGGGAGTTCAAAGTTCCAAAGTTGGTTCAATTGGAGCTCAACTTTAAACGGTCATATTTCCCGAACCATACATGAGAATGATTCACTTTCTTCAGCCCCACGTAGCCCATGGTCTTGTGAGTATGCATGCCAAGTTTGGGGCAGTTTGGACCTAAAACGGGGGAGCTATCGGGTCCCAAACATGGCCAGTTTTCACATAGGCACCAATGTAAAAATTAGATGTCCTAGGGGTACCATCTTTGGGGAGTCAGTACAGGTCGGCCTTAGGTTATAGGGGCTCCAAATTTGCACCATAGGTGCTAAAGAGTCTCCCCTACAAGTGTGCAAAGTTTGGGCTGGTTTTCACCACATGGTTCTCCAGAAACAGGAGCTCAAAGTCAGTCACTTTGATCACATTTTGCTTCAAGCTGACCAGAGATCTATCTGGCATGCCCCCTCACCTCGGCACCCCCTCCCCCCTCAGGGGGAGGGGGTGCCGAGGTGGGGGTCCACTCGCAGCTCGATGGTGCACCAGTATGGAAGGTTCCCCAGTAATGGGAGTTCAAAGTTCCAAAGTTGGTTCAATTGGAGCTCAACTTTAAACGGTCATATTTCCCGAACCATACATGGGAATGATTCACTTTCTTCAGCCCCACGTAGCCCAGGGTCTTGTGAGTATGCATGCCAAGTTTGGGGCAGTTTGGACCTAAAACGGGGGAGCTATCGGGTCCCAAACATGGCCAGTTTTCACATAGGCACCAATGTAAAAATTAGATGTCCTAGGGGTACCATCTTTGGGGAGTCAGTACAGGTCGGCCTTAGGTTATAGGGGCTCCAAATTTGCACCATAGGTGCTAAAGAGTCTCCCCTACAAGTGTGCAAAGTTTGGGCTGGTTTTCACCACATGGTTCTCCAGAAACAGGAGCTCAAAGTCAGTCACTTTGATCACATTTTGCTTCAAGCTGACCAGAGATCTATCTGGCATGCCCCCTCACCTCGGCACCCCCTCCCCCCTCAGGGGGAGGGGGTGCCGAGGTGGGGGTCCACTCGCAGCTCGATGGTGCACCAGTATGGAAGGTTCCCCAGTAATGGGAGTTCAAAGTTCCAAAGTTGGTTCAATTGGAGCTCAACTTTAAACGGTCATATTTCCCGAACCATACATGGGAATGATTCACTTTCTTCAGCCCCACGTAGCCCAGGGTCTTGTGAGTATGCATGCCAAGTTTGGGGCAGTTTGGACCTAAAACGGGGGAGCTATCGGGTCCCAAACATGGCCAGTTTTCACATAGGCACCAATGTAAAAATTAGATGTCCTAGGGGTACCATCTTTGGGGAGTCAGTACAGGTCGGCCTTAGGTTATAGGGGCTCCAAATTTGCACCATAGGTGCTAAAGAATCTCCCCTACAAGTGTGCAAAGTTTGGGCTGGTTTTCACCACGTGGTTCTCCAGAAACAGGAGCTCAAAGTCAGTCACTTTGATCACATTTTGCTTCAAGCTGACCAGAGATCTATCTGGCATGCCCCCTCACCTCAGCACCCCCTCCCCCCTCAGGGGGAGGGGGTGCCGAGGTGGGGGTCCACTCGCAGCTCGATGGTGCACCAGTATGGAAGGTTCCCCAGTAATGGGAGTTCAAAGTTCCAAAGTTGGTTCAATTGGAGCTCAACTTTAAACGGTCATATTTCCCGAACCATACATGGGAATGATTCACTTTCTTCAGCCCCACGTAGCCCATGGTCTTGTGAGTATGCATGCCAAGTTTGGGGCAGTTTGGACCTAAAACGGGGGAGCTATCGGGTCCCAAACATGGCCAGTTTTCACATAGGCACCAATGTAAAAATTAGATGTCCTAGGGGTACCATCTTTGGGGAGTCAGTACAGGTCGGCCTTAGGTTATAGGGGCTCCAAATTTGCACCATAGGTGCTAAAGAATCTCCCCTACAAGTGTGCAAAGTTTGGGCTGGTTTTCACCACGTGGTTCTCCAGAAACAGGAGCTCAAAGTCAGTCACTTTGATCACATTTTGCTTCAAGCTGACCAGAGATCTATCTGGCATGCCCCCTCACCTCGGCACCCCCTCCCCCCTCAGGGGGAGGGGGTGCCGAGGTGGGGGTCCACTCGCAGCTCGATGGTGCACCAGTATGGAAGGTTCCCCAGTAATGGGAGTTCAAAGTTCCAAAGTTGGTTCAATTGGAGCTCAACTTTAAACGGTCATATTTCCCGAACCATACATGAGAATGATTCACTTTCTTCAGCCCCACGTAGCCCATGGTCTTGTGAGTATGCATGCCAAGTTTGGGGCAGTTTGGACCTAAAACGGGGGAGCTATCGGGTCCCAAACATGGCCAGTTTTCACATAGGCACCAATGTAAAAATTAGATGTCCTAGGGGTACCATCTTTGGGGAGTCAGTACAGGTCGGCCTTAGGTTATAGGGGCTCCAAATTTGCACCATAGGTGCTAAAGAGTCTCCCCTACAAGTGTGCAAAGTTTGGGCTGGTTTTCACCACATGGTTCTCCAGAAACAGGAGCTCAAAGTCAGTCACTTTGATCACATTTTGCTTCAAGCTGACCAGAGATCTATCTGGCATGCCCCCTCACCTCGGCACCCCCTCCCCCCTCAGGGGGAGGGGGTGCCGAGGTGGGGGTCCACTCGCAGCTCGATGGTGCACCAGTATGGAAGGTTCCCCAGTAATGGGAGTTCAAAGTTCCAAAGTTGGTTCAATTGGAGCTCAACTTTAAACGGTCATATTTCCCGAACCATACATGGGAATGATTCACTTTCTTCAGCCCCACGTAGCCCAGGGTCTTGTGAGTATGCATGCCAAGTTTGGGGCAGTTTGGACCTAAAACGGGGGAGCTATCGGGTCCCAAACATGGCCAGTTTTCACATAGGCACCAATGTAAAAATTAGATGTCCTAGGGGTACCATCTTTGGGGAGTCAGTACAGGTCGGCCTTAGGTTATAGGGGCTCCAAATTTGCACCATAGGTGCTAAAGAATCTCCCCTACAAGTGTGCAAAGTTTGGGCTGGTTTTTACCACGTGGTTCTCCAGAAACAGGAGCTCAAAGTCAGTCACTTTGATCACATTTTGCTTCAAGCTGACCAGAGATCTATCTGGCATGCCCCCTCACCTCGGCACCCCCTCCCCCCTCAGGGGGAGGGGGTGCCGAGGTGGGGGTCCACTCGCAGCTCGATGGTGCACCAGTATGGAAGGTTCCCCAGTAATGGGAGTTCAAAGTTCCAAAGTTGGTTCAATTGGAGCTCAACTTTAAACGGTCATATTTCCCGAACCATACATGAGAATGATTCACTTTCTTCAGCCCCACGTAGCCCATGGTCTTGTGAGTATGCATGCCAAGTTTGGGGCAGTTTGGACCTAAAACGGGGGAGCTATCGGGTCCCAAACATGGCCAGTTTTCACATAGGCACCAATGTAAAAATTAGATGTCCTAGGGGTACCATCTTTGGGGAGTCAGTACAGGTCGGCCTTAGGTTATAGGGGCTCCAAATTTGCACCATAGGTGCTAAAGAATCTCCCCTACAAGTGTGCAAAGTTTGGGCTGGTTTTCACCACGTGGTTCTCCAGAAACAGGAGCTCAAAGTCAGTCACTTTGATCACATTTTGCTTCAAGCTGACCAGAGATCTATCTGGCATGCCCCCTCACCTCGGCACCCCCTCCCCCCTCAGGGGGAGGGGGTGCCGAGGTGGGGGTCCACTCGCAGCTCGATGGTGCACCAGTATGGAAGGTTCCCCAGTAATGGGAGTTCAAAGTTCCAAAGTTGGTTCAATTGGAGCTCAACTTTAAACGGTCATATTTCCCGAACCATACATGAGAATGATTCACTTTCTTCAGCCCCACGTAGCCCATGGTCTTGTGAGTATGCATGCCAAGTTTGGGGCAGTATGGACCTAAAACGGGGGAGCTATCGGGTCCCAAACATGGCCAGTTTTCACATAGGCACCAATGTAAAAATTAGATGTCCTAGGGGTACCATCTTTGGGGAGTCAGTACAGGTCGGCCTTAGGTTATAGGGGCTCCAAATTTGCACCATAGGTGCTAAAGAGTCTCCCCTACAAGTGTGCAAAGTTTGGGCTGGTTTTCACCACATGGTTCTCCAGAAACAGGAGCTCAAAGTCAGTCACTTTGATCACATTTTGCTTCAAGCTGACCAGAGATCTATCTGGCATGCCCCCTCACCTCGGCACCCCCTCCCCCCTCAGGGGGAGGGGGTGCCGAGGTGGGGGTCCACTCGCAGCTCGATGGTGCACCAGTATGGAAGGTTCCCCAGTAATGGGAGTTCAAAGTTCCAAAGTTGGTTCAATTGGAGCTCAACTTTAAACGGTCATATTTCCCGAACCATACATGGGAATGATTCACTTTCTTCAGCCCCACGTAGCCCAGGGTCTTGTGAGTATGCATGCCAAGTTTGGGGCAGTTTGGACCTAAAACGGGGGAGCTATCGGGTCCCAAACATGGCCAGTTTTCACATAGGCACCAATGTAAAAATTAGATGTCCTAGGGGTACCATCTTTGGGGAGTCAGTACAGGTCGGCCTTAGGTTATAGGGGCTCCAAATTTGCACCATAGGTGCTAAAGAATCTCCCCTACAAGTGTGCAAAGTTTGGGCTGGTTTTCACCACGTGGTTCTCCAGAAACAGGAGCTCAAAGTCAGTCACTTTGATCACATTTTGCTTCAAGCTGACCAGAGATCTATCTGCCATGCCCCCTCACCTCGGCACCCCCTCCCCCCTCAGGGGGAGGGGGTGCCGAGGTGGGGGTCCACTCGCAGCTCGATGGTGCACCAGTATGGAAGGTTCCCCAGTAATGGGAGTTCAAAGTTCCAAAGTTGGTTCAATTGGAGCTCAACTTTAAACGGTCATATTTCCCGAACCATACATGGGAATGATTCACTTTCTTCAGCCCCACGTAGCCCAGGGTCGTGTGAGTATGCATGCCAAGTTTGGGGCAGTTTGGACCTAAAACGGGGGAGCAATCGGGTCCCAAACATGGCCAGTTTTCACATAGGAACCAATGCTAAAATTTGATGTCCTGGGGTACCATCTTTGGGGAGTCAGTACAGGTCGGCCTTAGGTTATAGGGGCTCCAAATTTGCACCATAGGTGCTAAAGAGTCTCCTCTACAAGTGTGCAAAGTTTGGGCTGGTTTTCACCACGTGGTTCTCCAGAAACAGGAGCTCAAAGTCAGTCACTTTGATCACATTTTGCTTCAAGCTGACCAGAGATCTATCTGGCATGCCCCCTCACCTCGGCACCCCCTCCCCCCTCAGGGGGAGGGGGTGCCGAGGTGGGGGTCCACTCGCAGCTCGATGGTGCACCAGTATGGAAGGTTCCCCAGTAATGGGAGTTCAAAGTTCCAAAGTTGGTTCAATTGGAGCTCAACTTTAAACGGTCATATTTCCCGAACCATACATGGGAATGATTCACTTTCTTCAGCCCCACGTAGCCCAGGGTCTTGTGAGTATGCATGCCAAGTTTGGGGCAGTTTGGACCTAAAACGGGGGAGCTATCGGGTCCCAAACATGGCCAGTTTTCACATAGGCACCAATGTAAAAATTAGATGTCCTAGGGGTACCATCTTTGGGGAGTCAGTACAGGTCGGCCTTAGGTTATAGGGGCTCCAAATTTGCACCATAGGTGCTAAAGAGTCTCCCCTACAAGTGTGCAAAGTTTGGGCTGGTTTTCACCACGTGGTTCTCCAGAAACAGTAGCTCAAAGTCAGTCACTTTGATCACATTTTGCTTCAAGCTGACCAGAGATCTATCTGGCATGCCCCCTCACCTCGGCACCCCCTCCCCCCTCAGGGGGAGGGGGTGCCGAGGTGGGGGTCCACTCGCAGCTCGATGGTGCACCAGTATGGAAGGTTCCCCAGTAATGGGAGTTCAAAGTTCCAAAGTTGGTTCAATTGGAGCTCAACTTTAAACGGTCATATTTCCCGAACCATACATGGGAATGATTCACTTTCTTCAGCCCCACGTAGCCCAGGGTCTTGTGAGTATGCATGCCAAGTTTGGGGCAGTTTGGACCTAAAACGGGGGAGCTATCGGGTCCCAAACATGGCCAGTTTTCACATAGGCACCAATGTAAAAATTAGATGTCCTAGGGGTACCATCTTTGGGGAGTCAGTACAGGTCGGCCTTAGGTTATAGGGGCTCCAAATTTGCACCATAGGTGCTAAAGAATCTCCCCTACAAGTGTGCAAAGTTTGGGCTGGTTTTCACCACGTGGTTCTCCAGAAACAGGAGCTCAAAGTCAGTCACTTTGATCACATTTTGCTTCAAGCTGACCAGAGATCTATCTGGCATGCCCCCTCACCTCGGCACCCCCTCCCCCCTCAGGGGGAGGGAGTGCCGAGGTGGGGGTCCACTCGCAGCTCGATGGTGCACCAGTATGGAAGGTTCCCCAGTAATGGGAGTTCAAAGTTCCAAAGTTGGTTCAATTGGAGCTCAACTTTAAACGGTCATATTTCCCGAACCATACATGGGAATGATTCACTTTCTTCAGCCCCACGTAGCCCAGGGTCTTGTGAGTATGCATGCCAAGTTTGGGGCAGTTTGGACCTAAAACGGGGGAGCAATCGGGTCCCAAACATGGCCAGTTTTCACATAGGAACCAATGCTAAAATTTGATGTCCTGGGGTACCATCTTTGGGGAGTCAGTACAGGTCGGCCTTAGGTTATAGGGGCTCCAAATTTGCACCATAGGTGCTAAAGAGTCTCCTCTACAAGTGTGCAAAGTTTGGGCTGGTTTTCACCACGTGGTTCTCCAGAAACAGGAGCTCAAAGTCAGTCACTTTGATCACATTTTGCTTCAAGCTGACCAGAGATCTATCTGGCATGCCCCCTCACCTCGGCACCCCCTCCCCCCTCAGGGGGAGGGGGTGCCGAGGTGGGGGTCCACTCGCAGCTCGATGGTGCACCAGTATGGAAGGTTCCCCAGTAATGGGAGTTCAAAGTTCCAAAGTTGGTTCAATTGGAGCTCAACTTTAAACGGTCATATTTCCCGAACCATACATGGGAATGATTCACTTTCTTCAGCCCCACGTAGCCCAGGGTCTTGTGAGTATGCATGCCAAGTTTGGGGCAGTTTGGACCTAAAACGGGGGAGCTATCGGGTCCCAAACATGGCCAGTTTTCACATAGGCACCAATGTAAAAATTAGATGTCCTAGGGGTACCATCTTTGGGGAGTCAGTACAGGTCGGCCTTAGGTTATAGGGGCTCCAAATTTGCACCATAGGTGCTAAAGAGTCTCCCCTACAAGTGTGCAAAGTTTGGGCTGGTTTTCACCACGTGGTTCTCCAGAAACAGTAGCTCAAAGTCAGTCACTTTGATCACATTTTGCTTCAAGCTGACCAGAGATCTATCTGGCATGCCCCCTCACCTCGGCACCCCCTCCCCCCTCAGGGGGAGGGGGTGCCGAGGTGGGGGTCCACTCGCAGCTCGATGGTGCACCAGTATGGAAGGTTCCCCAGTAATGGGAGTTCAAAGTTCCAAAGTTGGTTCAATTGGAGCTCAACTTTAAACGGTCATATTTCCCGAACCATACATGGGAATGATTCACTTTCTTCAGCCCCACGTAGCCCAGGGTCTTGTGAGTATGCATGCCAAGTTTGGGGCAGTTTGGACCTAAAACGGGGGAGCTATCGGGTCCCAAACATGGCCAGTTTTCACATAGGCACCAATGTAAAAATTAGATGTCCTAGGGGTACCATCTTTGGGGAGTCAGTACAGGTCGGCCTTAGGTTATAGGGGCTCCAAATTTGCACCATAGGTGCTAAAGAATCTCCCCTACAAGTGTGCAAAGTTTGGGCTGGTTTTCACCACGTGGTTCTCCAGAAACAGGAGCTCAAAGTCAGTCACTTTGATCACATTTTGCTTCAAGCTGACCAGAGATCTATCTGGCATGCCCCCTCACCTCGGCACCCCCTCCCCCCTCAGGGGGAGGGGGTGCCGAGGTGGGGGTCCACTCGCAGCTCGATGGTGCACCAGTATGGAAGGTTCCCCAGTAATGGGAGTTCAAAGTTCCAAAGTTGGTTCAATTGGAGCTCAACTTTAAACGGTCATATTTCCCGAACCATACATGAGAATGATTCACTTTCTTCAGCCCCACGTAGCCCATGGTCTTGTGAGTATGCATGCCAAGTTTGGGGCAGTTTGGACCTAAAACGGGGGAGCTATCGGGTCCCAAACATGGCCAGTTTTCACATAGGCACCAATGTAAAAATTAGATGTCCTAGGGGTACCATCTTTGGGGAGTCAGTACAGGTCGGCCTTAGGTTATAGGGGCTCCAAATTTGCACCATAGGTGCTAAAGAGTCTCCCCTACAAGTGTGCAAAGTTTGGGCTGGTTTTCACCACATGGTTCTCCAGAAACAGGAGCTCAAAGTCAGTCACTTTGATCACATTTTGCTTCAAGCTGACCAGAGATCTATCTGGCATGCCCCCTCACCTCGGCACCCCCTCCTCCCTCAGGGGGAGGGGGTGCCGAGGTGGGGGTCCACTCGCAGCTCGATGGTGCACCAGTATGGAAGGTTCCCCAGTAATGGGAGTTCAAAGTTC
This sequence comes from Lithobates pipiens, assembly GCF_037356315.1. Taxonomy (NCBI): domain Eukaryota; kingdom Metazoa; phylum Chordata; class Amphibia; order Anura; family Ranidae; genus Lithobates; species Lithobates pipiens. The sequence continues at coordinate 2,063,799 of NW_027507907.1, read as the reverse complement.
CAAAGTTGGTTCAATTGGAGCTCAACTTTAAACGGTCATATTTCCCGAACCATACATGGGAATGATTCACTTTCTTCAGCCCCACGTAGCCCAGGGTCTTGTGAGTATGCATGCCAAGTTTGGGGCAGTTTGGACCTAAAACGGGGGAGCTATCGGGTCCCAAACATGGCCAGTTTTCACATAGGCACCAATGTAAAAATTAGATGTCCTAGGGGTACCATCTTTGGGGAGTCAGTACAGGTCGGCCTTAGGTTATAGGGGCTCCAAATTTGCACCATAGGTGCTAAAGAGTCTCCCCTACAAGTGTGCAAAGTTTGGGCTGGTTTTCACCACGTGGTTCTCCAGAAACAGGAGCTCAAAGTCAGTCACTTTGATCACATTTTGCTTCAAGCTGACCAGAGATCTATCTGGCATGCCCCCTCACCTCGGCACCCCCTCCCCCCTCAGGGGGAGGGGGTGCCGAGGTGGGGGTCCACTCGCAGCTCGATGGTGCACCAGTATGGAAGGTTCCCCAGTAATGGGAGTTCAAAGTTCAAAAGTTGGTTCAATTGGAGCTCAACTTGAAACGGTCATATTTCCTGAACCATAGATGGTATTGATTCACTTTTTTCGGCTCCATGTAGTCGAGGGTCTTGTGAGTATGCATGCCAAGTTTGGGGCAGTTTGGACCTAAAACGGGGGAGCTATCGGGTCCCAAACATGGCCAGTTTTCACATAGGCACCAATGTAAAAATTAGATGTCCTAGGGGTACCATCTTTGGGGAGTCAGTACAGGTCGGCCTTAGGTTATAGGGGCTCCAAATTTGCACCATAGGTGCTAAAGAGTCTCCCCTACAAGTGTGCAAAGTTTGGGCTGGTTTTCACCACGTGGTTCTCCAGAAACAGGAGCTCAAAGTCAGTCACTTTGATCACATTTTGCTTCAAGCTGACCAGAGATCTATCTGGCATGCCCCCTCACCTCGGCACCCCCTCCCCCCTCAGGGGGAGGGGGTGCCGAGGTGGGGGTCCACTCGCAGATCGATGGTGCACCAGTATGGAAGGTTCCCCAGTAATGGGAGTTCAAAGTTCAAAAGTTGGTTCAATTGGAGCTCAACTTGAAACGGTCATATTTCCTGAACCATAGATGGTATTGATTCACTTTTTTCGGCTCCATGTAGTCGAGGGTCTTGGGAGTATGCATGCAAAGTTTGGGGCCCATAGGACCTAAAACGGGGGAGCTATCGGGTCCCAAACATGGCCAGTTTTCACATAGGCACCAATGTAAAAATTAGATGTCCTAGGGGTACCATCTTTGGGGAGTCAGTACAGGTCGGCCTTAGGTTATAGGGGCTCCAAATTTGCACCATAGGTGCTAAAGAGTCTCCCCTACAAGTGTGCAAAGTTTGGGCTGGTTTTCACCACGTGGTTCTCCAGAAACAGGAGCTCAAAGTCAGTCACTTTGATCACATTTTGCTTCAAGCTGACCAGAGATCTATCTGGCATGCCCCCTCACCTCGGCACCCCCTCCCCCCTCAGGGGGAGGGGGTGCCGAGGTGGGGGTCCACTCGCAGCTCGATGGTGCACCAGTATGGAAGGTTCCCCAGTAATGGGAGTTCAAAGTTCAAAAGTTGGTTCAATTGGAGCTCAACTTGAAACGGTCATATTTCCTGAACCATAGATGGTATTGATTCACTTTTTTCGGCTCCATGTAGTCGAGGGTCTTGGGAGTATGCATGCAAAGTTTGGGGCCCATAGGACCTAAAACGGGGGAGCTATCGGGTCCCAAACATGGCCAGTTTTCACATAGGCACCAATGTAAAAATTAGATGTCCTAGGGGTACCATCTTTGGGGAGTCAGTACAGGTCGGCCTTAGGTTATAGGGGCTCCAAATTTGCACCATAGGTGCTAAAGAGTCTCCCCTACAAGTGTGCAAAGTTTGGGCTGGTTTTCACCACGTGGTTCTCCAGAAACAGGAGCTCAAAGTCAGTCACTTTGATCACATTTTGCTTCAAGCTGACCAGAGATCTATCTGGCATGCCCCCTCACCTCGGCACCCCCTCCCCCCTCAGGGGGAGGGGGTGCCGAGGTGGGGGTCCACTCGCAGCTCGATGGTGCACCAGTATGGAAGGTTCCCCAGTAATGGGAGTTCAAAGTTCAAAAGTTGGTTCAATTGGAGCTCAACTTGAAACGGTCATATTTCCTGAACCATAGATGGTATTGATTCACTTTTTTCGGCTCCATGTAGTCGAGGGTCTTGTGAGTATGCATGCCAAGTTTGGGGCAGTTTGGACCTAAAACGGGGGAGCTATCGGGTCCCAAACATGGCCAGTTTTCACATAGGCACCAATGTAAAAATTAGATGTCCTAGGGGTACCATCTTTGGGGAGTCAGTACAGGTCGGCCTTAGGTTATAGGGGCTCCAAATTTGCACCATAGGTGCTAAAGAGTCTCCCCTACAAGTGTGCAAAGTTTGGGCTGGTTTTCACCACGTGGTTCTCCAGAAACAGGAGCTCAAAGTCAGTCACTTTGATCACATTTTGCTTCAAGCTGACCAGAGATCTATCTGGCATGCCCCCTCACCTCGGCACCCCCTCCCCCCTCAGGGGGAGGGGGTGCCGAGGTGGGGGTCCACTCGCAGATCGATGGTGCACCAGTATGGAAGGTTCCCCAGTAATGGGAGTTCAAAGTTCAAAAGTTGGTTCAATTGGAGCTCAACTTGAAACGGTCATATTTCCTGAACCATAGATGGTATTGATTCACTTTTTTCGGCTCCATGTAGTCGAGGGTCTTGGGAGTATGCATGCAAAGTTTGGGGCCCATAGGACCTAAAACGGGGGAGCTATCGGGTCCCAAACATGGCCAGTTTTCACATAGGCACCAATGTAAAAATTAGATGTCCTAGGGGTACCATCTTTGGGGAGTCAGTACAGGTCGGCCTTAGGTTATAGGGGCTCCAAATTTGCACCATAGGTGCTAAAGAGTCTCCCCTACAAGTGTGCAAAGTTTGGGCTGGTTTTCACCACGTGGTTCTCCAGAAACAGGAGCTCAAAGTCAGTCACTTTGATCACATTTTGCTTCAAGCTGACCAGAGATCTATCTGGCATGCCCCCTCACCTCGGCACCCCCTCCCCCCTCAGGGGGAGGGGGTGCCGAGGTGGGGGTCCACTCGCAGCTCGATGGTGCACCAGTATGGAAGGTTCCCCAGTAATGGGAGTTCAAAGTTCAAAAGTTGGTTCAATTGGAGCTCAACTTGAAACGGTCATATTTCCTGAACCATAGATGGTATTGATTCACTTTTTTCGGCTCCATGTAGTCGAGGGTCTTGGGAGTATGCATGCAAAGTTTGGGGCCCATAGGACCTAAAACGGGGGAGCTATCGGGTCCCAAACATGGCCAGTTTTCACATAGGCACCAATGTAAAAATTAGATGTCCTAGGGGTACCATCTTTGGGGAGTCAGTACAGGTCGGCCTTAGGTTATAGGGGCTCCAAATTTGCACCATAGGTGCTAAAGAGTCTCCCCTACAAGTGTGCAAAGTTTGGGCTGGTTTTCACCACGTGGTTCTCCAGAAACAGGAGCTCAAAGTCAGTCACTTTGATCACATTTTGCTTCAAGCTGACCAGAGATCTATCTGGCATGCCCCCTCACCTCGGCACCCCCTCCCCCCTCAGGGGGAGGGGGTGCCGAGGTGGGGGTCCACTCGCAGCTCAATGGTGCACCAGTATGGAAGGTTCCCCAGTAATGGGAGTTCAAAGTTCAAAAGTTGGTTCAATTGGAGCTCAACTTGAAACGGTCATATTTCCTGAACCATAGATGGTATTGATTCACTTTTTTCGGCTCCATGTAGTCGAGGGTCTTGGGAGTATGCATGCAAAGTTTGGGGCCCATAGGACCTAAAACGGGGGAGCTATCGGGTCCCAAACATGGCCAGTTTTCACATAGGCACCAATGTAAAAATTAGATGTCCTAGGGGTACCATCTTTGGGGAGTCAGTACAGGTCGGCCTTAGGTTATAGGGGCTCCAAATTTGCACCATAGGTGCTAAAGAGTCTCCCCTACAAGTGTGCAAAGTTTGGGCTGGTTTTCACCACGTGGTTCTCCAGAAACAGGAGCTCAAAGTCAGTCACTTTGATCACATTTTGCTTCAAGCTGACCAGAGATCTATCTGGCATGCCCCCTCACCTCGGCACCCCCTCCCCCCTCAGGGGGAGGGGGTGCCGAGGTGGGGGTCCACTCGCAGCTCGATGGTGCACCAGTATGGAAGGTTCCCCAGTAATGGGAGTTCAAAGTTCAAAAGTTGGTTCAATTGGAGCTCAACTTGAAACGGTCATATTTCCTGAACCATAGATGGTATTGATTCACTTTTTTCGGCTCCATGTAGTCGAGGGTCTTGTGAGTATGCATGCCAAGTTTGGGGCAGTTTGGACCTAAAACGGGGGAGCTATCGGGTCCCAAACATGGCCAGTTTTCACATAGGCACCAATGTAAAAATTAGATGTCCTAGGGGTACCATCTTTGGGGAGTCAGTACAGGTCGGCCTTAGGTTATAGGGGCTCCAAATTTGCACCATAGGTGCTAAAGAGTCTCCCCTACAAGTGTGAAAAGTTTGGGCTGGTTTTCACCACGTGGTTCTCCAGAAACAGGAGCTCAAAGTCAGTCACTTTGATCACATTTTGCTTCAAGCTGACCAGAGATCTATCTGGCATGCCCCCTCACCTCGGCACCCCCTCCCCCCTCAGGGGGAGGGGGTGCCGAGGTGGGGGTCCACTCGCAGCTCGATGGTGCACCAGTATGGAAGGTTCCCCAGTAATGGGAGTTCAAAGTTCAAAAGTTGGTTCAATTGGAGCTCAACTTGAAACGGTCATATTTCCTGAACCATAGATGGTATTGATTCACTTTTTTCGGCTCCATGTAGTCGAGGGTCTTGGGAGTATGCATGCAAAGTTTGGGGCCCATAGGACCTAAAACGGGGGAGCTATCGGGTCCCAAACATGGCCAGTTTTCACATAGGCACCAATGTAAAAATTAGATGTCCTAGGGGTACCATCTTTGGGGAGTCAGTACAGGTCGGCCTTAGGTTATAGGGGCTCCAAATTTGCACCATAGGTGCTAAAGAGTCTCCCCTACAAGTGTGCAAAGTTTGGGCTGGTTTTCACCACGTGGTTCTCCAGAAACAGGAGCTCAAAGTCAGTCACTTTGATCACATTTTGCTTCAAGCTGACCAGAGATCTATCTGGCATGCCCCCTCACCTCGGCACCCCCTCCCCCCTCAGGGGGAGGGGGTGCCGAGGTGGGGGTCCACTCGCAGCTCGATGGTGCACCAGTATGGAAGGTTCCCCAGTAATGGGAGTTCAAAGTTCAAAAGTTGGTTCAATTGGAGCTCAACTTGAAACGGTCATATTTCCTGAACCATAGATGGTATTGATTCACTTTTTTCGGCTCCATGTAGTCGAGGGTCTTGTGAGTATGCATGTCAAGTTTGGGGCAGTTTGGACCTAAAACGGGGGAGCTATCGGGTCCCAAACATGGCCAGTTTTCACATAGGCACCAATGTAAAAATTAGATGTCCTAGGGGTACCATCTTTGGGGAGTCAGTACAGGTCGGCCTTAGGTTATAGGGGCTCCAAATTTGCACCATAGGTGCTAAAGAGTAGTGATGGACGAACTTCCGACGGGACGTTTCGCGAAAGCGAAATGCGAACGGACCCAAACGTTCGCGAAACCGAACGTTCGCCGCGGGCCCCATTGACTTCAATGGGAGGCGAACTTTGCAAACCTTCATGTCGAATTTGCGGCCACGTGGTAATTATTAGGGGGTAAAACGTAGTCCCACCATCTGGACAATGACATAATACATGTATGAGGTGAATTTGGGATCGATAACTACAAGCATTTTTATTTTATTTGGGAAATTGTTCTAACAATTCAGGACTATGGAGCTAATGAAGGCAATGGAGGAGAGGGAAGGTCAGGGACCAGGGTAGGCAAAGAAGAGGGTGCAGGAGATGATCACCAGCAGCGTGACATACCGGAATGACACATGCACCGTGATAGAGGCATCTGACAGCAGCACCGTAATACAGAGCACTGACAGCAGCACCGTGACATACAGCGCTGACAGCAGCACCGTGACATACAGCGCTGACAGCAGCACCGTGACATACAGCGCTGACAGCAGCACCGTGACATACAGCGCTGACAGCAGCACCGTGACATACAGCGCTGACAGCAGCACCGTGACATACAGCGCTGACAGCAGCACCGTGACATACAGCGCTGACAGCAGCACCGTGACATACAGCACTGACAGCAGCACCGTAAGCAGCCCCAGGAGGAAGTCAGCACAGCACAGGGATGGTGTGATCCCCTCATAATAAGAACCCCCAGGAGGAAGTCAGCACAGCACAGGGATAGTGTGATCCCTTCATAATAAGAACCCCCAGGAGGAAGTCAGCACAGCACAGGGATATCATAAGCAGCCCCAGTAGAAATATGACACCGCTCAACCTCTTCAAAGAGGAGGGTAGGGGCATATAGTACGGTGTGCTTTTTTGGGTCAAGGAAGTGAGCCAAATGAATTAAGAAGGTCTGTGTGCTTGATTAAAAAAATAGTTTATAGACATATACATGGTCTACTGGTCACATGTGTTGAATTCCTCCGAGATCCATGCCTCATTCATTTTTAGAAATGTGAGGTAGTTAACACTGTCGTGAGCTAGGCGAGTACGCTTATCGGTCACAATCCCCCCTGCTGCGCTGAACGTCCTTTCGGACAGGACACTGGATGAGGGGCAAGCCAACAGTTCGATTGCAAATTGGGCAAGCTCTGGCCAGAGGTCAAGCCTGCCCACCCAGTAGTCTAGGGGTTCATCACTCCTCAGAGCGTCCACATCGGCCGTTAACCCAATGTAGTCGGACACCTGACGGTCTAGGCGTTCCCTGATGCTGGATCCGGATGACACCTGTCGATGGGTCGGCTGAAAGAATGACCTCATATCCGAAGTCACCAACACATCTTCAAACCGGCCTCTTCTTGCAGGCGCTGTTGGATTGGTACCCGCAAATCCTTCTCTGGGAGTGGGAATTGCTCCTCTGCCAGCGCACGCAAAAGCAGAATGCAGCATTTCTCGAAGCAAGGCCTGGAAGTGCTGCATTCTGACAGCCCTCTGCGACGGCGGTAACATTTCCGCCATTTTGTGTTTGTACCGGGGGTCTAAGTACGTTGCCACCCAGTACTGGTCCTTGACCCTCATGCTTTTTATACGGGGGTCCCTATTAAAACACTGGAGCATGAAGGCCCCCATTTGCACTAAAGTGGAAGCGGTGTGGTGGCCTGGCTCCTGCTCATCATCCAGGATAATGTCGTCCTCTTCATTCTCCTCTCCCCATCCTCGCACAACAGGGATCCCAGAAAGGTTTAAAGCATGCTCTTCTTGCTCCTGCTCATCCGCCCCGGCACCATCCTCCTCTGACTCCTCATCAGACTCCTGTTGTTGACTTGTCTCAGATAGAGTAGCCCCCCCTGGGAATTCATCCAGCATTGCGACTTCCTCATCTTCCCGCTCCTGCTCCTCCACAGCCTGATCAATGACACGACGCAATGCACGCTCCAGAAAGAAGGCATAAGGTACCATGTCACTGATGGCGCCATGGCTGCGACTGACCAGTTTGGTGATCTCCTCAAATGGCCGCAGAAGTCTGCATGTGTCGCGCATGAGCAGCCACTGGCGCGGTGAAAAAAAACCCAGCTCCCCAGAACCGTTTCTTTCGCAGAGTTCATACAGGTAGACGTTAACTGCACGTTTCTGCTGGAGCAGCCTATCAAGCATATAGAAGGTTGAGTTCCATCGCGTCGGGCAATCGCAAATAAGACGTCTGACCGGCAGATGGTGTCGCCGCTGAATGTCAGCAAGGCGAGCCATGGCCGTGTAAGATCTTCTGAAATGGGCCGAGATTTTCCTTGCCTGCCGCAAGATGTCCTGGACCCCAGGGTATTTGACAAGGAATCGCTGCACGACCAAGTTTAAGACGTGTGCCATGCACGGCACGTGCGTGATTTTGCCCTGTTTCAATGCGCTAAGCAGATTGGCACCGTTGTCACACACCACTTTACCAACTGTCAAATTGAGCGGTGTTAGCCACTCATCTGCCTGTGAACGCAAAGCTGAAAGGAGTGCCGGGCCAGTGTGGCTCTTTGCTTCCAGGCACAACAGACGCAGCACGGCATGGCAACGTCTCACCTGGCATGTGGAATAGGTTCTGGGGAGCTTGGGCGGTGCAGCGGAAGAGACGCTAGCAGCGGAAAAGGAGGAGGCAGCTGAGGAGGAGAGGGAGGAGGATGGAGTAGGAGGAGGAGAAGAAGAGTCAGGCCTGCATGCAATCCGTGGCGGTAAAACCAAATCTACACGGGTGCCACGGGTTACATGCTTGACGGCCGTCAGAAGGTTCACCCAGTGGGCAGTAAAACTGATATACCTTCCCTGCCCGTGTTTGCTAGACCACGTGTCTGTGGTCAGATGTATCTTGGCACCGACACTGTGTGCCAGAGATACATTCACTTGCCGCTGAACATGGCCATATAGCTCTGGGATGCCCTTCTCTGAGAAATACTTCCTTCCTGGGACCTTCCATTGTGGTGTTCCAATGGCCACAAATTTGCGAAAGGCCTCCGAGTCCACCAGTTTATATGGCAGTAGTTGGCGGGCTATGAGTTCTGACAAGCCAGCCGCCAACCGTTGGGCAAGAGGGTTATCCGGCGTCATCATTTTTTTACGCTCAAACATTAGGCCCACGGAAGCCTGCCTTTTTGCAGAAAAATGTGAGCTTGGCGTGATGGAAGGTGGAGTGGAGGACAATTGTGAGGAGAGAGGAGAAGGAGAAGTAGAAGACGAGGCTGGACGGTGAGAGCCTGCAGTGTGGCTTTGTGTGTTCCGTTGCTCCCACTGGGCTCGGTGATGGCTGCTCATGTGCCTTCTTAAGGCGGTCGTCCCTAGGTGAGTATTGGGCTTACCGCGACTAACGCGTTGACTGCAAAGATTGCAGATGGCAACGCTATTGTCAGCAGCGGACACGTTAAAAAAAGCCCACACTGCGGAGCCATGTGCCGGTGTCCTGGGAGCGCCAGATGTGACCGTACATGGTCGATGACTCGCTCCTGATACATTTGCAGTCTGCTTTGTCCCTCCTGTGCAATGTAAGTTATTCCTGCTTCTCCTCCCTATCTGCTGGTCCATATCTCCCTCTGAACTCCCCTCCTCTTCCTCTCTTGTGGGCACCCACGTGACATCACTAGACACGTCATCATCAACGTCACCTTCCCCACCGCTATAAGTAGAGATCTCGGAGTAGGCAGCAACACCGGGGACCAACCTCCTCCTTGGGCTGATCTGGGTACTGTCGTCAGACTGCTGAGTAGCGCTTGTTGCTACCTCCTCTTCCTGATCCAATACCAAGAGTGGCTGCGCATCAGAAATGTCCTCTTGATATGGATCGGAAAATAATTCCAGTGACTCAAGCGGAAGGTATGTGGTGGTGGTGGTGGTGGTCGTGTTGTTGGTGGTAGTGTCTTTGGGGGTGCACATAGCAGAGAGTGAAGAAGAGGGTGCAGATCGAGAGGATGAGGAGGGTGCAGAAGAGTAAGGCTGAGCGAGCCACTCAACCAAGTCTGGTGCATCCTTTAAAGTAATTGAACGCACCTTCTGCAACTTCCCACTTTGGCTCAAGCCTGTTGCTCCTGCCCTACCCCTACCACCCCTGCGGAAGGGCCTGCCTCTTCCTCTGCCTGTCATTTTTTAAATGACCCTGTGACAAAACTCTTAGTCCCTATACCGATGAAGGACTGCTGCAGTATAGGGCAGCAGTCAGCAGTGGTGCACGTCAACCCTATCTATTGTGGACCGATAGCGGTCCTTACAGAACAGCAGACTGTACCGCACTCAAGCCTATGTACCGTAGCACCCTATACCAAGTTACCAGTCCTTATAAGAACTTTTGTGGACCAAGCAGGTTGTGTATTAGTGTTTAGCAGACTGTACGTCAGTCCCTATACCGCTGAAGGACTGCTGCAGTATAGGGCAGCGGTCAGCAGTGGTGCACGTCAACCCTATCTATTGTGGACCGATAGCGGTCCTTACAGAACAGCAGACTGTACCGCACTCAAGCCTATGTACCGTAGCACCCTATACCAAGTTACCAGTCCTTATAAGAACTTTTGTGGAACAAGCAGGTTGTGTGTTAGTGATTAGCAGACTGTACGTCAGTCCCTATACCGCTGAAGGACTGCTGCAGTATAGGTGAGCGGTCAGCAGTGGTGCACGTCAACCCTATCTATTGTGGACCTATAGCGGTCCTTACAGAACAGCAGACTGTACCGCACTCAAGCCTATGTACCGTAGCACCCTATACCAAGTTACCAGTCCTTATAAGAACTTTTGTGGACCAAGCAGGTTGTGTATTAGTGTTTAGCAGACTGTACGTCAGTCCCTATACCGCTGAAGGACTGCTGCAGTATAGGGCAGCGGTCAGCAGTGGTGCACGTCAACCCTATCTATTGTGGACCGATAGCGGTCCTTACAGAACAGCAGACTGTACCGCACTCAAGCCTATGTACCGTAGCACCCTATACCAAGTTACCAGTCCTTATAAGAACTTTTGTGGAACAAGCAGGTTGTGTGTTAGTGATTAGCAGACTGTACGTCAGTCCCTATACCGCTGAAGGACTGCTGCAGTATAGGGCAGCGGTCAGCAGTGGTGCACGTCAACCCTATCTATTGTGGACCGATAGCGGTCCTTACAGAACAGCAGACTGTACCGCACTCAAGCCTATGTACCGTAGCACCCTATACCAAGTTACCAGTCCTTATAAGAACTTTTGTGGAACAAGTGAGTTGTGAATGTTTAGCAGACTGCAGCAGAAGGGCAGCAGTCAAGTATAATATCCTTTCTATATTTGGAAGAAAGAATATTATACATGTACAAGCCTATTACTGTACCACTGATACCAGTCCTGAAAAGAACCTTTGTGGAACTAATAATAACAGCAAGTCTTTAAAATTACCCTCACTGCCTGACAACACTGCTTCCTTCCTGTCCCTATACAAATTGGCAAAAAAAGAGAACGATTAGTGGTTACTGGAACAGCTCTTTTGTGGACCTTGATAGTAACAGCTAATGATGATGATGATGATGATGAAAGACTAATCTGGCTGTCCCTGTAGCATACACCGTCCTTTCCCTTTCTCTAAACTAACAAAAGACACTCAGGCTGCTGCAAGAATCAGCAGCACAGCAAACCTATCAACACCTAACACCTATACCAGTCCTGAAAAGAACTTTTGTGTACCAAATAGCTAGTGGTTTATCTCTCCCTACTCCACACAGGAACCTGTCCCTATCGTAACAGAAGAAAGAATGTAAAATGGCCACCGGATCGGGTGTATTTATAGGTTAGGGGGAATGTCCAAGTGTCCATGTGCTGTCATGTCTCAATTGGCTGTCCTGTATCACATGATAAACGTGTCACCAAAGGTTAAAGTTCTTGTATACATTAAACACGTAAGTCCGCCGCGGCGAACGACGGAAAAAGGCGTTCGAACGTGCGGACCGCGAATGTCGGAAATTCGCCGCGAAACGACCGCCGGGCGAAACGTTCGTCCATCACTACTAAAGAGTCTCCCCTACAAGTGTGCAAAGTTTGGGCTGGTTTTCACCACGTGGTTCTCCAGAAACAGGAGCTCAAAGTCAGTCACTTTGATCACATTTTGCTTCAAGCTGACCAGAGATCTATCTGGCATGCCCCCTCTCGGCACCCCCTCCCCCCTCAGGGGGAGGGGGTGCCGAGGTGGGGGTCCACTCGCAGCTCGATGGTGCACCAGTATGGAAGGTTCCCCAGTAATGGGAGTTCAAAGTTCAAAAGTTGGTTCAATTGGAGCTCAACTTGAAACGGTCATATTTCCTGAACCATAGATGGTATTGATTCACTTTTTTCGGCTCCATGTAGTCGAGGGTCTTGTGAGTATGCATGCCAAGTTTGGGGCAGTTTGGACCTAAAACGGGGGAGCTATCGGGTCCCAAACATGGCCAGTTTTCACATAGGCACCAATGTAAAAATTAGATGTCCTAGGGGTACCATCTTTGGGGAGTCAGTACAGGTCGGCCTTAGGTTATAGGGGCTCCAAATTTGCACCATAGGTGCTAAAGAGTCTCCCCTACAAGTGTGCAAAGTTTGGGCTGGTTTTCACCACGTGGTTCTCCAGAAACAGGAGCTCAAAGTCAGTCACTTTGATCACATTTTGCTTCAAGCTGACCAGAGATCTATCTGGCATGCCCCTTCACCTCGGCACCCCCTCCCCCCTCAGGGGGAGGGGGTGCCGAGGTGGGGGTCCACTCGCAGCTCGATGGTGCACCAGTATGGAAGGTTCCCCAGTAATGGGAGTTCAAAGTTCCAAAGTTGGTTCAATTGGAGCTCAACTTTAAACGGTCATATTTCCCGAACCATACATGGGAATGATTCACTTTCTTCAGCCCCACGTAGCCCATGGTCTTGTGAGTATGCATGCCAAGTTTGGGGCAGTTTGGACCTAAAACGGGGGAGCTATCGGGTCCCAAACATGGCCAGTTTTCACATAGGCACCAATGTAAAAATTAGATGTCCTAGGGGTACCATCTTTGGGGAGTCAGTACAGGTCGGCCTTAGGTTATAGGGGCTCCAAATTTGCACCATAGGTGCTAAAGAGTCTCCCCTACAAGTGTGCAAAGTTTGGGCTGGTTTTCACCACGTGGTTCTCCAGAAACAGGAGCTCAAAGTCAGTCACTTTGATCACATTTTGCTTCAAGCTGACCAGAGATCTATCTGGCATGCCCCCTCACCTCGGCACCCCCTCCCCCCTCAGGGGGAGGGGGTGCCGAGGTGGGGGTCCACTCGCAGCTCGATGGTGCACCAGTATGGAAGGTTCCCCAGTAATGGGAGTTCAAAGTTCAAAAGTTGGTTCAATTGGAGTTAAACTTGAAACGGTCATATTTCCTGAACCATAGATGGTATTGATTCACTTTTTTCGGCTCCATGTAGTCGAGGGTCTTGGGAGTATGCATGCAAAGTTTGGGGCCCATAGGACCTAAAACGGGGGAGCTATCGGGTCCCAAACATGGCCAGTTTTCACATAGGCACCAATGTAAAAATTAGATGTCCTAGGGGTACCATCTTTGGGGAGTCAGTACAGGTCGGCCTTAGGTTATAGGGGCTCCAAATTTGCACCATAGGTGCTAAAGAGTCTCCCCTACAAGTGTGCAAAGTTTGGGCTGGTTTTCACCACGTGGTTCTCCAGAAACAGGAGCTCAAAGTCAGTCACTTTGATCACATTTTGCTTCAAGCTGACCAGAGATCTATCTGGCATGCCCCCTCACCTCGGCACCCCCTCCCCCCTCAGGGGGAGGGGGTGCCGAGGTGGGGGTCCACTCGCAGCTCGATGGTGCACCAGTATGGAAGGTTCCCCAGTAATGGGAGTTCAAAGTTCAAAAGTTGGTTCAATTGGAGCTCAACTTGAAACGGTCATATTTCCTGAACCATAGATGGTATTGATTCACTTTTTTCGGCTCCATGTAGTCGAGGGTCTTGGGAGTATGCATGCAAAGTTTGGGGCCCATAGGACCTAAAACGGGGGAGCTATCGGGTCCCAAACATGGCCAGTTTTCACATAGGCACCAATGTAAAAATTAGATGTCCTAGGGGTACCATCTTTGGGGAGTCAGTACAGGTCGGCCTTAGGTTATAGGGGCTCCAAATTTGCACCATAGGTGCTAAAGAGTCTCCCCTACAAGTGTGCAAAGTTTGGGCTGGTTTTCACCACGTGGTTCTCCAGAAACAGGAGCTCAAAGTCAGTCACTTTGATCACATTTTGCTTCAAGCTGACCAGAGATCTATCTGGCATGCCCCCTCACCTCGGCACCCCCTCCCCCCTCAGGGGGAGGGGGTGCCGAGGTGGGGGTCCACTCGCAGCTCGATGGTGCACCAGTATGGAAGGTTCCCCAGTAATGGGAGTTCAAAGTTCCAAAGTTGGTTCAATTGGAGCTCAACTTGAAACGGTCATATTTCCTGAACCATAGATGGTATTGATTCACTTTTTTCGGCTCCATGTAGTCGAGGGTCTTGTGAGTATGCATGCCAAGTTTGGGGCAGTTTGGACCTAAAACGGGGGAGCTATCGGGTCCCAAACATGGCCAGTTTTCACATAGGCACCAATGTAAAAATTAGATGTCCTAGGGGTACCATCTTTGGGGAGTCAGTACAGGTCGGCCTTAGGTTATAGGGGCTCCAAATTTGCACCATAGGTGCTAAAGAGTCTCCCCTACAAGTGTGAAAAGTTTGGGCTGGTTTTCACCACGTGGTTCTCCAGAAACAGGAGCTCAAAGTCAGTCACTTTGATCACATTTTGCTTCAAGCTGACCAGAGATCTATCTGGCATGCCCCCTCACCTCGGCACCCCCTCCCCCCTCAGGGGGAGGGGGTGCCGAGGTGGGGGTCCACTCGCAGCTCGATGGTGCACCAGTATAGAAGGTTCCCCAGTAATGGGAGTTCAAAGTTCAAAAGTTGGTTCAATTGGAGCTCAACTTGAAACGGTCATATTTCCTGAACCATAGATGGTATTGATTCACTTTTTTCGGCTCCATGTAGTCGAGGGTCTTGGGAGTATGCATGCAAAGTTTGGGGCCCATAGGACCTAAAACGGGGGAGCTATCGGGTCCCAAACATGGCCAGTTTTCACATAGGCACCAATGTAAAAATTAGATGTCCTAGGGGTACCATCTTTGGGGAGTCAGTACAGGTCGGCCTTAGGTTATAGGGGCTCCAAATTTGCACCATAGGTGCTAAAGAGTCTCCCCTACAAGTGTGCAAAGTTTGGGCTGGTTTTCACCACGTGGTTCTCCAGAAACAGGAGCTCAAAGTCAGTCACTTTGATCACATTTTGCTTCAAGCTGACCAGAGATCTATCTGGCATGCCCCTTCACCTCGGCACCCCCTCCCCCCTCAGGGGGAGGGGGTGCCGAGGTGGGGGTCCACTCGCAGCTCGATGGTGCACCAGTATGGAAGGTTCCCCAGTAATGGGAGTTCAAAGTTCCAAAGTTGGTTCAATTGGAGCTCAACTTTAAACGGTCATATTTCCCGAACCATACATGGGAATGATTCACTTTCTTCAGCCCCACGTAGCCCAGGGTCTTGTGAGTATGCATGCCAAGTTTGGGGCAGTTTGGACCTAAAACGGGGGAGCTATCGGGTCCCAAACATGGCCAGTTTTCACATAGGCACCAATGTAAAAATTAGATGTCCTAGGGGTACCATCTTTGGGGAGTCAGTACAGGTCGGCCTTAGGTTATAGGGGCTCCAAATTTGCACCATAGGTGCTAAAGAGTCTCCCCTACAAGTGTGCAAAGTTTGGGCTGGTTTTCACCACGTGGTTCTCCAGAAACAGGAGCTCAAAGTCAGTCACTTTGATCACATTTTGCTTCAAGCTGACCAGAGATCTATCTGGCATGCCCCCTCACCTCGGCACCCCCTCCCCCCTCAGGGGGAGGGGGTGCCGAGGTGGGGGTCCACTCGCAGCTCGATGGTGCACCAGTATGGAAGGTTCCCCAGTAATGGGAGTTCAAAGTTCAAAAGTTGGTTCAATTGGAGCTCAACTTGAAACGGTCATATTTCCTGAACCATAGATGGTATTGATTCACTTTTTTCGGCTCCATGTAGTCGAGGGTCTTGGGAGTATGCATGCAAAGTTTGGGGCCCATAGGACCTAAAACGGGGGAGCTATCGGGTCCCAAACATGGCCAGTTTTCACATAGGCACCAATGTAAAAATTAGATGTCCTAGGGGTACCATCTTTGGGGAGTCAGTACAGGTCGGCCTTAGGTTATAGGGGCTCCAAATTTGCACCATAGGTGCTAAAGAGTCTCCCCTACAAGTGTGCAAAGTTTGGGCTGGTTTTCACCACGTGGTTCTCCAGAAACAGGAGCTCAAAGTCAGTCACTTTGATCACATTTTGCTTCAAGCTGACCAGAGATCTATCTGGCATGCCCCCTCACCTCGGCACCCCCTCCCCCCTCAGGGGGAGGGGGTGCCGAGGTGGGGGTCCACTCGCAGCTCGATGGTGCACCAGTATGGAAGGTTCCCCAGTAATGGGAGTTCAAAGTTCAAAAGTTGGTTCAATTGGAGCTCAACTTGAAACGGTCATATTTCCTGAACCATAGATGGTATTGATTCACTTTTTTCGGCTCCATGTAGTCGAGGGTCTTGTGAGTATGCATGCCAAGTTTGGGGCAGTTTGGACCTAAAACGGGGGAGCTATCGGGTCCCAAACATGGCCAGTTTTCACATAGGCACCAATGTAAAAATTAGATGTCCTAGGGGTACCATCTTTGGGGAGTCAGTACAGGTCGGCCTTAGGTTATAGGGGCTCCAAATTTGCACCATAGGTGCTAAAGAGTCTCCCCTACAAGTGTGCAAAGTTTGGGCTGGTTTTCACCACGTGGTTCTCCAGAAACAGGAGCTCAAAGTCAGTCACTTTGATCACATTTTGCTTCAAGCTGACCAGAGATCTATCTGGCATGCCCCCTCACCTCGGCACCCCCTCCCCCCTCAGGGGGAGGGGGTGCCGAGGTGGGGGTCCACTCGCAGCTCGATGGTGCACCAGTATGGAAGGTTTCCCAGTAATGGGAGTTCAAAGTTCAAAAGTTGGTTCAATTGGAGCTCAACTTGAAACGGTCATATTTCCTGAACCATAGATGGTATTGATTCACTTTTTTCGGCTCCATGTAGTCGAGGGTCTTGGGAGTATGCATGCAAAGTTTGGGGCCCATAGGACCTAAAACGGGGGAGCTATCGGGTCCCAAACATGGCCAGTTTTCACATAGGCACCAATGTAAAAATTAGATGTCCTAGGGGTACCATCTTTGGGGAGTCAGTACAGGTCGGCCTTAGGTTATAGGGGCTCCAAATTTGCACCATAGGTGCTAAAGAGTCTCCCCTACAAGTGTGCAAAGTTTGGGCTGGTTTTCACCACGTGGTTCTCCAGAAACAGGAGCTCAAAGTCAGTCACTTTGATCACATTTTGCTTCAAGCTGACCAGAGATCTATCTGGCATGCCCCCTCACCTCGGCACCCCCTCCCCCCTCAGGGGGAGGGGGTGCCGAGGTGGGGGTCCACTCGCAGCTCGATGGTGCACCAGTATGGAAGGTTCCCCAGTAATGGGAGTTCAAAGTTCAAAAGTTGGTTCAATTGGAGCTCAACTTGAAACGGTCATATTTCCTGAACCATAGATGGTATTGATTCACTTTTTTCGGCTCCATGTAGTCGAGGGTCTTGTGAGTATGCATGCCAAGTTTGGGGCAGTTTGGACCTAAAACGGGGGAGCTATCGGGTCCCAAACATGGCCAGTTTTCACATAGGCACCAATGTAAAAATTAGATGTCCTAGGGGTACCATCTTTGGGGAGTCAGTACAGGTCGGCCTTAGGTTATAGGGGCTCCAAATTTGCACCATAGGTGCTAAAGAGTCTCCCCTACAAGTGTGCAAAGTTTGGGCTGGTTTTCACCACGTGGTTCTCCAGAAACAGGAGCTCAAAGTCAGTCACTTTGATCACATTTTGCTTCAAGCTGACCAGAGATCTATCTGGCATGCCCCCTCACCTCGGCACCCCCTCCCCCCTCAGGGGGAGGGGGTGCCGAGGTGGGGGTCCACTCGCAGATCGATGGTGCACCAGTATGGAAGGTTCCCCAGTAATGGGAGTTCAAAGTTCAAAAGTTGGTTCAATTGGAGCTCAACTTGAAACGGTCATATTTCCTGAACCATAGATGGTATTGATTCACTTTTTTCGGCTCCATGTAGTCGAGGGTCTTGGGAGTATGCATGCAAAGTTTGGGGCCCATAGGACCTAAAACGGGGGAGCTATCGGGTCCCAAACATGGCCAGTTTTCACATAGGCACCAATGTAAAAATTAGATGTCCTAGGGGTACCATCTTTGGGGAGTCAGTACAGGTCGGCCTTAGGTTATAGGGGCTCCAAATTTGCACCATAGGTGCTAAAGAGTCTCCCCTACAAGTGTGCAAAGTTTGGGCTGGTTTTCACCACGTGGTTCTCCAGAAACAGGAGCTCAAAGTCAGTCACTTTGATCACATTTTGCTTCAAGCTGACCAGAGATCTATCTGGCATGCCCCCTCACCTCGGCACCCCCTCCCCCCTCAGGGGGAGGGGGTGCCGAGGTGGGGGTCCACTCGCAGCTCGATGGTGCACCAGTATGGAAGGTTCCCCAGTAATGGGAGTTCAAAGTTCAAAAGTTGGTTCAATTGGAGCTCAACTTGAAACGGTCATATTTCCTGAACCATAGATGGTATTGATTCACTTTTTTCGGCTCCATGTAGTCGAGGGTCTTGGGAGTATGCATGCAAAGTTTGGGGCCCATAGGACCTAAAACGGGGGAGCTATCGGGTCCCAAACATGGCCAGTTTTCACATAGGCACCAATGTAAAAATTAGATGTCCTAGGGGTACCATCTTTGGGGAGTCAGTACAGGTCGGCCTTAGGTTATAGGGGCTCCAAATTTGCACCATAGGTGCTAAAGAGTCTCCCCTACAAGTGTGCAAAGTTTGGGCTGGTTTTCACCACGTGGTTCTCCAGAAACAGGAGCTCAAAGTCAGTCACTTTGATCACATTTTGCTTCAAGCTGACCAGAGATCTATCTGGCATGCCCCCTCACCTCGGCACCCCCTCCCCCCTCAGGGGGAGGGGGTGCCGAGGTGGGGGTCCACTCGCAGCTCGATGGTGCACCAGTATGGAAGGTTCCCCAGTAATGGGAGTTCAAAGTTCAAAAGTTGGTTCAATTGGAGCTCAACTTGAAACGGTCATATTTCCTGAACCATAGATGGTATTGATTCACTTTTTTCGGCTCCATGTAGTCGAGGGTCTTGGGAGTATGCATGCAAAGTTTGGGGCCCATAGGACCTAAAACGGGGGAGCTATCGGGTCCCAAACATGGCCAGTTTTCACATAGGCACCAATGTAAAAATTAGATGTCCTAGGGGTACCATCTTTGGGGAGTCAGTACAGGTCGGCCTTAGGTTATAGGGGCTCCAAATTTGCACCATAGGTGCTAAAGAGTCTCCCCTACAAGTGTGCAAAGTTTGGGCTGGTTTTCACCACGTGGTTCTCCAGAAACAGGAGCTCAAAGTCAGTCACTTTGATCACATTTTGCTTCAAGCTGACCAGAGATCTATCTGGCATGCCCCCTCACCTCGGCACCCCCTCCCCCCTCAGGGGGAGGGGGTGCCGAGGTGGGGGTCCACTCGCAGCTCGATGGTGCACCAGTATGGAAGGTTTCCCAGTAATGGGAGTTCAAAGTTCAAAAGTTGGTTCAATTGGAGCTCAACTTGAAACGGTCATATTTCCTGAACCATAGATGGTATTGATTCACTTTTTTCGGCTCCATGTAGTCGAGGGTCTTGGGAGTATGCATGCAAAGTTTGGGGCCCATAGGACCTAAAACGGGGGAGCTATCGGGTCCCAAACATGGCCAGTTTTCACATAGGCACCAATGTAAAAATTAGATGTCCTAGGGGTACCATCTTTGGGGAGTCAGTACAGGTCGGCCTTAGGTTATAGGGGCTCCAAATTTGCACCATAGGTGCTAAAGAGTCTCCCCTACAAGTGTGCAAAGTTTGGGCTGGTTTTCACCACGTGGTTCTCCAGAAACAGGAGCTCAAAGTCAGTCACTTTGATCACATTTTGCTTCAAGCTGACCAGAGATCTATCTGGCATGCCCCCTCACCTCGGCACCCCCTCCCCCCTCAGGGGGAGGGGGTGCCGAGGTGGGGGTCCACTCGCAGCTCGATGGTGCACCAGTATGGAAGGTTCCCCAGTAATGGGAGTTCAAAGTTCAAAAGTTGGTTCAATTGGAGCTCAACTTGAAACGGTCATATTTCCTGAACCATAGATGGTATTGATTCACTTTTTTCGGCTCCATGTAGTCGAGGGTCTTGTGAGTATGCATGCCAAGTTTGGGGCAGTTTGGACCTAAAACGGGGGAGCTATCGGGTCCCAAACATGGCCAGTTTTCACATAGGCACCAATGTAAAAATTAGATGTCCTAGGGGTACCATCTTTGGGGAGTCAGTACAGGTCGGCCTTAGGTTATAGGGGCTCCAAATTTGCACCATAGGTGCTAAAGAGTCTCCCCTACAAGTGTGCAAAGTTTGGGCTGGTTTTCACCACGTGGTTCTCCAGAAACAGGAGCTCAAAGTCAGTCACTTTGATCACATTTTGCTTCAAGCTGACCAGAGATCTATCTGGCATGCCCCCTCACCTCGGCACCCCCTCCCCCCTCAGGGGGAGGGGGTGCCGAGGTGGGGGTCCACTCGCAGATCGATGGTGCACCAGTATGGAAGGTTCCCCAGTAATGGGAGTTCAAAGTTCAAAAGTTGGTTCAATTGGAGCTCAACTTGAAACGGTCATATTTCCTGAACCATAGATGGTATTGATTCACTTTTTTCGGCTCCATGTAGTCGAGGGTCTTGGGAGTATGCATGCAAAGTTTGGGGCCCATAGGACCTAAAACGGGGGAGCTATCGGGTCCCAAACATGGCCAGTTTTCACATAGGCACCAATGTAAAAATTAGATGTCCTAGGGGTACCATCTTTGGGGAGTCAGTACAGGTCGGCCTTAGGTTATAGGGGCTCCAAATTTGCACCATAGGTGCTAAAGAGTCTCCCCTACAAGTGTGCAAAGTTTGGGCTGGTTTTCACCACGTGGTTCTCCAGAAACAGGAGCTCAAAGTCAGTCACTTTGATCACATTTTGCTTCAAGCTGACCAGAGATCTATCTGGCATGCCCCCTCACCTCGGCACCCCCTCCCCCCTCAGGGGGAGGGGGTGCCGAGGTGGGGGTCCACTCGCAGCTCGATGGTGCACCAGTATGGAAGGTTCCCCAGTAATGGGAGTTCAAAGTTCAAAAGTTGGTTCA
Organism: Lithobates pipiens; assembly: GCF_037356315.1. Taxonomy (NCBI): domain Eukaryota; kingdom Metazoa; phylum Chordata; class Amphibia; order Anura; family Ranidae; genus Lithobates; species Lithobates pipiens. The sequence goes on along the minus strand of NW_027507907.1, from coordinate 2,042,819 downwards.
ATTGGAGCTCAACTTGAAACGGTCATATTTCCTGAACCATAGATGGTATTTATTCACTTTTTTCGGCTCCATGTAGTCGAGGGTCTTGGGAGTATGCATGCAAAGTTTGGGGCCCATAGGACCTAAAACGGGGGAGCTATCGGGTCCCAAACATGGCCAGTTTTCACATAGGCACCAATGTAAAAATTAGATGTCCTAGGGGTACCATCTTTGGGGAGTCAGTACAGGTCGGCCTTAGGTTATAGGGGCTCCAAATTTGCACCATAGGTGCTAAAGAGTCTCCCCTACAAGTGTGCAAAGTTTGGGCTGGTTTTCACCACGTGGTTCTCCAGAAACAGGAGCTCAAAGTCAGTCACTTTGATCACATTTTGCTTCAAGCTGACCAGAGATCTATCTGGCATGCCCCCTCACCTCGGCACCCCCTCCCCCCTCAGGGGGAGGGGGTGCCGAGGTGGGGGTCCACTCGCAGCTCGATGGTGCACCAGTATGGAAGGTTCCCCAGTAATGGGAGTTCAAAGTTCAAAAGTTGGTTCAATTGGAGCTCAACTTGAAACGGTCATATTTCCTGAACCATAGATGGTATTGATTCACTTTTTTCGGCTCCATGTAGTCGAGGGTCTTGGGAGTATGCATGCAAAGTTTGGGGCCCATAGGACCTAAAACGGGGGAGCTATCGGGTCCCAAACATGGCCAGTTTTCACATAGGCACCAATGTAAAAATTAGATGTCCTAGGGGTACCATCTTTGGGGAGTCAGTACAGGTCGGCCTTAGGTTATAGGGGCTCCAAATTTGCACCATAGGTGCTAAAGAGTCTCCCCTACAAGTGTGCAAAGTTTGGGCTGGTTTTCACCACGTGGTTCTCCAGAAACAGGAGCTCAAAGTCAGTCACTTTGATCACATTTTGCTTCAAGCTGACCAGAGATCTATCTGGCATGCCCCCTCACCTCGGCACCCCCTCCCCCCTCAGGGGGAGGGGGTGCCGAGGTGGGGGTCCACTCGCAGCTCGATGGTGCACCAGTATGGAAGGTTCCCCAGTAATGGGAGTTCAAAGTTCAAAAGTTGGTTCAATTGGAGCTCAACTTGAAACGGTCATATTTCCTGAACCATAGATGGTATTGATTCACTTTTTTCGGCTCCATGTAGTCGAGGGTCTTGGGAGTATGCATGCAAAGTTTGGGGCCCATAGGACCTAAAACGGGGGAGCTATCGGGTCCCAAACATGGCCAGTTTTCACATAGGCACCAATGTAAAAATTAGATGTCCTAGGGGTACCATCTTTGGGGAGTCAGTACAGGTCGGCCTTAGGTTATAGGGGCTCCAAATTTGCACCATAGGTGCTAAAGAGTCTCCCCTACAAGTGTGCAAAGTTTGGGCTGGTTTTCACCACGTGGTTCTCCAGAAACAGGAGCTCAAAGTCAGTCACTTTGATCACATTTTGCTTCAAGCTGACCAGAGATCTATCTGGCATGCCCCCTCACCTCGGCACCCCCTCCCCCCTCAGGGGGAGGGGGTGCCGAGGTGGGGGTCCACTCGCAGATCGATGGTGCACCAGTATGGAAGGTTCCCCAGTAATGGGAGTTCAAAGTTCAAAAGTTGGTTCAATTGGAGCTCAACTTGAAACGGTCATATTTCCTGAACCATAGATGGTATTGATTCACTTTTTTTCGGCTCCATGTAGTCGAGGGTCTTGGGAGTATGCATGCAAAGTTTGGGGCCCATAGGACCTAAAACGGGGGAGCTATCGGGTCCCAAACATGGCCAGTTTTCACATAGGCACCAATGTAAAAATTAGATGTCCTAGGGGTACCATCTTTGGGGAGTCAGTACAGGTCGGCCTTAGGTTATAGGGGCTCCAAATTTGCACCATAGGTGCTAAAGAGTCTCCCCTACAAGTGTGCAAAGTTTGGGCTGGTTTTCACCACGTGGCTCTCCAGAAACAGGAGCTCAAAGTCAGTCACTTTGATCACATTTTGCTTCAAGCTGACCAGAGATCTATCTGGCATGCCCCCTCACCTCGGCACCCCCTCCCCCCTCAGGGGGAGGGGGTGCCGAGGTGGGGGTCCACTCGCAGCTCGATGGTGCACCAGTATGGAAGGTTCCCCAGTAATGGGAGTTCAAAGTTCAAAAGTTGGTTCAATTGGAGCTCAACTTGAAACGGTCATATTTCCTGAACCATAGATGGTATTGATTCACTTTTTTCGGCTCCATGTAGTCGAGGGTCTTGTGAGTATGCATGCCAAGTTTGGGGCAGTTTGGACCTAAAACGGGGGAGCTATCGGGTCCCAAACATGGCCAGTTTTCACATAGGCACCAATGTAAAAATTAGATGTCCTAGGGGTACCATCTTTGGGGAGTCAGTACAGGTCGGCCTTAGGTTATAGGGGCTCCAAATTTGCACCATAGGTGCTAAAGAGTCTCCCCTACAAGTGTGCAAAGTTTGGGCTGGTTTTCACCACGTGGCTCTCCAGAAACAGGAGCTCAAAGTCAGTCACTTTGATCACATTTTGCTTCAAGCTGACCAGAGATCTATCTGGCATGCCCCCTCACCTCGGCACCCCCTCCCCCCTCAGGGGGAGGGGGTGCCGAGGTGGGGGTCCACTCGCAGCTCGATGGTGCACCAGTATGGAAGGTTCCCCAGTAATGGGAGTTCAAAGTTCAAAAGTTGGTTCAATTGGAGCTCAACTTGAAACGGTCATATTTCCTGAACCATAGATGGTATTGATTCACTTTTTTCGGCTCCATGTAGTCGAGGGTCTTGTGAGTATGCATGCCAAGTTTGGGGCAGTTTGGACCTAAAATGGGGGAGCTATCGGGTCCCAAACATGGCCAGTTTTCACATAGGCACCAATGTAAAAATTAGATGTCCTAGGGGTACCATCTTTGGGGAGTCAGTACAGGTCGGCCTTAGGTTATAGGGGCTCCAAATTTGCACCATAGGTGCTAAAGAGTCTCCCCTACAAGTGTGCAAAGTTTGGGCTGGTTTTCACCACGTGGTTCTCCAGAAACAGGAGCTCAAAGTCAGTCACTTTGATCACATTTTGCTTCAAGCTGACCAGAGATCTATCTGGCATGCCCCCTCACCTCGGCACCCCCTCCCCCCTCAGGGGGAGGGGGTGCCGAGGTGGGGGTCCACTCGCAGCTCGATGGTGCACCAGTATGGAAGGTTCCCCAGTAATGGGAGTTCAAAGTTCAAAAGTTGGTTCAATTGGAGCTCAACTTGAAACGGTCATATTTCCTGAACCATAGATGGTATTGATTCACTTTTTTCGGCTCCATGTAGTCGAGGGTCTTGGGAGTATGCATGCAAAGTTTGGGGCCCATAGGACCTAAAACGGGGGAGCTATTGGGTCCCAAACATGGCCAGTTTTCACATAGGCACCAATGTAAAAATTAGATGTCCTAGGGGTACCATCTTTGGGGAGTCAGTACAGGTCGGCCTTAGGTTATAGGGGCTCCAAATTTGCACCATAGGTGCTAAAGAGTCTCCCCTACAAGTGTGCAAAGTTTGGGCTGGTTTTCACCACGTGGTTCTCCAGAAACAGGAGCTCAAAGTCAGTCACTTTGATCACATTTTGCTTCAAGCTGACCAGAGATCTATCTGGCATGCCCCCTCACCTCGGCACCCCCTCCCCCCTCAGGGGGAGGGGGTGCCGAGGTGGGGGTCCACTCGCAGCTCGATGGTGCACCAGTATGGAAGGTTCCCCAGTAATGGGAGTTCAAAGTTCAAAAGTTGGTTCAATTGGAGCTCAACTTGAAACGGTCATATTTCCTGAACCATAGATGGTATTGATTCACTTTTTTCGGCTCCATGTAGTCGAGGGTCTTGGGAGTATGCATGCAAAGTTTGGGGCCCATAGGACCTAAAACGGGGGAGCTATCGGGTCCCAAACATGGCCAGTTTTCACATAGGCACCAATGTAAAAATTAGATGTCCTAGGGGTACCATCTTTGGGGAGTCAGTACAGGTCGGCCTTAGGTTATAGGGGCTCCAAATTTGCACCATAGGTGCTAAAGAGTCTCCCCTACAAGTGTGCAAAGTTTGGGCTGGTTTTCACCACGTGGTTCTCCAGAAACAGGAGCTCAAAGTCAGTCACTTTGATCACATTTTGCTTCAAGCTGACCAGAGATCTATCTGGCATGCCCCCTCACCTCGGCACCCCCTCCCCCCTCAGGGGGAGGGGGTGCCGAGGTGGGGGTCCACTCGCAGCTCGATGGTGCACCAGTATGGAAGGTTCCCCAGTAATGGGAGTTCAAAGTTCAAAAGTTGGTTCAATTGGAGCTCAACTTGAAACGGTCATATTTCCTGAACCATAGATGGTATTGATTCACTTTTTTCGGCTCCATGTAGTCGAGGGTCTTGGGAGTATGCATGCAAAGTTTGGGGCCCATAGGACCTAAAACGGGGGAGCTATCGGGTCCCAAACATGGCCAGTTTTCACATAGGCACCAATGTAAAAATTAGATGTCCTAGGGGTACCATCTTTGGGGAGTCAGTACAGGTCGGCCTTAGGTTATAGGGGCTCCAAATTTGCACCATAGGTGCTAAAGAGTCTCCCCTACAAGTGTGCAAAGTTTGGGCTGGTTTTCACCACGTGGTTCTCCAGAAACAGGAGCTCAAAGTCAGTCACTTTGATCACATTTTGCTTCAAGCTGACCAGAGATCTATCTGGCATGCCCCCTCACCTCGGCACCCCCTCCCCCCTCAGGGGGAGGGGGTGCCGAGGTGGGGGTCCACTCGCAGCTCGATGGTGCACCAGTATGGAAGGTTCCCCAGTAATGGGAGTTCAAAGTTCAAAAGTTGGTTCAATTGGAGCTCAACTTGAAACGGTCATATTTCCTGAACCATAGATGGTATTGATTCACTTTTTTCGGCTCCATGTAGTCGAGGGTCTTGTGAGTATGCATGCCAAGTTTGGGGCAGTTTGGACCTAAAACGGGGGAGCTATCGGGTCCCAAACATGGCCAGTTTTCACATAGGCACCAATGTAAAAATTAGATGTCCTAGGGGTACCATCTTTGGGGAGTCAGTACAGGTCGGCCTTAGGTTATAGGGACTCCAAATTTGCACCATAGGTGCTAAAGAGTCTCCCCTACAAGTGTGCAAAGTTTGGGCTGGTTTTCACCACGTGGTTCTCCAGAAACAGGAGCTCAAAGTCAGTCACTTTGATCACATTTTGCTTCAAGCTGACCAGAGATCTATCTGGCATGCCCCCTCACCTCGGCACCCCCTCCCCCCTCAGGGGGAGGGGGTGCCGAGGTGGGGGTCCACTCGCAGATCGATGGTGCACCAGTATGGAAGGTTCCCCAGTAATGGGAGTTCAAAGTTCAAAAGTTGGTTCAATTGGAGCTCAACTTGAAACGGTCATATTTCCTGAACCATAGATGGTATTGATTCACTTTTTTTCGGCTCCATGTAGTCGAGGGTCTTGGGAGTATGCATGCAAAGTTTGGGGCCCATAGGACCTAAAACGGGGGAGCTATCGGGTCCCAAACATGGCCAGTTTTCACATAGGCACCAATGTAAAAATTAGATGTCCTAGGGGTACCATCTTTGGGGAGTCAGTACAGGTCGGCCTTAGGTTATAGGGGCTCCAAATTTGCACCATAGGTGCTAAAGAGTCTCCCCTACAAGTGTGCAAAGTTTGGGCTGGTTTTCACCACGTGGCTCTCCAGAAACAGGAGCTCAAAGTCAGTCACTTTGATCACATTTTGCTTCAAGCTGACCAGAGATCTATCTGGCATGCCCCCTCACCTCGGCACCCCCTCCCCCCTCAGGGGGAGGGGGTGCCGAGGTGGGGGTCCACTCGCAGCTCGATGGTGCACCAGTATGGAAGGTTCCCCAGTAATGGGAGTTCAAAGTTCAAAAGTTGGTTCAATTGGAGCTCAACTTGAAACGGTCATATTTCCTGAACCATAGATGGTATTGATTCACTTTTTTCGGCTCCATGTAGTCGAGGGTCTTGTGAGTATGCATGCCAAGTTTGGGGCAGTTTGGACCTAAAACGGGGGAGCTATCGGGTCCCAAACATGGCCAGTTTTCACATAGGCACCAATGTAAAAATTAGATGTCCTAGGGGTACCATCTTTGGGGAGTCAGTACAGGTCGGCCTTAGGTTATAGGGGCTCCAAATTTGCACCATAGGTGCTAAAGAGTCTCCCCTACAAGTGTGCAAAGTTTGGGCTGGTTTTCACCACGTGGCTCTCCAGAAACAGGAGCTCAAAGTCAGTCACTTTGATCACATTTTGCTTCAAGCTGACCAGAGATCTATCTGGCATGCCCCCTCACCTCGGCACCCCCTCCCCCCTCAGGGGGAGGGGGTGCCGAGGTGGGGGTCCACTCGCAGCTCGATGGTGCACCAGTATGGAAGGTTCCCCAGTAATGGGAGTTCAAAGTTCAAAAGTTGGTTCAATTGGAGCTCAACTTGAAACGGTCATATTTCCTGAACCATAGATGGTATTGATTCACTTTTTTCGGCTCCATGTAGTCGAGGGTCTTGTGAGTATGCATGCCAAGTTTGGGGCAGTTTGGACCTAAAACGGGGGAGCTATCGGGTCCCAAACATGGCCAGTTTTCACATAGGCACCAATGTAAAAATTAGATGTCCTAGGGGTACCATCTTTGGGGAGTCAGTACAGGTCGGCCTTAGGTTATAGGGGCTCCAAATTTGCACCATAGGTGCTAAAGAGTCTCCCCTACAAGTGTGCAAAGTTTGGGCTGGTTTTCACCACGTGGTTCTCCAGAAACAGGAGCTCAAAGTCAGTCACTTTGATCACATTTTGCTTCAAGCTGACCAGAGATCTATCTGGCATGCCCCCTCACCTCGGCACCCCCTCCCCCCTCAGGGGGAGGGGGTGCCGAGGTGGGGGTCCACTCGCAGCTCGATGGTGCACCAGTATGGAAGGTTCCCCAGTAATGGGAGTTCAAAGTTCAAAAGTTGGTTCAATTGGAGCTCAACTTGAAACGGTCATATTTCCTGAACCATAGATGGTATTGATTCACTTTTTTCGGCTCCATGTAGTCGAGGGTCTTGGGAGTATGCATGCAAAGTTTGGGGCCCATAGGACCTAAAACGGGGGAGCTATCGGGTCCCAAACATGGCCAGTTTTCACATAGGCACCAATGTAAAAATTAGATGTCCTAGGGGTACCATCTTTGGGGAGTCAGTACAGGTCGGCCTTAGGTTATAGGGGCTCCAAATTTGCACCATAGGTGCTAAAGAGTCTCCCCTACAAGTGTGCAAAGTTTGGGCTGGTTTTCACCACGTGGTTCTCCAGAAACAGGAGCTCAAAGTCAGTCACTTTGATCACATTTTGCTTCAAGCTGACCAGAGATCTATCTGGCATGCCCCCTCACCTCGGCACCCCCTCCCCCCTCAGGGGGAGGGGGTGCCGAGGTGGGGGTCCACTCGCAGCTCGATGGTGCACCAGTATGGAAGGTTCCCCAGTAATGGGAGTTCAAAGTTCAAAAGTTGGTTTAATTGGAGCTCAACTTGAAACGGTCATATTTCCTGAACCATAGATGGTATTGATTCACTTTTTTCGGCTCCATGTAGTCGAGGGTCTTGGGAGTATGCATGCAAAGTTTGGGGCCCATAGGACCTAAAACGGGGGAGCTATCGGGTCCCAAACATGGCCAGTTTTCACATAGGCACCAATGTAAAATTAGATGTCCTAGGGGTACCATCTTTGGGGAGTCAGTACAGGTCGGCCTTAGGTTATAGGGGCTCCAAATTTGCACCATAGGTGCTAAAGAGTCTCCCCTACAAGTGTGCAAAGTTTGGGCTGGTTTTCACCACGTGGTTCTCCAGAAACAGGAGCTCAAAGTCAGTCACTTTGATCACATTTTGCTTCAAGCTGACCAGAGATCTATCTGGCATGCCCCCTCACCTCGGCACCCCCTCCCCCCTCAGGGGGAGGGGGTGCCGAGGTGGGGGTCCACTCGCAGCTCGATGGTGCACCAGTATGGAAGGTTCCCCAGTAATGGGAGTTCAAAGTTCAAAAGTTGGTTCAATTGGAGCTCAACTTGAAACGGTCATATTTCCTGAACCATAGATGGTATTGATTCACTTTTTTCGGCTCCATGTAGTCGAGGGTCTTGGGAGTATGCATGCAAAGTTTGGGGCCCATAGGACCTAAAACGGGGGAGCTATCGGGTCCCAAACATGGCCAGTTTTCACATAGGCACCAATGTAAAAATTAGATGTCCTAGGGGTACCATCTTTGGGGAGTCAGTACAGGTCGGCCTTAGGTTATAGGGGCTCCAAATTTGCACCATAGGTGCTAAAGAGTCTCCCCTACAAGTGTGCAAAGTTTGGGCTGGTTTTCACCACGTGGTTCTCCAGAAACAGGAGCTCAAAGTCAGTCACTTTGATCACATTTTGCTTCAAGCTGACCAGAGATCTATCTGGCATGCCCCCTCACCTCGGCACCCCCTCCCCCCTCAGGGGGAGGGGGTGCCGAGGTGGGGGGTCCACTCGCAGCTCGATGGTGCACCAGTATGGAAGGTTCCCCAGTAATGGGAGTTCAAAGTTCAAAAGTTGGTTCAATTGGAGCTCAACTTGAAACGGTCATATTTCCTGAACCATAGATGGTATTGATTCACTTTTTTCGGCTCCATGTAGTCGAGGGTCTTGGGAGTATGCATGCAAAGTTTGGGGCCCATAGGACCTAAAACGGGGGAGCTATCGGGTCCCAAACATGGCCAGTTTTCACATAGGCACCAATGTAAAAATTAGATGTCCTAGGGGTACCATCTTTGGGGAGTCAGTACAGGTCGGCCTTAGGTTATAGGGGCTCCAAATTTGCACCATAGGTGCTAAAGAGTCTCCCCTACAAGTGTGCAAAGTTTGGGCTGGTTTTCACCACGTGGTTCTCCAGAAACAGGAGCTCAAAGTCAGTCACTTTGATCACATTTTGCTTCAAGCTGACCAGAGATCTATCTGGCATGCCCCCTCACCTCGGCACCCCCTCCCCCCTCAGGGGGAGGGGGTGCCGAGGTGGGGGTCCACTCGCAGCTCGATGGTGCACCAGTATGGAAGGTTCCCCAGTAATGGGAGTTCAAAGTTCAAAAGTTGGTTCAATTGGAGCTCAACTTGAAACGGTCATATTTCCTGAACCATAGATGGTATTGATTCACTTTTTTCGGCTCCATGTAGTCGAGGGTCTTGTGAGTATGCATGCCAAGTTTGGGGCAGTTTGGACCTAAAACGGGGGAGCTATCGGGTCCCAAACATGGCCAGTTTTCACATAGGCACCAATGTAAAAATTAGATGTCCTAGGGGTACCATCTTTGGGGAGTCAGTACAGGTCGGCCTTAGGTTATAGGGACTCCAAATTTGCACCATAGGTGCTAAAGAGTCTCCCCTACAAGTGTGCAAAGTTTGGGCTGGTTTTCACCACGTGGTTCTCCAGAAACAGGAGCTCAAAGTCAGTCACTTTGATCACATTTTGCTTCAAGCTGACCAGAGATCTATCTGGCATGCCCCCTCACCTCGGCACCCCCTCCCCCCTCAGGGGGAGGGGGTGCCGAGGTGGGGGTCCACTCGCAGATCGATGGTGCACCAGTATGGAAGGTTCCCCAGTAATGGGAGTTCAAAGTTCAAAAGTTGGTTCAATTGGAGCTCAACTTGAAACGGTCATATTTCCTGAACCATAGATGGTATTGATTCACTTTTTTTCGGCTCCATGTAGTCGAGGGTCTTGGGAGTATGCATGCAAAGTTTGGGGCCCATAGGACCTAAAACGGGGGAGCTATCGGGTCCCAAACATGGCCAGTTTTCACATAGGCACCAATGTAAAAATTAGATGTCCTAGGGGTACCATCTTTGGGGAGTCAGTACAGGTCGGCCTTAGGTTATAGGGGCTCCAAATTTGCACCATAGGTGCTAAAGAGTCTCCCCTACAAGTGTGCAAAGTTTGGGCTGGTTTTCACCACGTGGCTCTCCAGAAACAGGAGCTCAAAGTCAGTCACTTTGATCACATTTTGCTTCAAGCTGACCAGAGATCTATCTGGCATGCCCCCTCACCTCGGCACCCCCTCCCCCCTCAGGGGGAGGGGGTGCCGAGGTGGGGGTCCACTCGCAGCTCGATGGTGCACCAGTATGGAAGGTTCCCCAGTAATGGGAGTTCAAAGTTCAAAAGTTGGTTCAATTGGAGCTCAACTTGAAACGGTCATATTTCCTGAACCATAGATGGTATTGATTCACTTTTTTCGGCTCCATGTAGTCGAGGGTCTTGGGAGTATGCATGCAAAGTTTGGGGCCCATAGTACCTAAAACGGGGGAGCTATCGGGTCCCAAACATGGCCAGTTTTCACATAGGCACCAATGTAAAAATTAGATGTCCTAGGGGTACCATCTTTGGGGAGTCAGTACAGGTCGGCCTTAGGTTATAGGGGCTCCAAATTTGCACCATAGGTGCTAAAGAGTCTCCCCTACAAGTGTGCAAAGTTTGGGCTGGTTTTCACCACGTGGTTCTCCAGAAACAGGAGCTCAAAGTCAGTCACTTTGATCACATTTTGCTTCAAGCTGACCAGAGATCTATCTGGCATGCCCCCTCACCTCGGCACCCCCTCCCCCCTCAGGGGGAGGGGGTGCCGAGGTGGGGGTCCACTCGCAGCTCGATGGTGCACCAGTATGGAAGGTTCCCCAGTAATGGGAGTTCAAAGTTCAAAAGTTGGTTCAATTGGAGCTCAACTTGAAACGGTCATATTTCCTGAACCATAGATGGTATTGATTCACTTTTTTCGGCTCCATGTAGTCGAGGGTCTTGTGAGTATGCATGCCAAGTTTGGGGCAGTTTGGACCTAAAACGGGGGAGCTATCGGGTCCCAAACATGGCCAGTTTTCACATAGGCACCAATGTAAAAATTAGATGTCCTAGGGGTACCATCTTTGGGGAGTCAGTACAGGTCGGCCTTAGGTTATAGGGGCTCCAAATTTGCACCATAGGTGCTAAAGAGTCTCCCCTACAAGTGTGCAAAGTTTGGGCTGGTTTTCACCACGTGGTTCTCCAGAAACAGGAGCTCAAAGTCAGTCACTTTGATCACATTTTGCTTCAAGCTGACCAGAGATCTATCTGGCATGCCCCTTCACCTCGGCACCCCCTCCCCCCTCAGGGGGAGGGGGTGCCGAGGTGGGGGTCCACTCGCAGCTCGATGGTGCACCAGTATGGAAGGTTCCCCAGTAATGGGAGTTCAAAGTTCAAAAGTTGGTTCAATTGGAGCTCAACTTGAAACGGTCATATTTCCCGAACCATACATGGGAATGATTCACTTTTTTCGGCTCCATGTAGTCGAGGGTCTTGGGAGTATGCATGCAAAGTTTGGGGCAGTTTGGACCTAAAACGGGGGAGCTATCGGGTCCCAAACATGGCCAGTTTTCACATAGGCACCAATGTAAAAATTAGATGTCCTAGGGGTACCATCTTTGGGGAGTCAGTACAGGTCGGCCTTAGGTTATAGGGGCTCCAAATTTGCACCATAGGTGCTAAAGAGTCTCCCCTACAAGTGTGCAAAGTTTGGGCTGGTTTTCACCACGTGGTTCTCCAGAAACAGGAGCTCAAAGTCAGTCACTTTGATCACATTTTGCTTCAAGCTGACCAGAGATCTATCTGGCATGCCCCCTCACCTCGGCACCCCCTCCCCCCTCAGGGGGAGGGGGTGCCGAGGTGGGGGTCCACTCGCAGCTCGATGGTGCACCAGTATGGAAGGTTCCCCAGTAATGGGAGTTCAAAGTTCAAAAGTTGGTTCAATTGGAGCTCAACTTGAAACGGTCATATTTCCTGAACCATAGATGGTATTGATTCACTTTTTTCGGCTCCATGTAGTCGAGGGTCTTGTGAGTATGCATGCAAAGTTTGGGGCCCATAGGACCTAAAACGGGGGAGCTATCGGGTCCCAAACATGGCCAGTTTTCACATAGGCACCAATGTAAAAATTAGATGTCCTAGGGGTACCATCTTTGGGGAGTCAGTACAGGTCGGCCTTAGGTTATAGGGGCTCCAAATTTGCACCATAGGTGCTAAAGAGTCTCCCCTACAAGTGTGCAAAGTTTGGGCTGGTTTTCACCACGTGGTTCTCCAGAAACAGGAGCTCAAAGTCAGTCACTTTGATCACATTTTGCTTCAAGCTGACCAGAGATCTATCTGGCATGCCCCTTCACCTCGGCACCCCCTCCCCCCTCAGGGGGAGGGGGTGCCGAGGTGGGGGTCCACTCGCAGCTCGATGGTGCACCAGTATGGAAGGTTCCCCAGTAATGGGAGTTCAAAGTTCCAAAGTTGGTACAATTGGAGCTCAACTTTAAACGGTCATATTTCCCGAACCATACATGGGAATGATTCACTTTCTTCAGCCCCACGTAGCCCAGGGTCTTGTGAGTATGCATGCCAAGTTTGGGGCAGTTTGGACCTAAAACGGGGGAGCTATCGGGTCCCAAACATGGCCAGTTTTCACATAGGCACCAATGTAAAAATTAGATGTCCTAGGGGTACCATCTTTGGGGAGTCAGTACAGGTCGGCCTTAGGTTATAGGGGCTCCAAATTTGCACCATAGGTGCTAAAGAGTCTCCCCTACAAGTGTGCAAAGTTTGGGCTGGTTTTCACCACGTGGTTCTCCAGAAACAGGAGCTCAAAGTCAGTCACTTTGATCACATTTTGCTTCAAGCTGACCAGAGATCTATCTGGCATGCCCCCTCACCTCGGCACCCCCTCCCCCCTCAGGGGGAGGGGGTGCCGAGGTGGGGGTCCACTCGCAGCTCGATGGTGCACCAGTATGGAAGGTTCCCCAGTAATGGGAGTTCAAAGTTCAAAAGTTGGTTCAATTGGAGCTCAACTTGAAACGGTCATATTTCCTGAACCATAGATGGTATTGATTCACTTTTTTCGGCTCCATGTAGTCGAGGGTCTTGGGAGTATGCATGCAAAGTTTGGGGCCCATAGGACCTAAAACGGGGGAGCTATCGGGTCCCAAACATGGCCAGTTTTCACATAGGCACCAATGTAAAAATTAGATGTCCTAGGGGTACCATCTTTGGGGAGTCAGTACAGGTCGGCCTTAGGTTATAGGGGCTCCAAATTTGCACCATAGGTGCTAAAGAGTCTCCCCTACAAGTGTGCAAAGTTTGGGCTGGTTTTCACCACGTGGTTCTCCAGAAACAGGAGCTCAAAGTCAGTCACTTTGATCACATTTTGCTTCAAGCTGACCAGAGATCTATCTGGCATGCCCCCTCACCTCGGCACCCCCTCCCCCCTCAGGGGGAGGGGGTGCCGAGGTGGGGGTCCACTCGCAGCTTGATGGTGCACCAGTATGGAAGGTTCCCCAGTAATGGGAGTTCAAAGTTCAAAAGTTGGTTCAATTGGAGCTCAACTTGAAACGGTCATATTTCCTGAACCATAGATGGTATTGATTCACTTTTTTCGGCTCCATGTAGTCGAGGGTCTTGGGAGTATGCATGCAAAGTTTGGGGCCCATAGGACCTAAAACGGGGGAGCTATCGGGTCCCAAACATGGCCAGTTTTCACATAGGCACCAATGTAAAAATTAGATGTCCTAGGGGTACCATCTTTGGGGAGTCAGTACAGGTCGGCCTTAGGTTATAGGGGCTCCAAATTTGCACCATAGGTGCTAAAGAGTCTCCCCTACAAGTGTGCAAAGTTTGGGCTGGTTTTCACCACGTGGTTCTCCAGAAACAGGAGCTCAAAGTCAGTCACTTTGATCACATTTTGCTTCAAGCTGACCAGAGATCTATCTGGTATGCCCCCTCACCTCGGCACCCCCTCCCCCCTCAGGGGGAGGGGGTGCCGAGGTGGGGGTCCACTCGCAGCTTGATGGTGCACCAGTATGGAAGGTTCCCCAGTAATGGGAGTTCAAAGTTCAAAAGTTGGTTCAATTGGAGCTCAACTTGAAACGGTCATATTTCCTGAACCATAGATGGTATTGATTCACTTTTTTCGGCTCCATGTAGTCGAGGGTCTTGGGAGTATGCATGCAAAGTTTGGGGCCCATAGGACCTAAAACGGGGGAGCTATCGGGTCCCAAACATGGCCAGTTTTCACATAGGCACCAATGTAAAAATTAGATGTCCTAGGGGTACCATCTTTGGGGAGTCAGTACAGGTCGGCCTTAGGTTATAGGGGCTCCAAATTTGCACCATAGGTGCTAAAGAGTCTCCCCTACAAGTGTGCAAAGTTTGGGCTGGTTTTCACCACGTGGTTCTCCAGAAACAGGAGCTCAAAGTCAGTCACTTTGATCACATTTTGCTTCAAGCTGACCAGAGATCTATCTGGCATGCCCCCTCACCTCGGCACCCCCTCCCCCCTCAGGGGGAGGGGGTGCCGAGGTGGGGGTCCACTCGCAGCTCGATGGTGCACCAGTATGGAAGGTTCCCCAGTAATGGGAGTTCAAAGTTCAAAAGTTGGTTCAATTGGAGCTCAACTTGAAACGGTCATATTTCCTGAACCATAGATGGTATTGATTCACTTTTTTTCGGCTCCATGTAGTCGAGGGTCTTGTGAGTATGCATGCCAAGTTTGGGGCAGTTTGGACCTAAAACGGGGGAGCTATCGGGTCCCAAACATGGCCAGTTTTCACATAGGCACCAATGTAAAAATTAGATGTCCTAGGGGTACCATCTTTGGGGAGTCAGTACAGGTCGGCCTTAGGTTATAGGGGCTCCAAATTTGCACCATAGGTGCTAAAGAGTCTCCCCTACAAGTGTGCAAAGTTTGGGCTGGTTTTCACCACGTGGTTCTCCAGAAACAGGAGCTCAAAGTCAGTCACTTTGATCACATTTTGCTTCAAGCTGACCAGAGATCTATCTGGCATGCCCCCTCACCTCGGCACCCCCTCCCCCCTCAGGGGGAGGGGGTGCCGAGGTGGGGGTCCACTCGCAGCTTGATGGTGCACCAGTATGGAAGGTTCCCCAGTAATGGGAGTTCAAAGTTCAAAAGTTGGTTCAATTGGAGCTCAACTTGAAACGGTCATATTTCCTGAACCATAGATGGTATTGATTCACTTTTTTCGGCTCCATGTAGTCGAGGGTCTTGGGAGTATGCATGCAAAGTTTGGGGCCCATAGGACCTAAAACGGGGGAGCTATCGGGTCCCAAACATGGCCAGTTTTCACATAGGCACCAATGTAAAAATTAGATGTCCTAGGGGTACCATCTTTGGGGAGTCAGTACAGGTCGGCCTTAGGTTATAGGGGCTCCAAATTTGCACCATAGGTGCTAAAGAGTCTCCCCTACAAGTGTGCAAAGTTTGGGCTGGTTTTCACCACGTGGTTCTCCAGAAACAGGAGCTCAAAGTCAGTCACTTTGATCACATTTTGCTTCAAGCTGACCAGAGATCTATCTGGTATGCCCCCTCACCTCGGCACCCCCTCCCCCCTCAGGGGGAGGGGGTGCCGAGGTGGGGGTCCACTCGCAGCTTGATGGTGCACCAGTATGGAAGGTTCCCCAGTAATGGGAGTTCAAAGTTCAAAAGTTGGTTCAATTGGAGCTCAACTTGAAACG
This sequence comes from Lithobates pipiens, assembly GCF_037356315.1. Lineage (NCBI taxonomy): Eukaryota > Metazoa > Chordata > Amphibia > Anura > Ranidae > Lithobates > Lithobates pipiens. The sequence continues at coordinate 2,027,308 of NW_027507907.1, read as the reverse complement.
GTCATATTTCCTGAACCATAGATGGTATTGATTCACTTTTTTCGGCTCCATGTAGTCGAGGGTCTTGGGAGTATGCATGCAAAGTTTGGGGCCCATAGGACCTAAAACGGGGGAGCTATCGGGTCCCAAACATGGCCAGTTTTCACATAGGCACCAATGTAAAAATTAGATGTCCTAGGGGTACCATCTTTGGGGAGTCAGTACAGGTCGGCCTTAGGTTATAGGGGCTCCAAATTTGCACCATAGGTGCTAAAGAGTCTCCCCTACAAGTGTGCAAAGTTTGGGCTGGTTTTCACCACGTGGTTCTCCAGAAACAGGAGCTCAAAGTCAGTCACTTTGATCACATTTTGCTTCAAGCTGACCAGAGATCTATCTGGCATGCCCCCTCACCTCGGCACCCCCTCCCCCCTCAGGGGGAGGGGGTGCCGAGGTGGGGGTCCACTCGCAGCTCGATGGTGCACCAGTATGGAAGGTTCCCCAGTAATGGGAGTTCAAAGTTCAAAAGTTGGTTCAATTGGAGCTCAACTTGAAACGGTCATATTTCCTGAACCATAGATGGTATTGATTCACTTTTTTCGGCTCCATGTAGTCGAGGGTCTTGTGAGTATGCATGCCAAGTTTGGGGCAGTTTGGACCTAAAACGGGGGAGCTATCGGGTCCCAAACATGGCCAGTTTTCACATAGGCACCAATGTAAAAATTAGATGTCCTAGGGGTACCATCTTTGGGGAGTCAGTACAGGTCGGCCTTAGGTTATAGGGGCTCCAAATTTGCACCATAGGTGCTAAAGAGTCTCCCCTACAAGTGTGCAAAGTTTGGGCTGGTTTTCACCACGTGGTTCTCCAGAAACAGGAGCTCAAAGTCAGTCACTTTGATCACATTTTGCTTCAAGCTGACCAGAGATCTATCTGGCATGCCCCCTCACCTCGGCACCCCCTCCCCCCTCAGGGGGAGGGGGTGCCGAGGTGGGGGTCCACTCGCAGCTTGATGGTGCACCAGTATGGAAGGTTCCCCAGTAATGGGAGTTCAAAGTTCAAAAGTTGGTTCAATTGGAGCTCAACTTGAAACGGTCATATTTCCTGAACCATAGATGGTATTGATTCACTTTTTTCGGCTCCATGTAGTCGAGGGTCTTGGGAGTATGCATGCAAAGTTTGGGGCCCATAGGACCTAAAACGGGGGAGCTATCGGGTCCCAAACATGGCCAGTTTTCACATAGGCACCAATGTAAAAATTAGATGTCCTAGGGGTACCATCTTTGGGGAGTCAGTACAGGTCGGCCTTAGGTTATAGGGGCTCCAAATTTGCACCATAGGTGCTAAAGAGTCTCCCCTACAAGTGTGCAAAGTTTGGGCTGGTTTTCACCACGTGGTTCTCCAGAAACAGGAGCTCAAAGTCAGTCACTTTGATCACATTTTGCTTCAAGCTGACCAGAGATCTATCTGGCATGCCCCCTCACCTCGGCACCCCCTCCCCCCTCAGGGGGAGGGGGTGCCGAGGTGGGGGTCCACTCGCAGCTTGATGGTGCACCAGTATGGAAGGTTCCCCAGTAATGGGAGTTCAAAGTTCAAAAGTTGGTTCAATTGGAGCTCAACTTGAAACGGTCATATTTCCTGAACCATAGATGGTATTGATTCACTTTTTTCGGCTCCATGTAGTCGAGGGTCTTGTGAGTATGCATGCCAAGTTTGGGGCAGTTTGGACCTAAAACGGGGGAGCTATCGGGTCCCAAACATGGCCAGTTTTCACATAGGCACCAATGTAAAAATTAGATGTCCTAGGGGTACCATCTTTGGGGAGTCAGTACAGGTCGGCCTTAGGTTATAGGGGCTCCAAATTTGCACCATAGGTGCTAAAGAGTCTCCCCTACAAGTGTGCAAAGTTTGGGCTGGTTTTCACCACGTGGTTCTCCAGAAACAGGAGCTCAAAGTCAGTCACTTTGATCACATTTTGCTTCAAGCTGACCAGAGATCTATCTGGCATGCCCCCTCACCTCGGCACCCCCTCCCCCCTCAGGGGGAGGGGGTGCCGAGGTGGGGGTCCACTCGCAGCTTGATGGTGCACCAGTATGGAAGGTTCCCCAGTAATGGGAGTTCAAAGTTCAAAAGTTGGTTCAATTGGAGCTCAACTTGAAACGGTCATATTTCCTGAACCATAGATGGTATTGATTCACTTTTTTCGGCTCCATGTAGTCGAGGGTCTTGGGAGTATGCATGCAAAGTTTGGGGCCCATAGGACCTAAAACGGGGGAGCTATCGGGTCCCAAACATGGCCAGTTTTCACATAGGCACCAATGTAAAAATTAGATGTCCTAGGGGTACCATCTTTGGGGAGTCAGTACAGGTCGGCCTTAGGTTATAGGGGCTCCAAATTTGCACCATAGGTGCTAAAGAGTCTCCCCTACAAGTGTGCAAAGTTTGGGCTGGTTTTCACCACGTGGTTCTCCAGAAACAGGAGCTCAAAGTCAGTCACTTTGATCACATTTTGCTTCAAGCTGACCAGAGATCTATCTGGCATGCCCCCTCACCTCGGCACCCCCTCCCCCCTCAGGGGGAGGGGGTGCCGAGGTGGGGGTCCACTCGCAGCTTGATGGTGCACCAGTATGGAAGGTTCCCCAGTAATGGGAGTTCAAAGTTCAAAAGTTGGTTCAATTGGAGCTCAACTTGAAACGGTCATATTTCCTGAACCATAGATGGTATTGATTCACTTTTTTCGGCTCCATGTAGTCGAGGGTCTTGGGAGTATGCATGCAAAGTTTGGGGCCCATAGGACCTAAAACGGGGGAGCTATCGGGTCCCAAACATGGCCAGTTTTCACATAGGCACCAATGTAAAAATTAGATGTCCTAGGGGTACCATCTTTGGGGAGTCAGTACAGGTCGGCCTTAGGTTATAGGGGCTCCAAATTTGCACCATAGGTGCTAAAGAGTCTCCCCTACAAGTGTGCAAAGTTTGGGCTGGTTTTCACCACGTGGTTCTCCAGAAACAGGAGCTCAAAGTCAGTCACTTTGATCACATTTTGCTTCAAGCTGACCAGAGATCTATCTGGTATGCCCCCTCACCTCGGCACCCCCTCCCCCCTCAGGGGGAGGGGGTGCCGAGGTGGGGGTCCACTCGCAGCTTGATGGTGCACCAGTATGGAAGGTTCCCCAGTAATGGGAGTTCAAAGTTCAAAAGTTGGTTCAATTGGAGCTCAACTTGAAACGGTCATATTTCCTGAACCATAGATGGTATTGATTCACTTTTTTCGGCTCCATGTAGTCGAGGGTCTTGGGAGTATGCATGCAAAGTTTGGGGCCCATAGGACCTAAAACGGGGGAGCTATCGGGTCCCAAACATGGCCAGTTTTCACATAGGCACCAATGTAAAAATTAGATGTCCTAGGGGTACCATCTTTGGGGAGTCAGTACAGGTCGGCCTTAGGTTATAGGGGCTCCAAATTTGCACCATAGGTGCTAAAGAGTCTCCCCTACAAGTGTGCAAAGTTTGGGCTGGTTTTCACCACGTGGTTCTCCAGAAACAGGAGCTCAAAGTCAGTCACTTTGATCACATTTTGCTTCAAGCTGACCAGAGATCTATCTGGCATGCCCCCTCACCTCGGCACCCCCTCCCCCCTCAGGGGGAGGGGGTGCCGAGGTGGGGGTCCACTCGCAGCTCGATGGTGCACCAGTATGGAAGGTTCCCCAGTAATGGGAGTTCAAAGTTCCAAAGTTGGTTCAATTGGAGCTCAACTTTAAACGGTCATATTTCCCGAACCATACATGGGAATGATTCACTTTCTTCAGCCCCACGTAGCCCAGGGTCTTGTTAGTATGCATGCCAAGTTTGGGGCAGTTTGGACCTAAAACGGGGGAGCTATCGGGTCCCAAACATGGCCAGTTTTCACATAGGCACCAATGTAAAAATTAGATGTCCTAGGGGTACCATCTTTGGGGAGTCAGTACAGGTCGGCCTTAGGTTATAGGGGCTCCAAATTTGCACCATAGGTGCTAAAGAGTCTCCCCTACAAGTGTGCAAAGTTTGGGCTGGTTTTCACCACGTGGTTCTCCAGAAACAGGAGCTCAAAGTCAGTCACTTTGATCACATTTTGCTTCAAGCTGACCAGAGATCTATCTGGCATGCCCCCTCACCTCGGCACCCCCTCCCCCCTCAGGGGGAGGGGGTGCCGAGGTGGGGGTCCACTCGCAGCTCGATGGTGCACCAGTATGGAAGGTTCCCCAGTAATGGGAGTTCAAAGTTCAAAAGTTGGTTCAATTGGAGCTCAACTTGAAACGGTCATATTTCCTGAACCATAGATGGTATTGATTCACTTTTTTCGGCTCCATGTAGTCGAGGGTCTTGTGAGTATGCATGCCAAGTTTGGGGCAGTTTGGACCTAAAACGGGGGAGCTATCGGGTCCCAAACATGGCCAGTTTTCACATAGGCACCAATGTAAAAATTAGATGTCCTAGGGGTACCATCTTTGGGGAGTCAGTACAGGTCGGCCTTAGGTTATAGGGGCTCCAAATTTGCACCATAGGTGCTAAAGAGTCTCCCCTACAAGTGTGCAAAGTTTGGGCTGGTTTTCACCACGTGGTTCTCCAGAAACAGGAGCTCAAAGTCAGTCACTTTGATCACATTTTGCTTCAAGCTGACCAGAGATCTATCTGGCATGCCCCCTCACCTCGGCACCCCCTCCCCCCTCAGGGGGAGGGGGTGCCGAGGTGGGGGTCCACTCGCAGCTCGATGGTGCACCAGTATGGAAGGTTCCCCAGTAATGGGAGTTCAAAGTTCAAAAGTTGGTTCAATTGGAGCTCAACTTGAAACGGTCATATTTCCTGAACCATAGATGGTATTGATTCACTTTTTTCGGCTCCATGTAGTCGAGGGTCTTGTGAGTATGCATGCCAAGTTTGGGGCAGTTTGGACCTAAAACGGGGGAGCTATCGGGTCCCAAACATGGCCAGTTTTCACATAGGCACCAATGTAAAAATTAGATGTCCTAGGGGTACCATCTTTGGGGAGTCAGTACAGGTCGGCCTTAGGTTATAGGGGCTCCAAATTTGCACCATAGGTGCTAAAGAGTCTCCCCTACAAGTGTGCAAAGTTTGGGCTGGTTTTCACCACGTGGTTCTCCAGAAACAGGAGCTCAAAGTCAGTCACTTTGATCACATTTTGCTTCAAGCTGACCAGAGATCTATCTGGCATGCCCCCTCACCTCGGCACCCCCTCCCCCCTCAGGGGGAGGGGGTGCCGAGGTGGGGGTCCACTCGCAGCTTGATGGTGCACCAGTATGGAAGGTTCCCCAGTAATGGGAGTTCAAAGTTCAAAAGTTGGTTCAATTGGAGCTCAACTTGAAACGGTCATATTTCCTGAACCATAGATGGTATTGATTCACTTTTTTCGGCTCCATGTAGTCGAGGGTCTTGGGAGTATGCATGCAAAGTTTGGGGCCCATAGGACCTAAAACGGGGGAGCTATCGGGTCCCAAACATGGCCAGTTTTCACATAGGCACCAATGTAAAAATTAGATGTCCTAGGGGTACCATCTTTGGGGAGTCAGTACAGGTCGGCCTTAGGTTATAGGGGCTCCAAATTTGCACCATAGGTGCTAAAGAGTCTCCCCTACAAGTGTGCAAAGTTTGGGCTGGTTTTCACCACGTGGTTCTCCAGAAACAGGAGCTCAAAGTCAGTCACTTTGATCACATTTTGCTTCAAGCTGACCAGAGATCTATCTGGCATGCCCCCTCACCTCGGCACCCCCTCCCCCCTCAGGGGGAGGGGGTGCCGAGGTGGGGGTCCACTCGCAGCTTGATGGTGCACCAGTATGGAAGGTTCCCCAGTAATGGGAGTTCAAAGTTCAAAAGTTGGTTCAATTGGAGCTCAACTTGAAACGGTCATATTTCCTGAACCATAGATGGTATTGATTCACTTTTTTCGGCTCCATGTAGTCGAGGGTCTTGTGAGTATGCATGCCAAGTTTGGGGCAGTTTGGACCTAAAACGGGGGAGCTATCGGGTCCCAAACATGGCCAGTTTTCACATAGGCACCAATGTAAAAATTAGATGTCCTAGGGGTACCATCTTTGGGGAGTCAGTACAGGTCGGCCTTAGGTTATAGGGGCTCCAAATTTGCACCATAGGTGCTAAAGAGTCTCCCCTACAAGTGTGCAAAGTTTGGGCTGGTTTTCACCACGTGGTTCTCCAGAAACAGGAGCTCAAAGTCAGTCACTTTGATCACATTTTGCTTCAAGCTGACCAGAGATCTATCTGGCATGCCCCCTCACCTCGGCACCCCCTCCCCCCTCAGGGGGAGGGGGTGCCGAGGTGGGGGTCCACTCGCAGCTTGATGGTGCACCAGTATGGAAGGTTCCCCAGTAATGGGAGTTCAAAGTTCAAAAGTTGGTTCAATTGGAGCTCAACTTGAAACGGTCATATTTCCTGAACCATAGATGGTATTGATTCACTTTTTTCGGCTCCATGTAGTCGAGGGTCTTGGGAGTATGCATGCAAAGTTTGGGGCCCATAGGACCTAAAACGGGGGAGCTATCGGGTCCCAAACATGGCCAGTTTTCACATAGGCACCAATGTAAAAATTAGATGTCCTAGGGGTACCATCTTTGGGGAGTCAGTACAGGTCGGCCTTAGGTTATAGGGGCTCCAAATTTGCACCATAGGTGCTAAAGAGTCTCCCCTACAAGTGTGCAAAGTTTGGGCTGGTTTTCACCACGTGGTTCTCCAGAAACAGGAGCTCAAAGTCAGTCACTTTGATCACATTTTGCTTCAAGCTGACCAGAGATCTATCTGGCATGCCCCCTCACCTCGGCACCCCCTCCCCCCTCAGGGGGAGGGGGTGCCGAGGTGGGGGTCCACTCGCAGCTTGATGGTGCACCAGTATGGAAGGTTCCCCAGTAATGGGAGTTCAAAGTTCAAAAGTTGGTTCAATTGGAGCTCAACTTGAAACGGTCATATTTCCTGAACCATAGATGGTATTGATTCACTTTTTTCGGCTCCATGTAGTCGAGGGTCTTGGGAGTATGCATGCAAAGTTTGGGGCCCATAGGACCTAAAACGGGGGAGCTATCGGGTCCCAAACATGGCCAGTTTTCACATAGGCACCAATGTAAAAATTAGATGTCCTAGGGGTACCATCTTTGGGGAGTCAGTACAGGTCGGCCTTAGGTTATAGGGGCTCCAAATTTGCACCATAGGTGCTAAAGAGTCTCCCCTACAAGTGTGCAAAGTTTGGGCTGGTTTTCACCACGTGGTTCTCCAGAAACAGGAGCTCAAAGTCAGTCACTTTGATCACATTTTGCTTCAAGCTGACCAGAGATCTATCTGGTATGCCCCCTCACCTCGGCACCCCCTCCCCCCTCAGGGGGAGGGGGTGCCGAGGTGGGGGTCCACTCGCAGCTTGATGGTGCACCAGTATGGAAGGTTCCCCAGTAATGGGAGTTCAAAGTTCAAAAGTTGGTTCAATTGGAGCTCAACTTGAAACGGTCATATTTCCTGAACCATAGATGGTATTGATTCACTTTTTTCGGCTCCATGTAGTCGAGGGTCTTGGGAGTATGCATGCAAAGTTTGGGGCCCATAGGACCTAAAACGGGGGAGCTATCGGGTCCCAAACATGGCCAGTTTTCACATAGGCACCAATGTAAAAATTAGATGTCCTAGGGGTACCATCTTTGGGGAGTCAGTACAGGTCGGCCTTAGGTTATAGGGGCTCCAAATTTGCACCATAGGTGCTAAAGAGTCTCCCCTACAAGTGTGCAAAGTTTGGGCTGGTTTTCACCACGTGGTTCTCCAGAAACAGGAGCTCAAAGTCAGTCACTTTGATCACATTTTGCTTCAAGCTGACCAGAGATCTATCTGGCATGCCCCCTCACCTCGGCACCCCCTCCCCCCTCAGGGGGAGGGGGTGCCGAGGTGGGGGTCCACTCGCAGCTCGATGGTGCACCAGTATGGAAGGTTCCCCAGTAATGGGAGTTCAAAGTTCCAAAGTTGGTTCAATTGGAGCTCAACTTTAAACGGTCATATTTCCCGAACCATACATGGGAATGATTCACTTTCTTCAGCCCCACGTAGCCCAGGGTCTTGTTAGTATGCATGCCAAGTTTGGGGCAGTTTGGACCTAAAACGGGGGAGCTATCGGGTCCCAAACATGGCCAGTTTTCACATAGGCACCAATGTAAAAATTAGATGTCCTAGGGGTACCATCTTTGGGGAGTCAGTACAGGTCGGCCTTAGGTTATAGGGGCTCCAAATTTGCACCATAGGTGCTAAAGAGTCTCCCCTACAAGTGTGCAAAGTTTGGGCTGGTTTTCACCACGTGGTTCTCCAGAAACAGGAGCTCAAAGTCAGTCACTTTGATCACATTTTGCTTCAAGCTGACCAGAGATCTATCTGGCATGCCCCCTCACCTCGGCACCCCCTCCCCCCTCAGGGGGAGGGGGTGCCGAGGTGGGGGTCCACTCGCAGCTCGATGGTGCACCAGTATGGAAGGTTCCCCAGTAATGGGAGTTCAAAGTTCAAAAGTTGGTTCAATTGGAGCTCAACTTGAAACGGTCATATTTCCTGAACCATAGATGGTATTGATTCACTTTTTTCGGCTCCATGTAGTCGAGGGTCTTGTGAGTATGCATGCCAAGTTTGGGGCAGTTTGGACCTAAAACGGGGGAGCTATCGGGTCCCAAACATGGCCAGTTTTCACATAGGCACCAATGTAAAAATTAGATGTCCTAGGGGTACCATCTTTGGGGAGTCAGTACAGGTCGGCCTTAGGTTATAGGGGCTCCAAATTTGCACCATAGGTGCTAAAGAGTCTCCCCTACAAGTGTGAAAAGTTTGGGCTGGTTTTCACCACGTGGTTCTCCAGAAACAGGAGCTCAAAGTCAGTCACTTTGATCACATTTTGCTTCAAGCTGACCAGAGATCTATCTGGCATGCCCCCTCACCTCGGCACCCCCTCCCCCCTCAGGGGGAGGGGGTGCCGAGGTGGGGGTCCACTCGCAGCTCGATGGTGCACCAGTATGGAAGGTTTCCCAGTAATGGGAGTTCAAAGTTCAAAAGTTGGTTCAATTGGAGCTCAACTTGAAACGGTCATATTTCCTGAACCATAGATGGTATTGATTCACTTTTTTCGGCTCCATGTAGTCGAGGGTCTTGTGAGTATGCATGCCAAGTTTGGGGCAGTTTGGACCTAAAACGGGGGAGCTATCGGGTCCCAAACATGGCCAGTTTTCACATAGGCACCAATGTAAAAATTAGATGTCCTAGGGGTACCATCTTTGGGGAGTCAGTACAGGTCGGCCTTAGGTTATAGGGGCTCCAAATTTGCACCATAGGTGCTAAAGAGTCTCCCCTACAAGTGTGCAAAGTTTGGGCTGGTTTTCACCACGTGGTTCTCCAGAAACAGGAGCTCAAAGTCAGTCACTTTGATCACATTTTGCTTCAAGCTGACCAGAGATCTATCTGGTATGCCCCCTCACCTCGGCACCCCCTCCCCCCTCAGGGGGAGGGGGTGCCGAGGTGGGGGTCCACTCGCAGCTTGATGGTGCACCAGTATGGAAGGTTCCCCAGTAATGGGAGTTCAAAGTTCAAAAGTTGGTTCAATTGGAGCTCAACTTGAAACGGTCATATTTCCTGAACCATAGATGGTATTGATTCACTTTTTTCGGCTCCATGTAGTCGAGGGTCTTGGGAGTATGCATGCAAAGTTTGGGGCCCATAGGACCTAAAACGGGGGAGCTATCGGGTCCCAAACATGGCCAGTTTTCACATAGGCACCAATGTAAAAATTAGATGTCCTAGGGGTACCATCTTTGGGGAGTCAGTACAGGTCGGCCTTAGGTTATAGGGGCTCCAAATTTGCACCATAGGTGCTAAAGAGTCTCCCCTACAAGTGTGCAAAGTTTGGGCTGGTTTTCACCACGTGGTTCTCCAGAAACAGGAGCTCAAAGTCAGTCACTTTGATCACATTTTGCTTCAAGCTGACCAGAGATCTATCTGGCATGCCCCCTCACCTCGGCACCCCCTCCCCCCTCAGGGGGAGGGGGTGCCGAGGTGGGGGTCCACTCGCAGCTTGATGGTGCACCAGTATGGAAGGTTCCCCAGTAATGGGAGTTCAAAGTTCAAAAGTTGGTTCAATTGGAGCTCAACTTGAAACGGTCATATTTCCTGAACCATAGATGGTATTGATTCACTTTTTTCGGCTCCATGTAGTCGAGGGTCTTGGGAGTATGCATGCAAAGTTTGGGGCCCATAGGACCTAAAACGGGGGAGCTATCGGGTCCCAAACATGGCCAGTTTTCACATAGGCACCAATGTAAAAATTAGATGTCCTAGGGGTACCATCTTTGGGGAGTCAGTACAGGTCGGCCTTAGGTTATAGGGGCTCCAAATTTGCACCATAGGTGCTAAAGAGTCTCCCCTACAAGTGTGCAAAGTTTGGGCTGGTTTTCACCACGTGGTTCTCCAGAAACAGGAGCTCAAAGTCAGTCACTTTGATCACATTTTGCTTCAAGCTGACCAGAGATCTATCTGGTATGCCCCCTCACCTCGGCACCCCCTCCCCCCTCAGGGGGAGGGGGTGCCGAGGTGGGGGTCCACTCGCAGCTTGATGGTGCACCAGTATGGAAGGTTCCCCAGTAATGGGAGTTCAAAGTTCAAAAGTTGGTTCAATTGGAGCTCAACTTGAAACGGTCATATTTCCTGAACCATAGATGGTATTGATTCACTTTTTTCGGCTCCATGTAGTCGAGGGTCTTGGGAGTATGCATGCAAAGTTTGGGGCCCATAGGACCTAAAACGGGGGAGCTATCGGGTCCCAAACATGGCCAGTTTTCACATAGGCACCAATGTAAAAATTAGATGTCCTAGGGGTACCATCTTTGGGGAGTCAGTACAGGTCGGCCTTAGGTTATAGGGGCTCCAAATTTGCACCATAGGTGCTAAAGAGTCTCCCCTACAAGTGTGCAAAGTTTGGGCTGGTTTTCACCACGTGGTTCTCCAGAAACAGGAGCTCAAAGTCAGTCACTTTGATCACATTTTGCTTCAAGCTGACCAGAGATCTATCTGGCATGCCCCCTCACCTCGGCACCCCCTCCCCCCTCAGGGGGAGGGGGTGCCGAGGTGGGGGTCCACTCGCAGCTCGATGGTGCACCAGTATGGAAGGTTCCCCAGTAATGGGAGTTCAAAGTTCAAAAGTTGGTTCAATTGGAGCTCAACTTGAAACGGTCATATTTCCTGAACCATAGATGGTATTGATTCACTTTTTTCGGCTCCATGTAGTCGAGGGTCTTGTGAGTATGCATGCCAAGTTTGGGGCAGTTTGGACCTAAAACGGGGGAGCTATCGGGTCCCAAACATGGCCAGTTTTCACATAGGCACCAATGTAAAAATTAGATGTCCTAGGGGTACCATCTTTGGGGAGTCAGTACAGGTCGGCCTTAGGTTATAGGGGCTCCAAATTTGCACCATAGGTGCTAAAGAGTCTCCCCTACAAGTGTGCAAAGTTTGGGCTGGTTTTCACCACGTGGTTCTCCAGAAACAGGAGCTCAAAGTCAGTCACTTTGATCACATTTTGCTTCAAGCTGACCAGAGATCTATCTGGCATGCCCCTTCACCTCGGCACCCCCTCCCCCCTCAGGGGGAGGGGGTGCCGAGGTGGGGGTCCACTCGCAGCTCGATGGTGCACCAGTATGGAAGGTTCCCCAGTAATGGGAGTTCAAAGTTCAAAAGTTGGTTCAATTGGAGCTCAACTTGAAACGGTCATATTTCCCGAACCATACATGGGAATGATTCACTTTTTTCGGCTCCATGTAGTCGAGGGTCTTGGGAGTATGCATGCAAAGTTTGGGGCAGTTTGGACCTAAAACGGGGGAGCTATCGGGTCCCAAACATGGCCAGTTTTCACATAGGCACCAATGTAAAAATTAGATGTCCTAGGGGTACCATCTTTGGGGAGTCAGTACAGGTCGGCCTTAGGTTATAGGGGCTCCAAATTTGCACCATAGGTGCTAAAGAGTCTCCCCTACAAGTGTGCAAAGTTTGGGCTGGTTTTCACCACGTGGTTCTCCAGAAACAGGAGCTCAAAGTCAGTCACTTTGATCACATTTTGCTTCAAGCTGACCAGAGATCTATCTGGCATGCCCCCTCACCTCGGCACCCCCCTCCCCCCTCAGGGGGAGGGGGTGCCGAGGTGGGGGTCCACTCGCAGCTCGATGGTGCACCAGTATGGAAGGTTCCCCAGTAATGGGAGTTCAAAGTTCAAAAGTTGGTTCAATTGGAGCTCAACTTGAAACGGTCATATTTCCTGAACCATAGATGGTATTGATTCACTTTTTTCGGCTCCATGTAGTCGAGGGTCTTGTGAGTATGCATGCCAAGTTTGGGGCAGTTTGGACCTAAAACGGGGGAGCTATCGGGTCCCAAACATGGCCAGTTTTCACATAGGCACCAATGTAAAAATTAGATGTCCTAGGGGTACCATCTTTGGGGAGTCAGTACAGGTCGGTCTTAGGTTATAGGGGCTCCAAATTTGCACCATAGGTGCTAAAGAGTCTCCCCTACAAGTGTGCAAAGTTTGGGCTGGTTTTCACCACGTGGTTCTCCAGAAACAGGAGCTCAAAGTCAGTCACTTTGATCACATTTTGCTTCAAGCTGACCAGAGATCTATCTGGCATGCCCCCTCACCTCGGCACCCCCTCCCCCCTCAGGGAGAGGGGGTGCCGAGGTGGGGGTCCACTCGCAGCTTGATGGTGCACCAGTATGGAAGGTTCCCCAGTAATGGGAGTTCAAAGTTCAAAAGTTGGTTCAATTGGAGCTCAACTTGAAACGGTCATATTTCCTGAACCATAGATGGTATTGATTCACTTTTTTCGGCTCCATGTAGTCGAGGGTCTTGGGAGTATGCATGCAAAGTTTGGGGCCCATAGGACCTAAAACGGGGGAGCTATCGGGTCCCAAACATGGCCAGTTTTCACATAGGCACCAATGTAAAAATTAGATGTCCTAGGGGTACCATCTTTGGGGAGTCAGTACAGGTCGGCCTTAGGTTATAGGGGCTCCAAATTTGCACCATAGGTGCTAAAGAGTCTCCCCTACAAGTGTGCAAAGTTTGGGCTGGTTTTCACCACGTGGTTCTCCAGAAACAGGAGCTCAAAGTCAGTCACTTTGATCACATTTTGCTTCAAGCTGACCAGAGATCTATCTGGCATGCCCCCTCACCTCGGCACCCCCTCCCTCCTCAGGGGGAGGGGGTGCCGAGGTGTCGGCACCCCCTCCCCCCTCAGGGGGAGGGGGTGCCGAGGTGGGGGTCCACTCGCAGCTCGATGGTGCACCAGTATGGAAGGTTCCCCAGTAATGGGAGTTCAAAGTTCAAAAGTTGGTTCAATTGGAGCTCAACTTGAAACGGTCATATTTCCTGAACCATAGATGGTATTGATTCACTTTTTTCGGCTCCATGTAGTCGAGGGTCTTGTGAGTATGCATGCCATGTTTGGGGCAGTTTGGACCTAAAACGGGGGAGCTATCGGGTCCCAAACATGGCCAGTTTTCACATAGGCACCAATGTAAAAATTTGATGTCCTAGGGGTACCATCTTTGGGGAGTCAGTACAGGTCGGCCTTAGGTTATAGGGGCTCCAAATTTGCACCATAGGTGCTAAAGAGTCTCCCCTACAAGTGTGCAAAGTTTGGGCTGGTTTTCACCACGTGGTTCTCCAGAAACAGGAGCTCAAAGTCAGTCACTTTGATCACATTTTGCTTCAAGCTGACCAGAGATCTATCTGGCATGCCCCTTCACCTCGGCACCCCCTCCCCCCTCAGGGGGAGGGGGTGCCGAGGTGGGGGTCCACTCGCAGCTCGATGGTGCACCAGTATGGAAGGTTCCCCAGTAATGGGAGTTCAAAGTTCCAAAGTTGGTTCAATTGGAGCTCAACTTTAAACGGTCATATTTCCCGAACCATACATGGGAATGATTCACTTTCTTCAGCCCCACGTAGCCCAGGGTCTTGTGAGTATGCATGCCAAGTTTGGGGCAGTTTGGACCTAAAACGGGGGAGCTATCGGGTCCCAAACATGGCCAGTTTTCACATAGGCACCAATGTAAAAATTAGATGTCCTAGGGGTACCATCTTTGGGGAGTCAGTACAGGTCGGCCTTAGGTTATAGGGGCTCCAAATTTGCACCATAGGTGCTAAAGAGTCTCCCCTACAAGTGTGCAAAGTTTGGGCTGGTTTTCACCACGTGGTTCTCCAGAAACAGGAGCTCAAAGTCAGTCACTTTGATCACATTTTGCTTCAAGCTGACCAGAGATCTATCTGGCATGCCCCCTCACCTCGGCACCCCCTCCCCCCTCAGGGGGAGGGGGTGCCGAGGTGGGGGTCCACTCGCAGCTCGATGGTGCACCAGTATGGAAGGTTCCCCAGTAATGGGAGTTCAAAGTTCAAAAGTTGGTTCAATTGGAGCTCAACTTGAAACGGTCATATTTCCTGAACCATAGATGGTATTGATTCACTTTTTTCGGCTCCATGTAGTCGAGGGTCTTGTGAGTATGCATGCCAAGTTTGGGGCAGTTTGGACCTAAAACGGGGGAGCTATCGGGTCCCAAACATGGCCAGTTTTCATATAGGCACCAATGTAAAAATTAGATGTCCTAGGGGTACCATCTTTGGGGAGTCAGTACAGGTCGGCCTTAGGTTATAGGGGCTCCAAATTTGCACCATAGGTGCTAAAGAGTCTCCCCTACAAGTGTGCAAAGTTTGGGCTGGTTTTCACCACGTGGTTCTCCAGAAACAGGAGCTCAAAGTCAGTCACTTTGATCACATTTTGCTTCAAGCTGACCAGAGATCTATCTGGCATGCCCCCTCACCTCGGCACCCCCTCCCCCCTCAGGGGGAGGAGGTGCCGAGGTGGGGGTCCACTCGCAGCTCGATGGTGCACCAGTATGGAAGGTTCCCCAGTAATGGGAGTTCAAAGTTCAAAAGTTGGTTCAATTGGAGCTCAACTTGAAACGGTCATATTTCCTGAACCATAGATGGTATTGATTCACTTTTTTCGGCTCCATGTAGTCGAGGGTCTTGTGAGTATGCATGCCAAGTTTGGGGCAGTTTGGACCTAAAACGGGGGAGCTATCGGGTCCCAAACATGGCCAGTTTTCACATAGGCACCAATGTAAAAATTTGATGTCCTAGGGGTACCATCTTTGGGGAGTCAGTACAGGTCGGCCTTAGGTTATAGGGGCTCCAAATTTGCACCATAGGTGCTAAAGAGTCTCCCCTACAAGTGTGCAAAGTTTGGGCTGGTTTTCACCACGTGGTTCTCCAGAAACAGGAGCTCAAAGTCAGTCACTTTGATCACATTTTGCTTCAAGCTGACCAGAGATCTATCTGGCATGCCCCCTCACCTCGGCACCCCCTCCCCCCTCAGGGGGAGGGGGTGCCGAGGTGGGGGTCCACTCGCAGCTTGATGGTGCACCAGTATGGAAGGTTCCCCAGTAATGGGAGTTCAAAGTTCAAAAGTTGGTTCAATTGGAGCTCAACTTGAAACGGTCATATTTCCTGAACCATAGATGGTATTGATTCACTTTTTTCGGCTCCATGTAGTCGAGGGTCTTGGGAGTATGCATGCAAAGTTTGGGGCCCATAGGACCTAAAACGGGGGAGCTATCGGGTCCCAAACATGGCCAGTTTTCACATAGGCACCAATGTAAAAATTAGATGTCCTAGGGGTACCATCTTTGGGGAGTCAGTACAGGTCGGCCTTAGGTTATAGGGGCTCCAAATTTGCACCATAGGTGCTAAAGAGTCTCCCCTACAAGTGTGCAAAGTTTGGGCTGGTTTTCACCACGTGGTTCTCCAGAAACAGGAGCTCAAAGTCAGTCACTTTGATCACATTTTGCTTCAAGCTGACCAGAGATCTATCTGGCATGCCCCCTCACCTCGGCACCCCCTCCCCCCTCAGGGGGAGGGGGTGCCGAGGTGGGGGTCCACTCGCAGCTCGATGGTGCACCAGTATGGAAGGTTCCCCAGTAATGGGAGTTCAAAGTTCAAAAGTTGGTTCAATTGGAGCTCAACTTGAAACGGTCATATTTCCTGAACCATAGATGGTATTGATTCACTTTTTTCGGCTCCATGTAGTCGAGGGTCTTGTGAGTATGCATGCCAAGTTTGGGGCAGTTTGGACCTAAAACGGGGGAGCTATCGGGTCCCAAACATGGCCAGTTTTCACATAGGCACCAATGTAAAAATTAGATGTCCTAGGGGTAACATCTTTGGGGAGTCAGTACAGGTCGGCCTTAGGTTATAGGGGCTCCAAATTTGCACCATAGGTGCTAAAGAGTCTCCCCTACAAGTGTGCAAAGTTTGGGCTGGTTTTCACCACGTGGTTCTCCAGAAACAGGAGCTCAAAGTCAGTCACTTTGATCACATTTTGCTTCAAGCTGACCAGAGATCTATCTGGCATGCCCCCTCACCTCGGCACCCCCTCCCCCCTCAGGGGGAGGGGGTGCCGAGGTGGGGGTCCACTCGCAGCTTGATGGTGCACCAGTATGGAAGGTTCCCCAGTAATGGGAGTTCAAAGTTCAAAAGTTGGTTCAATTGGAGCTCAACTTGAAACGGTCATATTTCCTGAACCATAGATGGTATTGATTCACTTTTTTCGGCTCCATGTAGTCGAGGGTCTTGGGAGTATGCATGCAAAGTTTGGGGCCCATAGGACCTAAAACAGGGGAGCTATCGGGTCCCAAACATGGCCAGTTTTCACATAGGCACCAATGTAAAAATTAGATGTCCTAGGGGTACCATCTTTGGGGAGTCAGTACAGGTCGGCCTTAGGTTATAGGGGCTCCAAATTTGCACCATAGGTGCTAAAGAGTCTCCCCTACAAGTGTGCAAAGTTTGGGCTGGTTTTCACCACGTGGTTCTCCAGAAACAGGAGCTCAAAGTCAGTCACTTTGATCACATTTTGCTTCAAGCTGACCAGAGATCTATCTGGCATGCCCCCTCACCTCGGCACCCCCTCCCCCCTCAGGGGGAGGGGGTGCCGAGGTGGGGGTCCACTCGCAGCTCGATGGTGCACCAGTATGGAAGGTTCCCCAGTAATGGGAGTTCAAAGTTCAAAAGTTGGTTCAATTGGAGCTCAACTTGAAACGGTCATATTTCCTGAACCATAGATGGTATTGATTCACTTTTTTCGGCTCCATGTAGTCGAGGGTCTTGGGAGTATGCATGCAAAGTTTGGGGCCCATAGGACCTAAAACAGGGGAGCTATCGGGTCCCAAACATGGCCAGTTTTCACATAGGCACCAATGTAAAAATTAGATGTCCTAGGGGTACCATCTTTGGGGAGTCAGTACAGGTCGGCCTTAGGTTATAGGGGCTCCAAATTTGCACCATAGGTGCTAAAGAGTCTCCCCTACAAGTGTGCAAAGTTTGGGCTGGTTTTCACCACGTGGTTCTCCAGAAACAGGAGCTCAAAGTCAGTCACTTTGATCACATTTTGCTTCAAGCTGACCAGAGATCTATCTGGCATGCCCCCTCACCTCGGCACCCCCTCCCCCCTCAGGGGGAGGGGGTGCCGAGGTGGGGGTCCACTCGCAGCTCGATGGTGCACCAGTATGGAAGGTTCCCCAGTAATGGGAGTTCAAAGTTCAAAAGTTGGTTCAATTGGAGCTCAACTTGAAACGGTCATATTTCCTGAACCATAGATGGTATTGATTCACTTTTTTCGGCTCCATGTAGTCGAGGGTCTTGTGAGTATGCATGCCAAGTTTGGGGCAGTTTGGACCTAAAACGGGGGAGCTATCGGGTCCCAAACATGGCCAGTTTTCATATAGGCACCAATGTAAAAATTAGATGTCCTAGGGGTACCATCTTTGGGGAGTCAGTACAGGTCGGCCTTAGGTTATAGGGGCTCCAAATTTGCACCATAGGTGCTAAAGAGTCTCCCCTACAAGTGTGCAAAGTTTGGGCTGGTTTTCACCACGTGGTTCTCCAGAAACAGGAGCTCAAAGTCAGTCACTTTGATCACATTTTGCTTCAAGCTGACCAGAGATCTATCTGGCATGCCCCCTCACCTCGGCACCCCCTCCCCCCTCAGGGGGAGGGGGTGCCGAGGTGGGGGTCCACTCGCAGCTTGATGGTGCACCAGTATGGAAGGTTCCCCAGTAATGGGAGTTCAAAGTTCAAAAGTTGGTTCAATTGGAGCTCAACTTGAAACGGTCATATTTCCTGAACCATAGATGGTATTGATTCACTTTTTTCGGCTCCATGTAGTCGAGGGTCTTGGGAGTATGCATGCAAAGTTTGGGGCCCATAGGACCTAAAACGGGGGAGCTATCGGGTCCCAAACATGGCCAGTTTTCACATAGGCACCAATGTAAAAATTAGATGTCCTAGGGGTACCATCTTTGGGGAGTCAGTACAGGTCGGCCTTAGGTTATAGGGGCTCCAAATTTGCACCATAGGTGCTAAAGAGTCTCCCCTACAAGTGTGCAAAGTTTGGGCTGGTTTTCACCACGTGGTTCTCCAGAAACAGGAGCTCAAAGTCAGTCACTTTGATCACATTTTGCTTCAAGCTGACCAGAGATCTATCTGGCATGCCCCCTCACCTCGGCACCCCCTCCCCCCTCAGGGGGAGGGGGTGCCGAGGTGGGGGTCCACTCGCAGCTCGATGGTGCACCAGTATGGAAGGTTCCCCAGTAATGGGAGTTCAAAGTTCAAAAGTTGGTTCAATTGGAGCTCAACTTGAAACGGTCATATTTCCTGAACCATAGATGGTATTGATTCACTTTTTTCGGCTCCATGTAGTCGAGGGTCTTGTGAGTATGCATGCCAAGTTTGGGGCAGTTTGGACCTAAAACGGGGGAGCTATCGGGTCCCAAACATGGCCAGTTTTCACATAGGCACCAATGTAAAAATTAGATGTCCTAGGGGTAACATCTTTGGGGAGTCAGTACAGGTCGGCCTTAGGTTATAGGGGCTCCAAATTTGCACCATAGGTGCTAAAGAGTCTCCCCTACAAGTGTGCAAAGTTTGGGCTGGTTTTCACCACGTGGTTCTCCAGAAACAGGAGCTCAAAGTCAGTCACTTTGATCACATTTTGCTTCAAGCTGACCAGAGATCTATCTGGCATGCCCCCTCACCTCGGCACCCCCTCCCCCCTCAGGGGGAGGGGGTGCCGAGGTGGGGGTCCACTCGCAGCTTGATGGTGCACCAGTATGGAAGGTTCCCCAGTAATGGGAGTTCAAAGTTCAAAAGTTGGTTCAATTGGAGCTCAACTTGAAACGGTCATATTTCCTGAACCATAGATGGTATTGATTCACTTTTTTCGGCTCCATGTAGTCGAGGGTCTTGGGAGTATGCATGCAAAGTTTGGGGCCCATAGGACCTAAAACAGGGGAGCTATCGGGTCCCAAACATGGCCAGTTTTCACATAGGCACCAATGTAAAAATTAGATGTCCTAGGGGTACCATCTTTGGGGAGTCAGTACAGGTCGGCCTTAGGTTATAGGGGCTCCAAATTTGCACCATAGGTGCTAAAGAGTCTCCCCTACAAGTGTGCAAAGTTTGGGCTGGTTTTCACCACGTGGTTCTCCAGAAACAGGAGCTCAAAGTCAGTCACTTTGATCACATTTTGCTTCAAGCTGACCAGAGATCTATCTGGCATGCCCCCTCACCTCGGCACCCCCTCCCCCCTCAGGGGGAGGGGGTGCCGAGGTGGGGGTCCACTCGCAGCTCGATGGTGCACCAGTATGGAAGGTTCCCCAGTAATGGGAGTTCAAAGTTCAAAAGTTGGTTCAATTGGAGCTCAACTTGAAACGGTCATATTTCCTGAACCATAGATGGTATTGATTCACTTTTTTCGGCTCCATGTAGTCGAGGGTCTTGGGAGTATGCATGCAAAGTTTGGGGCCCATAGGACCTAAAACAGGGGAGCTATCGGGTCCCAAACATGGCCAGTTTTCACATAGGCACCAATGTAAAAATTAGATGTCCTAGGGGTACCATCTTTGGGGAGTCAGTACAGGTCGGCCTTAGGTTATAGGGGCTCCAAATTTGCACCATAGGTGCTAAAGAGTCTCCCCTACAAGTGTGCAAAGTTTGGGCTGGTTTTCACCACGTGGTTCTCCAGAAACAGGAGCTCAAAGTCAGTCACTTTGATCACATTTTGCTTCAAGCTGACCAGAGATCTATCTGGCATGCCCCCTCACCTCGGCACCCCCTCCCCCCTCAGGGGGAGGGGGTGCCGAGGTGGGGGTCCACTCGCAGCTCGATGGTGCACCAGTATGGAAGGTTCCCCAGTAATGGGAGTTCAAAGTTCAAAAGTTGGTTCAATTGGAGCTCAACTTGAAACGGTCATATTTCCTGAACCATAGATGGTATTGATTCACTTTTTTCGGCTCCATGTAGTCGAGGGTCTTGTGAGTATGCATGCCAAGTTTGGGGCAGTTTGGACCTAAAACGGGGGAGCTATCGGGTCCCAAACATGGCCAGTTTTCATATAGGCACCAATGTAAAAATTAGATGTCCTAGGGGTACCATCTTTGGGGAGTCAGTACAGGTCGGCCTTAGGTTATAGGGGCTCCAAATTTGCACCATAGGTGCTAAAGAGTCTCCCCTACAAGTGTGCAAAGTTTGGGCTGGTTTTCACCACGTGGTTCTCCAGAAACAGGAGCTCAAAGTCAGTCACTTTGATCACATTTTGCTTCAAGCTGACCAGAGATCTATCTGGCATGCCCCCTCACCTCGGCAGCCCCTCCCCCCTCAGGGGGAGGGGGTGCCGAGGTGGGGGTCCACTCGCAGCTCGATGGTGCACCAGTATGGAAGGTTCCCCAGTAATGGGAGTTCAAAGTTCCAAAGTTGGTTCAATTGGAGCTCAACTTTAAACGGTCATATTTCCCGAACCATACATGGGAATGATTCACTTTCTTCAGCCCCACGTAGCCCAGGGTCTTGTTAGTATGCATGCCAAGTTTGGGGCAGTTTGGACCTAAAACGGGGGAGCTATCGGGTCCCAAACATGGCCAGTTTTCACATAGGCACCAATGTAAAAATTAGATGTCCTAGGGGTACCATCTTTGGGGAGTCAGTACAGGTCGGCCTTAGGTTATAGGGGCTCCAAATTTGCACCATAGGTGCTAAAGAGTCTCCCCTACAAGTGGGCAAAGTTTGGGCTGGTTTTCACCACGTGGTTCTCCAGAAACAGGAGCTCAAAGTCAGTCACTTTGATCACATTTTGCTTCAAGCTGACCAGAGATCTATCTGGCATGCCCCCTCACCTCGGCACCCCCTCCCCCCTCAGGGGGAGGGGGTGCCGAGGTGGGGGTCCACTCGCAGCTCGATGGTGCACCAGTATGGAAGGTTCCCCAGTAATGGGAGTTCAAAGTTCAAAAGTTGGTTCAATTGGAGCTCAACTTGAAACGGTCATATTTCCTGAACCATAGATGGTATTGATTCACTTTTTTCGGCTCCATGTAGTCGAGGGTCTTGTGAGTATGCATGCCAAGTTTGGGGCAGTTTGGACCTAAAACGGGGGAGCTATCGGGTCCCAAACATGGCCAGTTTTCACATAGGCACCAATGTAAAAATTAGATGTCCTAGGGGTACCATCTTTGGGGAGTCAGTACAGGTCGGCCTTAGGTTATAGGGGCTCCAAATTTGCACCATAGGTGCTAAAGAGTCTCCCCTACAAGTGTGAAAAGTTTGGGCTGGTTTTCACCACGTGGTTCTCCAGAAACAGGAGCTCAAAGTCAGTCACTTTGATCACATTTTGCTTCAAGCTGACCAGAGATCTATCTGGCATGCCCCCTCACCTCGGCACCCCCTCCCCCCTCAGGGGGAGGGGGTGCCGAGGTGGGGGTCCACTCGCAGCTCGATGGTGCACCAGTATGGAAGGTTCCCCAGTAATGGGAGTTCAAAGTTCAAAAGTTGGTTCAATTGGAGCTCAACTTGAAACGGTCATATTTCCTGAACCATAGATGGTATTGATTCACTTTTTTCGGCTCCATGTAGTCGAGGGTCTTGGGAGTATGCATGCAAAGTTTGGGGCCCATAGGACCTAAAACGGGGGAGCTATCGGGTCCCAAACATGGCCAGTTTTCACATAGGCACCAATGTAAAAATTAGATGTCCTAGGGGTACCATCTTTGGGGAGTCAGTACAGGTCGGCCTTAGGTTATAGGGGCTCCAAATTTGCACCATAGGTGCTAAAGAGTCTCCCCTACAAGTGTGCAAAGTTTGGGCTGGTTTTCACCACGTGGTTCTCCAGAAACAGGAGCTCAAAGTCAGTCACTTTGATCACATTTTGCTTCAAGCTGACCAGAGATCTATCTGGCATGCCCCCTCTCGGCACCCCCTCCCCCCTCAGGGGGAGGGGGTGCCGAGGTGGGGGTCCACTCGCAGCTCGATGGTGCACCAGTATGGAAGGTTCCCCAGTAATGGGAGTTCAAAGTTCAAAAGTTGGTTCAATTGGAGCTCAACTTGAAACGGTCATATTTCCTGAACCATAGATGGTATTGATTCACTTTTTTCGGCTCCATGTAGTCGAGGGTCTTGTGAGTATGCATGCCAAGTTTGGGGCAGTTTGGACCTAAAACGGGGGAGCTATCGGGTCCCAAACATGGCCAGTTTTCACATAGGCACCAATGTAAAAATTAGATGTCCTAGGGGTACCATCTTTGGGGAGTCAGTACAGGTCGGCCTTAGGTTATAGGGGCTCCAAATTTGCACCATAGGTGCTAAAGAGTCTCCCCTACAAGTGTGCAAAGTTTGGGCTGGTTTTCACCACGTGGTTCTCCAGAAACAGGAGCTCAAAGTCAGTCACTTTGATCACATTTTGCTTCAAGCTGACCAGAGATCTATCTGGCATGCCCCTTCACCTCGGCACCCCCTCCCCCCTCAGGGGGAGGGGGTGCCGAGGTGGGGGTCCACTCGCAGCTCGATGGTGCACCAGTATGGAAGGTTCCCCAGTAATGGGAGTTCAAAGTTCCAAAGTTGGTTCAATTGGAGCTCAACTTTAAACGGTCATATTTCCCGAACCATACATGGGAATGATTCACTTTCTTCAGCCCCACGTAGCCCATGGTCTTGTGAGTATGCATGCCAAGTTTGGGGCAGTTTGGACCTAAAACGGGGGAGCTATCGGGTCCCAAACATGGCCAGTTTTCACATAGGCACCAATGTAAAAATTAGATGTCCTAGGGGTACCATCTTTGGGGAGTCAGTACAGGTCGGCCTTAGGTTATAGGGGCTCCAAATTTGCACCATAGGTGCTAAAGAGTCTCCCCTACAAGTGTGCAAAGTTTGGGCTGGTTTTCACCACGTGGTTCTCCAGAAACAGGAGCTCAAAGTCAGTCACTTTGATCACATTTTGCTTCAAGCTGACCAGAGATCTATCTGGCATGCCCCCTCACCTCGGCACCCCCTCCCCCCTCAGGGGGAGGGGGTGCCGAGGTGGGGGTCCACTCGCAGCTCGATGGTGCACCAGTATGGAAGGTTCCCCAGTAATGGGAGTTCAAAGTTCAAAAGTTGGTTCAATTGGAGCTCAACTTGAAACGGTCATATTTCCTGAACCATAGATGGTATTGATTCACTTTTTTCGGCTCCATGTAGTCGAGGGTCTTGGGAGTATGCATGCAAAGTTTGGGGCCCATAGGACCTAAAACGGGGGAGCTATCGGGTCCCAAACATGGCCAGTTTTCACATAGGCACCAATGTAAAAATTAGATGTCCTAGGGGTACCATCTTTGGGGAGTCAGTACAGGTCGGCCTTAGGTTATAGGGGCTCCAAATTTGCACCATAGGTGCTAAAGAGTCTCCCCTACAAGTGTGCAAAGTTTGGGCTGGTTTTCACCACGTGGTTCTCCAGAAACAGGAGCTCAAAGTCAGTCACTTTGATCACATTTTGCTTCAAGCTGACCAGAGATCTATCTGGCATGCCCCCTCACCTCGGCACCCCCTCCCCCCTCAGGGGGAGGGGGTGCCGAGGTGGGGGTCCACTCGCAGCTCGATGGTGCACCAGTATGGAAGGTTCCCCAGTAATGGGAGTTCAAAGTTCCAAAGTTGGTTCAATTGGAGCTCAACTTTAAACGGTCATATTTCCCGAACCATACATGGGAATGATTCACTTTCTTCAGCCCCACGTAGCCCAGGGTCTTGTTAGTATGCATGCCAAGTTTGGGGCAGTTTGGACCTAAAACGGGGGAGCTATCGGGTCCCAAACATGGCCAGTTTTCACATAGGCACCAATGTAAAAATTAGATGTCCTAGGGGTACCATCTTTGGGGAGTCAGTACAGGTCGGCCTTAGGTTATAGGGGCTCCAAATTTGCACCATAGGTGCTAAAGAGTCTCCCCTACAAGTGTGCAAAGTTTGGGCTGGTTTTCACCACGTGGTTCTCCAGAAACAGGAGCTCAAAGTCAGTCACTTTGATCACATTTTGCTTCAAGCTGACCAGAGATCTATCTGGCATGCCCCCTCACCTCGGCACCCCCTCCCCCCTCAGGGGGAGGGGGTGCCGAGGTGGGGGTCCACTCGCAGCTCGATGGTGCACCAGTATGGAAGGTTCCCCAGTAATGGGAGTTCAAAGTTCAAAAGTTGGTTCAATTGGAGCTCAACTTGAAACGGTCATATTTCCTGAACCATAGATGGTATTGATTCACTTTTTTCGGCTCCATGTAGTCGAGGGTCTTGTGAGTATGCATGCCAAGTTTGGGGCAGTTTGGACCTAAAACGGGGGAGCTATCGGGTCCCAAACATGGCCAGTTTTCACATAGGCACCAATGTAAAAATTAGATGTCCTAGGGGTACCATCTTTGGGGAGTCAGTACAGGTCGGCCTTAGGTTATAGGGGCTCCAAATTTGCACCATAGGTGCTAAAGAGTCTCCCCTACAAGTGTGAAAAGTTTGGGCTGGTTTTCACCACGTGGTTCTCCAGAAACAGGAGCTCAAAGTCAGTCACTTTGATCACATTTTGCTTCAAGCTGACCAGAGATCTATCTGGCATGCCCCCTCACCTCGGCACCCCCTCCCCCCTCAGGGGGAGGGGGTGCCGAGGTGGGGGTCCACTCGCAGCTCGATGGTGCACCAGTATGGAAGGTTCCCCAGTAATGGGAGTTCAAAGTTCAAAAGTTGGTTCAATTGGAGCTCAACTTGAAACGGTCATATTTCCTGAACCATAGATGGTATTGATTCACTTTTTTCGGCTCCATGTAGTCGAGGGTCTTGTGAGTATGCATGCCAAGTTTGGGGCAGTTTGGACCTAAAACGGGGGAGCTATCGGGTCCCAAACATGGCCAGTTTTCACATAGGCACCAATGTAAAAATTAGATGTCCTAGGGGTACCATCTTTGGGGAGTCAGTACAGGTCGGCCTTAGGTTATAGGGGCTCCAAATTTGCACCATAGGTGCTAAAGAGTCTCCCCTACAAGTGTGCAAAGTTTGGGCTGGTTTTCACCACGTGGTTCTCCAGAAACAGGAGCTCAAAGTCAGTCACTTTGATCACATTTTGCTTCAAGCTGACCAGAGATCTATCTGGCATGCCCCCTCACCTCGGCACCCCCTCCCCCCTCAGGGGGAGGGGGTGCCGAGGTGGGGGTCCACTCGCAGCTCGATGGTGCACCAGTATGGAAGGTTCCCCAGTAATGGGAGTTCAAAGTTCAAAAGTTGGTTCAATTGGAGCTCAACTTGAAACGGTCATATTTCCTGAACCATAGATGGTATTGATTCACTTTTTTCGGCTCCATGTAGTCGAGGGTCTTGTGAGTATGCATGCCAAGTTTGGGGCAGTTTGGACCTAAAACGGGGGAGCTATCGGGTCCCAAACATGGCCAGTTTTCACATAGGCACCAATGTAAAAATTAGATGTCCTAGGGGTACCATCTTTGGGGAGTCAGTACAGGTCGGCCTTAGGTTATAGGGGCTCCAAATTTGCACCATAGGTGCTAAAGAGTCTCCCCTACAAGTGTGAAAAGTTTGGGCTGGTTTTCACCACGTGGTTCTCCAGAAACAGGAGCTCAAAGTCAGTCACTTTGATCACATTTTGCTTCAAGCTGACCAGAGATCTATCTGGCATGCCCCCTCACCTCGGCACCCCCTCCCCCCTCAGGGGGAGGGGGTGCCGAGGTGGGGGTCCACTCACAGCTCGATGGTGCACCAGTATGGAAGGTTCCCCAGTAATGGGAGTTCAAAGTTCAAAAGTTGGTTCAATTGGAGCTCAACTTGAAACGGTCATATTTCCTGAACCATAGATGGTATTGATTCACTTTTTTCGGCTCCATGTAGTCGAGGGTCTTGGGAGTATGCATGCAAAGTTTGGGGCCCATAGGACCTAAAACGGGGGAGCTATCGGGTCCCAAACATGGCCAGTTTTCACATAGGCACCAATGTAAAAATTAGATGTCCTAGGGGTACCATCTTTGGGGAGTCAGTACAGGTCGGCCTTAGGTTATAGGGGCTCCAAATTTGCACCATAGGTGCTAAAGAGTCTCCCCTACAAGTGTGCAAAGTTTGGGCTGGTTTTCACCACGTGGTTCTCCAGAAACAGGAGCTCAAAGTCAGTCACTTTGATCACATTTTGCTTCAAGCTGACCAGAGATCTATCTGGCATGCCCCCTCACCTCGGCACCCCCTCCCCCCTCAGGGGGAGGGGGTGCCGAGGTGGGGGTCCACTCGCAGCTCGATGGTGCACCAGTATGGAAGGTTCCCCAGTAATGGGAGTTCAAAGTTCAAAAGTTGGTTCAATTGGAGCTCAACTTGAAACGGTCATATTTCCTGAACCATAGATGGTATTGATTCACTTTTTTCGGCTCCATGTAGTCGAGGGTCTTGTGAGTATGCATGTCAAGTTTGGGGCAGTTTGGACCTAAAACGGGGGAGCTATCGGGTCCCAAACATGGCCAGTTTTCACATAGGCACCAATGTAAAAATTAGATGTCCTAGGGGTACCATCTTTGGGGAGTCAGTACAGGTCGGCCTTAGGTTATAGGGGCTCCAAATTTGCACCATAGGTGCTAAAGAGTCTCCCCTACAAGTGTGCAAAGTTTGGGCTGGTTTTCACCACGTGGTTCTCCAGAAACAGGAGCTCAAAGTCAGTCACTTTGATCACATTTTGCTTCAAGCTGACCAGAGATCTATCTGGCATGCCCCCTCACCTCGGCACCCCCTCCCCCCTCAGGGGGAGGGGGTGCCGAGGTGGGGGTCCACTCGCAGCTCGATGGTGCACCAGTATGGAAGGTTCCCCAGTAATGGGAGTTCAAAGTTCAAAAGTTGGTTCAATTGGAGCTCAACTTGAAACGGTCATATTTCCTGAACCATAGATGGTATTGATTCACTTTTTTCGGCTCCATGTAGTCGAGGGTCTTGTGAGTATGCATGCCAAGTTTGGGGCAGTTTGGACCTAAAACGGGGGAGCTATCGGGTCCCAAACATGGCCAGTTTTCACATAGGCACCAATGTAAAAATTAGATGTCCTAGGGGTACCATCTTTGGGGAGTCAGTACAGGTCGGCCTTAGGTTATAGGGGCTCCAAATTTGCACCATAGGTGCTAAAGAGTCTCCCCTACAAGTGTGAAAAGTTTGGGCTGGTTTTCACCACGTGGTTCTCCAGAAACAGGAGCTCAAAGTCAGTCACTTTGATCACATTTTGCTTCAAGCTGACCAGAGATCTATCTGGCATGCCCCCTCACCTCGGCACCCCCTCCCCCCTCAGGGGGAGGGGGTGCCGAGGTGGGGGTCCACTCGCAGCTCGATGGTGCACCAGTATGGAAGGTTCCCCAGTAATGGGAGTTCAAAGTTCAAAAGTTGGTTCAATTGGAGCTCAACTTGAAACGGTCATATTTCCTGAACCATAGATGGTATTGATTCACTTTTTTCGGCTCCATGTAGTCGAGGGTCTTGTGAGTATGCATGCCAAGTTTGGGGCAGTTTGGACCTAAAACGGGGGAGCTATCGGGTCCCAAACATGGCCAGTTTTCACATAGGCACCAATGTAAAAATTAGATGTCCTAGGGGTACCATCTTTGGGGAGTCAGTACAGGTCGGCCTTAGGTTATAGGGGCTCCAAATTTGCACCATAGGTGCTAAAGAGTCTCCCCTACAAGTGTGAAAAGTTTGGGCTGGTTTTCACCACGTGGTTCTCCAGAAACAGGAGCTCAAAGTCAGTCACTTTGATCACATTTTGCTTCAAGCTGACCAGAGATCTATCTGGCATGCCCCCTCACCTCGGCACCCCCTCCCCCCTCAGGGGGAGGGGGTGCCGAGGTGGGGGTCCACTCGCAGCTCGATGGTGCACCAGTATGGAAGGTTCCCCAGTAATGGGAGTTCAAAGTTCAAAAGTTGGTTCAATTGGAGCTCAACTTGAAACGGTCATATTTCCTGAACCATAGATGGTATTGATTCACTTTTTTCGGCTCCATGTAGTCGAGGGTCTTGGGAGTATGCATGCAAAGTTTGGGGCCCATAGGACCTAAAACGGGGGAGCTATCGGGTCCCAAACATGGCCAGTTTTCACATAGGCACCAATGTAAAAATTAGATGTCCTAGGGGTACCATCTTTGGGGAGTCAGTACAGGTCGGCCTTAGGTTATAGGGGCTCCAAATTTGCACCATAGGTGCTAAAGAGTCTCCCCTACAAGTGTGCAAAGTTTGGGCTGGTTTTCACCACGTGGTTCTCCAGAAACAGGAGCTCAAAGTCAGTCACTTTGATCACATTTTGCTTCAAGCTGACCAGAGATCTATCTGGCATGCCCCCTCACCTCGGCACCCCCTCCCCCCTCAGGGGGAGGGGGTGCCGAGGTGGGGGTCCACTCGCAGCTCGATGGTGCACCAGTATGGAAGGTTCCCCAGTAATGGGAGTTCAAAGTTCAAAAGTTGGTTCAATTGGAGCTCAACTTGAAACGGTCATATTTCCTGAACCATAGATGGTATTGATTCACTTTTTTCGGCTCCATGTAGTCGAGGGTCTTGTGAGTATGCATGCCAAGTTTGGGGCAGTTTGGACCTAAAACGGGGGAGCTATCGGGTCCCAAACATGGCCAGTTTTCACATAGGCACCAATGTAAAAATTAGATGTCCTAGGGGTACCATCTTTGGGGAGTCAGTACAGGTCGGCCTTAGGTTATAGGGGCTCCAAATTTGCACCATAGGTGCTAAAGAGTCTCCCCTACAAGTGTGCAAAGTTTGGGCTGGTTTTCACCACGTGGTTCTCCAGAAACAGGAGCTCAAAGTCAGTCACTTTGATCACATTTTGCTTCAAGCTGACCAGAGATCTATCTGGCATGCCCCCTCACCTCGGCACCCCCTCCCCCCTCAGGGGGAGGGGGTGCCGAGGTGGGGGTCCACTCGCAGCTCGATGGTGCACCAGTATGGAAGGTTCCCCAGTAATGGGAGTTCAAAGTTCAAAAGTTGGTTCAATTGGAGCTCAACTTGAAACGGTCATATTTCCTGAACCATAGATGGTATTGATTCACTTTTTTCGGCTCCATGTAGTCGAGGGTCTTGTGAGTATGCATGCCAAGTTTGGGGCAGTTTGGACCTAAAACGGGGGAGCTATCGGGTCCCAAACATGGCCAGTTTTCACATAGGCACCAATGTAAAAATTAGATGTCCTAGGGGTACCATCTTTGGGGAGTCAGTACAGGTCGGCCTTAGGTTATAGGGGCTCCAAATTTGCACCATAGGTGCTAAAGAGTCTCCCCTACAAGTGTGAAAAGTTTGGGCTGGTTTTCACCACGTGGTTCTCCAGAAACAGGAGCTCAAAGTCAGTCACTTTGATCACATTTTGCTTCAAGCTGACCAGAGATCTATCTGGCATGCCCCCTCACCTCGGCACCCCCTCCCCCCTCAGGGGGAGGGGGTGCCGAGGTGGGGGTCCACTCGCAGCTCGATGGTGCACCAGTATGGAAGGTTCCCCAGTAATGGGAGTTCAAAGTTCAAAAGTTGGTTCAATTGGAGCTCAACTTGAAACGGTCATATTTCCTGAACCATAGATGGTATTGATTCACTTTTTTCGGCTCCATGTAGTCGAGGGTCTTGGGAGTATGCATGCAAAGTTTGGGGCCCATAGGACCTAAAACGGGGGAGCTATCGGGTCCCAAACATGGCCAGTTTTCACATAGGCACCAATGTGAAAATTAGATGTCCTAGGGGTACCATCTTTGGGGAGTCAGTACAGGTCGGCCTTAGGTTATAGGGGCTCCAAATTTGCACCATAGGTGCTAAAGAGTCTCCCCTACAAGTGTGCAAAGTTTGGGCTGGTTTTCACCACGTGGTTCTCCAGAAACAGGAGCTCAAAGTCAGTCACTTTGATCACATTTTGCTTCAAGCTGACCAGAGATCTATCTGGCATGCCCCCTCACCTCGGCACCCCCTCCCCCCTCAGGGGGAGGGGGTGCCGAGGTGGGGGTCCACTCGCAGCTCGATGGTGCACCAGTATGGAAGGTTCCCCAGTAATGGGAGTTCAAAGTTCAAAAGTTGGTTCAATTGGAGCTCAACTTGAAACGGTCATATTTCCTGAACCATAGATGGTATTGATTCACTTTTTTCGGCTCCATGTAGTCGAGGGTCTTGTGAGTATGCATGCCAAGTTTGGGGCAGTTTGGACCTAAAACGGGGGAGCTATCGGGTCCCAAACATGGCCAGTTTTCACATAGGCACCAATGTAAAAATTAGATGTCCTAGGGGTACCATCTTTGGGGAGTCAGTACAGGTCGGCCTTAGGTTATAGGGGCTCCAAATTTGCACCATAGGTGCTAAAGAGTCTCCCCTACAAGTGTGAAAAGTTTGGGCTGGTTTTCACCACGTGGTTCTCCAGAAACAGGAGCTCAAAGTCAGTCACTTTGATCACATTTTGCTTCAAGCTGACCAGAGATCTATCTGGCATGCCCCCTCACCTCGGCACCCCCTCCCCCCTCAGGGGGAGGGGGTGCCGAGGTGGGGGTCCACTCGCAGCTCGATGGTGCACCAGTATGGAAGGTTCCCCAGTAATGGGAGTTCAAAGTTCAAAAGTTGGTTCAATTGGAGCTCAACTTGAAACGGTCATATTTCCTGAACCATAGATGGTATTGATTCACTTTTTTCGGCTCCATGTAGTCGAGGGTCTTGGGAGTATGCATGCAAAGTTTGGGGCCCATAGGACCTAAAACGGGGGAGCTATCGGGTCCCAAACATGGCCAGTTTTCACATAGGCACCAATGTAAAAATTAG
Organism: Lithobates pipiens; assembly: GCF_037356315.1. Classification (NCBI taxonomy): domain Eukaryota; kingdom Metazoa; phylum Chordata; class Amphibia; order Anura; family Ranidae; genus Lithobates; species Lithobates pipiens. Next base: position 1,996,127 of record NW_027507907.1, on the reverse strand, counting down.
ATGTCCTAGGGGTACCATCTTTGGGGAGTCAGTACAGGTCGGCCTTAGGTTATAGGGGCTCCAAATTTGCACCATAGGTGCTAAAGAGTCTCCCCTACAAGTGTGCAAAGTTTGGGCTGGTTTTCACCACGTGGTTCTCCAGAAACAGGAGCTCAAAGTCAGTCACTTTGATCACATTTTGCTTCAAGCTGACCAGAGATCTATCTGGCATGCCCCCTCACCTCGGCACCCCCTCCCCCCTCAGGGGGAGGGGGTGCCGAGGTGGGGGTCCACTCGCAGCTCGATGGTGCACCAGTATGGAAGGTTCCCCAGTAATGGGAGTTCAAAGTTCAAAAGTTGGTTCAATTGGAGCTCAACTTGAAACGGTCATATTTCCTGAACCATAGATGGTATTGATTCACTTTTTTCGGCTCCATGTAGTCGAGGGTCTTGTGAGTATGCATGTCAAGTTTGGGGCAGTTTGGACCTAAAACGGGGGAGCTATCGGGTCCCAAACATGGCCAGTTTTCACATAGGCACCAATGTAAAAATTAGATGTCCTAGGGGTACCATCTTTGGGGAGTCAGTACAGGTCGGCCTTAGGTTATAGGGGCTCCAAATTTGCACCATAGGTGCTAAAGAGTCTCCCCTACAAGTGTGCAAAGTTTGGGCTGGTTTTCACCACGTGGTTCTCCAGAAACAGGAGCTCAAAGTCAGTCACTTTGATCACATTTTGCTTCAAGCTGACCAGAGATCTATCTGGCATGCCCCCTCTCGGCACCCCCTCCCCCCTCAGGGGGAGGGGGTGCCGAGGTGGGGGTCCACTCGCAGCTCGATGGTGCACCAGTATGGAAGGTTCCCCAGTAATGGGAGTTCAAAGTTCAAAAGTTGGTTCAATTGGAGCTCAACTTGAAACGGTCATATTTCCTGAACCATAGATGGTATTGATTCACTTTTTTCGGCTCCATGTAGTCGAGGGTCTTGTGAGTATGCATGCCAAGTTTGGGGCAGTTTGGACCTAAAACGGGGGAGCTATCGGGTCCCAAACATGGCCAGTTTTCACATAGGCACCAATGTAAAAATTAGATGTCCTAGGGGTACCATCTTTGGGGAGTCAGTACAGGTCGGCCTTAGGTTATAGGGGCTCCAAATTTGCACCATAGGTGCTAAAGAGTCTCCCCTACAAGTGTGCAAAGTTTGGGCTGGTTTTCACCACGTGGTTCTCCAGAAACAGGAGCTCAAAGTCAGTCACTTTGATCACATTTTGCTTCAAGCTGACCAGAGATCTATCTGGCATGCCCCTTCACCTCGGCACCCCCTCCCCCCTCAGGGGGAGGGGGTGCCGAGGTGGGGGTCCACTCGCAGCTCGATGGTGCACCAGTATGGAAGGTTCCCCAGTAATGGGAGTTCAAAGTTCCAAAGTTGGTTCAATTGGAGCTCAACTTTAAACGGTCATATTTCCCGAACCATACATGGGAATGATTCACTTTCTTCAGCCCCACGTAGCCCATGGTCTTGTGAGTATGCATGCCAAGTTTGGGGCAGTTTGGACCTAAAACGGGGGAGCTATCGGGTCCCAAACATGGCCAGTTTTCACATAGGCACCAATGTAAAAATTAGATGTCCTAGGGGTACCATCTTTGGGGAGTCAGTACAGGTCGGCCTTAGGTTATAGAGGCTCCAAATTTGCACCATAGGTGCTAAAGAGTCTCCCCTACAAGTGTGCAAAGTTTGGGCTGGTTTTCACCACGTGGTTCTCCAGAAACAGGAGCTCAAAGTCAGTCACTTTGATCACATTTTGCTTCAAGCTGACCAGAGATCTATCTGGCATGCCCCCTCACCTCGGCACCCCCTCCCCCCTCAGGGGGAGGGGGTGCCGAGGTGGGGGTCCACTCGCAGCTCGATGGTGCACCAGTATGGAAGGTTCCCCAGTAATGGGAGTTCAAAGTTCAAAAGTTGGTTCAATTGGAGTTAAACTTGAAACGGTCATATTTCCTGAACCATAGATGGTATTGATTCACTTTTTTCGGCTCCATGTAGTCGAGGGTCTTGGGAGTATGCATGCAAAGTTTGGGGCCCATAGGACCTAAAACGGGGGAGCTATCGGGTCCCAAACATGGCCAGTTTTCACATAGGCACCAATGTAAAAATTAGATGTCCTAGGGGTACCATCTTTGGGGAGTCAGTACAGGTCGGCCTTAGGTTATAGGGGCTCCAAATTTGCACCATAGGTGCTAAAGAGTCTCCCCTACAAGTGTGCAAAGTTTGGGCTGGTTTTCACCACGTGGTTCTCCAGAAACAGGAGCTCAAAGTCAGTCACTTTGATCACATTTTGCTTCAAGCTGACCAGAGATCTATCTGGCATGCCCCCTCACCTCGGCACCCCCTCCCCCCTCAGGGGGAGGGGGTGCCGAGGTGGGGGTCCACTCGCAGCTCGATGGTGCACCAGTATGGAAGGTTCCCCAGTAATGGGAGTTCAAAGTTCCAAAGTTGGTTCAATTGGAGCTCAACTTTAAACTGTCATATTTCCCGAACCATACATGGGAATGATTCACTTTCTTCAGCCCCACGTAGCCCAGGGTCTTGTGAGTATGCATGCCAAGTTTGGGGCAGTTTGGACCTAAAACGGGGGAGCTATCGGGTCCCAAACATGGCCAGTTTTCACATAGGCACCAATGTAAAAATTAGATGTCCTAGGGGTACCATCTTTGGGGAGTCAGTACAGGTCGGCCTTAGGTTATAGGGGCTCCAAATTTGCACCATAGGTGCTAAAGAGTCTCCCCTACAAGTGTGCAAAGTTTGGGCTGGTTTTCACCACGTGGTTCTCCAGAAACAGGAGCTCAAAGTCAGTCACTTTGATCACATTTTGCTTCAAGCTGACCAGAGATCTATCTGGCATGCCCCCTCACCTCGGCACCCCCTCCCCCCTCAGGGGGAGGGGGTGCCGAGGTGGGGGTCCACTCGCAGCTCGATGGTGCACCAGTATGGAAGGTTCCCCAGTAATGGGAGTTCAAAGTTCAAAAGTTGGTTCAATTGGAGCTCAACTTGAAACGGTCATATTTCCTGAACCATAGATGGTATTGATTCACTTTTTTCGGCTCCATGTAGTCGAGGGTCTTGGGAGTATGCAAGCAAAGTTTGGGGCCCATAGGACCTAAAACGGGGGAGCTATCGGGTCCCAAACATGGCCAGTTTTCACATAGGCACCAATGTAAAAATTAGATGTCCTAGGGGTACCATCTTTGGGGAGTCAGTACAGGTCGGCCTTAGGTTATAGGGGCTCCAAATTTGCACCATAGGTGCTAAAGAGTCTCCCCTACAAGTGTGCAAAGTTTGGGCTGGTTTTCACCACGTGGTTCTCCAGAAACAGGAGCTCAAAGTCAGTCACTTTGATCACATTTTGCTTCAAGCTGACCAGAGATCTATCTGGCATGCCCCCTCACCTCGGCACCCCCTCCCCCCTCAGGGGGAGGGGGTGCCGAGGTGGGGGTCCACTCGCAGCTCGATGGTGCACCAGTATGGAAGGTTCCCCAGTAATGGGAGTTCAAAGTTCAAAAGTTGGTTCAATTGGAGCTCAACTTGAAACGGTCATATTTCCTGAACCATAGATGGTATTGATTCACTTTTTTCGGCTCCATGTAGTCGAGGGTCTTGTGAGTATGCATGCCAAGTTTGGGGCAGTTTGGACCTAAAACGGGGGAGCTATCGGGTCCCAAACATGGCCAGTTTTCACATAGGCACCAATGTAAAAATTAGATGTCCTAGGGGTACCATCTTTGGGGAGTCAGTACAGGTCGGCCTTAGGTTATAGGGGCTCCAAATTTGCACCATAGGTGCTAAAGAGTCTCCCCTACAAGTGTGAAAAGTTTGGGCTGGTTTTCACCACGTGGTTCTCCAGAAACAGGAGCTCAAAGTCAGTCACTTTGATCACATTTTGCTTCAAGCTGACCAGAGATCTATCTGGCATGCCCCCTCACCTCGGCACCCCCTCCCCCCTCAGGGGGAGGGGGTGCCGAGGTGGGGGTCCACTCGCAGCTCGATGGTGCACCAGTATAGAAGGTTCCCCAGTAATGGGAGTTCAAAGTTCAAAAGTTGGTTCAATTGGAGCTCAACTTGAAACGGTCATATTTCCTGAACCATAGATGGTATTGATTCACTTTTTTCGGCTCCATGTAGTCGAGGGTCTTGGGAGTATGCATGCAAAGTTTGGGGCCCATAGGACCTAAAACGGGGGAGCTATCGGGTCCCAAACATGGCCAGTTTTCACATAGGCACCAATGTAAAAATTAGATGTCCTAGGGGTACCATCTTTGGGGAGTCAGTACAGGTCGGCCTTAGGTTATAGGGGCTCCAAATTTGCACCATAGGTGCTAAAGAGTCTCCCCTACAAGTGTGCAAAGTTTGGGCTGGTTTTCACCACGTGGTTCTCCAGAAACAGGAGCTCAAAGTCAGTCACTTTGATCACATTTTGCTTCAAGCTGACCAGAGATCTATCTGGCATGCCCCTTCACCTCGGCACCCCCTCCCCCCTCAGGGGGAGGGGGTGCCGAGGTGGGGGTCCACTCGCAGCTCGATGGTGCACCAGTATGGAAGGTTCCCCAGTAATGGGAGTTCAAAGTTCCAAAGTTGGTTCAATTGGAGCTCAACTTTAAACGGTCATATTTCCCGAACCATACATGGGAATGATTCACTTTCTTCAGCCCCACGTAGCCCAGGGTCTTGTGAGTATGCATGCCAAGTTTGGGGCAGTTTGGACCTAAAACGGGGGAGCTATCGGGTCCCAAACATGGCCAGTTTTCACATAGGCACCAATGTAAAAATTAGATGTCCTAGGGGTACCATCTTTGGGGAGTCAGTACAGGTCGGCCTTAGGTTATAGGGGCTCCAAATTTGCACCATAGGTGCTAAAGAGTCTCCCCTACAAGTGTGCAAAGTTTGGGCTGGTTTTCACCACGTGGTTCTCCAGAAACAGGAGCTCAAAGTCAGTCACTTTGATCACATTTTGCTTCAAGCTGACCAGAGATCTATCTGGCATGCCCCCTCACCTCGGCACCCCCTCCCCCCTCAGGGGGAGGGGGTGCCGAGGTGGGGGTCCACTCGCAGCTCGATGGTGCACCAGTATGGAAGGTTCCCCAGTAATGGGAGTTCAAAGTTCAAAAGTTGGTTCAATTGGAGCTCAACTTGAAACGGTCATATTTCCTGAACCATAGATGGTATTGATTCACTTTTTTCGGCTCCATGTAGTCGAGGGTATTGGGAGTATGCATGCAAAGTTTGGGGCCCATAGGACCTAAAACGGGGGAGCTATCGGGTCCCAAACATGGCCAGTTTTCACATAGGCACCAATGTAAAAATTAGATGTCCTAGGGGTACCATCTTTGGGGAGTCAGTACAGGTCGGCCTTAGGTTATAGGGGCTCCAAATTTGCACCATAGGTGCTAAAGAGTCTCCCCTACAAGTGTGCAAAGTTTGGGCTGGTTTTCACCACGTGGTTCTCCAGAAACAGGAGCTCAAAGTCAGTCACTTTGATCACATTTTGCTTCAAGCTGACCAGAGATCTATCTGGCATGCCCCCTCACCTCGGCACCCCCTCCCCCCTCAGGGGGAGGGGGTGCCGAGGTGGGGGTCCACTCGCAGCTCGATGGTGCACCAGTATGGAAGGTTTCCCAGTAATGGGAGTTCAAAGTTCAAAAGTTGGTTCAATTGGAGCTCAACTTGAAACGGTCATATTTCCTGAACCATAGATGGTATTGATTCACTTTTTTCGGCTCCATGTAGTCGAGGGTCTTGGGAGTATGCATGCAAAGTTTGGGGCCCATAGGACCTAAAACGGGGGAGCTATCGGGTCCCAAACATGGCCAGTTTTCACATAGGCACCAATGTAAAAATTAGATGTCCTAGGGGTACCATCTTTGGGGAGTCAGTACAGGTCGGCCTTAGGTTATAGGGGCTCCAAATTTGCACCATAGGTGCTAAAGAGTCTCCCCTACAAGTGTGCAAAGTTTGGGCTGGTTTTCACCACGTGGTTCTCCAGAAACAGGAGCTCAAAGTCAGTCACTTTGATCACATTTTGCTTCAAGCTGACCAGAGATCTATCTGGCATGCCCCCTCACCTCGGCACCCCCTCCCCCCTCAGGGGGAGGGGGTGCCGAGGTGGGGGTCCACTCGCAGCTCGATGGTGCACCAGTATGGAAGGTTTCCCAGTAATGGGAGTTCAAAGTTCAAAAGTTGGTTCAATTGGAGCTCAACTTGAAACGGTCATATTTCCTGAACCATAGATGGTATTGATTCACTTTTTTCGGCTCCATGTAGTCGAGGGTCTTGGGAGTATGCATGCAAAGTTTGGGGCCCATAGGACCTAAAACGGGGGAGCTATCGGGTCCCAAACATGGCCAGTTTTCACATAGGCACCAATGTAAAAATTAGATGTCCTAGGGGTACCATCTTTGGGGAGTCAGTACAGGTCGGCCTTAGGTTATAGGGGCTCCAAATTTGCACCATAGGTGCTAAAGAGTCTCCCCTACAAGTGTGCAAAGTTTGGGCTGGTTTTCACCACGTGGTTCTCCAGAAACAGGAGCTCAAAGTCAGTCACTTTGATCACATTTTGCTTCAAGCTGACCAGAGATCTATCTGGCATGCCCCTTCACCTCGGCACCCCCTCCCCCCTCAGGGGGAGGGGGTGCCGAGGTGGGGGTCCACTCGCAGCTCGATGGTGCACCAGTATGGAAGGTTCCCCAGTAATGGGAGTTCAAAGTTCCAAAGTTGGTTCAATTGGAGCTCAACTTTAAACGGTCATATTTCCCGAACCATACATGGGAATGATTCACTTTCTTCAGCCCCACGTAGCCCATGGTCTTGTGAGTATGCATGCCAAGTTTGGGGCAGTTTGGACCTAAAACGGGGGAGCTATCGGGTCCCAAACATGGCCAGTTTTCACATAGGCACCAATGTAAAAATTAGATGTCCTAGGGGTACCATCTTTGGGGAGTCAGTACAGGTCGGCCTTAGGTTATAGGGGCTCCAAATTTGCACCATAGGTGCTAAAGAGTCTCCCCTACAAGTGTGCAAAGTTTGGGCTGGTTTTCACCACGTGGTTCTCCAGAAACAGGAGCTCAAAGTCAGTCACTTTGATCACATTTTGCTTCAAGCTGACCAGAGATCTATCTGGCATGCCCCCTCACCTCGGCACCCCCTCCCCCCTCAGGGGGAGGGGGTGCCGAGGTGGGGGTCCACTCGCAGCTCGATGGTGCACCAGTATGGAAGGTTCCCCAGTAATGGGAGTTCAAAGTTCAAAAGTTGGTTCAATTGGAGCTCAACTTGAAACGGTCATATTTCCTGAACCATAGATGGTATTGATTCACTTTTTTCGGCTCCATGTAGTCGAGGGTCTTGTGAGTATGCATGCCAAGTTTGGGGCAGTTTGGACCTAAAACGGGGGAGCTATCGGGTCCCAAACATGGCCAGTTTTCACATAGGCACCAATGTAAAAATTAGATGTCCTAGGGGTACCATCTTTGGGGAGTCAGTACAGGTCGGCCTTAGGTTATAGGGGCTCCAAATTTGCACCATAGGTGCTAAAGAGTCTCCCCTACAAGTGTGCAAAGTTTGGGCTGGTTTTCACCACGTGGTTCTCCAGAAACAGGAGCTCAAAGTCAGTCACTTTGATCACATTTTGCTTCAAGCTGACCAGAGATCTATCTGGCATGCCCCCTCACCTCGGCACCCCCTCCCCCCTCAGGGGGAGGGGGTGCCGAGGTGGGGGTCCACTCGCAGCTCGATGGTGCACCAGTATGGAAGGTTCCCCAGTAATGGGAGTTCAAAGTTCAAAAGTTGGTTCAATTGGAGCTCAACTTGAAACGGTCATATTTCCTGAACCATAGATGGTATTGATTCACTTTTTTCGGCTCCATGTAGTCGAGGGTCTTGGGAGTATGCATGCAAAGTTTGGGGCCCATAGGACCTAAAACGGGGGAGCTATCGGGTCCCAAACATGGCCAGTTTTCACATAGGCACCAATGTAAAAATTAGATGTCCTAGGGGTACCATCTTTGGGGAGTCAGTACAGGTCGGCCTTAGGTTATAGGGGCTCCAAATTTGCACCATAGGTGCTAAAGAGTCTCCCCTACAAGTGTGCAAAGTTTGGGCTGGTTTTCACCACGTGGTTCTCCAGAAACAGGAGCTCAAAGTCAGTCACTTTGATCACATTTTGCTTCAAGCTGACCAGAGATCTATCTGGCATGCCCCCTCACCTCGGCACCCCCTCCCCCCTCAGGGGGAGGGGGTGCCGAGGTGGGGGTCCACTCGCAGCTCGATGGTGCACCAGTATGGAAGGTTCCCCAGTAATGGGAGTTCAAAGTTCAAAAGTTGGTTCAATTGGAGCTCAACTTGAAACGGTCATATTTCCTGAACCATAGATGGTATTGATTCACTTTTTTCGGCTCCATGTAGTCGAGGGTCTTGGGAGTATGCATGCAAAGTTTGGGGCCCATAGGACCTAAAACGGGGGAGCTATCGGGTCCCAAACATGGCCAGTTTTCACATAGGCACCAATGTAAAAATTAGATGTCCTAGGGGTACCATCTTTGGGGAGTCAGTACAGGTCGGCCTTAGGTTATAGGGGCTCCAAATTTGCACCATAGGTGCTAAAGAGTCTCCCCTACAAGTGTGCAAAGTTTGGGCTGGTTTTCACCACGTGGTTCTCCAGAAACAGGAGCTCAAAGTCAGTCACTTTGATCACATTTTGCTTCAAGCTGACCAGAGATCTATCTGGCATGCCCCTTCACCTCGGCACCCCCTCCCCCCTCAGGGGGAGGGGGTGCCGAGGTGGGGGTCCACTCGCAGCTCGATGGTGCACCAGTATGGAAGGTTCCCCAGTAATGGGAGTTCAAAGTTCCAAAGTTGGTTCAATTGGAGCTCAACTTTAAACGGTCATATTTCCCGAACCATACATGGGAATGATTCACTTTCTTCAGCCCCACGTAGCCCAGGGTCTTGTGAGTATGCATGCCAAGTTTGGGGCAGTTTGGACCTAAAACGGGGGAGCTATCGGGTCCCAAACATGGCCAGTTTTCACATAGGCACCAATGTAAAAATTAGATGTCCTAGGGGTACCATCTTTGGGGAGTCAGTACAGGTCGGCCTTAGGTTATAGGGGCTCCAAATTTGCACCATAGGTGCTAAAGAGTCTCCCCTACAAGTGTGCAAAGTTTGGGCTGGTTTTCACCACGTGGTTCTCCAGAAACAGGAGCTCAAAGTCAGTCACTTTGATCACATTTTGCTTCAAGCTGACCAGAGATCTATCTGGCATGCCCCCTCACCTCGGCACCCCCTCCCCCCTCAGGGGGAGGGGGTGCCGAGGTGGGGGTCCACTCGCAGCTCGATGGTGCACCAGTATGGAAGGTTCCCCAGTAATGGGAGTTCAAAGTTCAAAAGTTGGTTCAATTGGAGCTCAACTTGAAACGGTCATATTTCCTGAACCATAGATGGTATTGATTCACTTTTTTCGGCTCCATGTAGTCGAGGGTCTTGGGAGTATGCATGCAAAGTTTGGGGCCCATAGGACCTAAAACGGGGGAGCTATCGGGTCCCAAACATGGCCAGTTTTCACATAGGCACCAATGTAAAAATTAGATGTCCTAGGGGTACCATCTTTGGGGAGTCAGTACAGGTCGGCCTTAGGTTATAGGGGCTCCAAATTTGCACCATAGGTGCTAAAGAGTCTCCCCTACAAGTGTGCAAAGTTTGGGCTGGTTTTCACCACGTGGTTCTCCAGAAACAGGAGCTCAAAGTCAGTCACTTTGATCACATTTTGCTTCAAGCTGACCAGAGATCTATCTGGCATGCCCCCTCACCTCGGCACCCCCTCCCCCCTCAGGGGGAGGGGGTGCCGAGGTGGGGGTCCACTCGCAGCTCGATGGTGCACCAGTATGGAAGGTTTCCCAGTAATGGGAGTTCAAAGTTCAAAAGTTGGTTCAATTGGAGCTCAACTTGAAACGGTCATATTTCCTGAACCATAGATGGTATTGATTCACTTTTTTCGGCTCCATGTAGTCGAGGGTCTTGGGAGTATGCATGCAAAGTTTGGGGCCCATAGGACCTAAAACGGGGGAGCTATCGGGTCCCAAACATGGCCAGTTTTCACATAGGCACCAATGTAAAAATTAGATGTCCTAGGGGTACCATCTTTGGGGAGTCAGTACAGGTCGGCCTTAGGTTATAGGGGCTCCAAATTTGCACCATAGGTGCTAAAGAGTCTCCCCTACAAGTGTGCAAAGTTTGGGCTGGTTTTCACCACGTGGTTCTCCAGAAACAGGAGCTCAAAGTCAGTCACTTTGATCACATTTTGCTTCAAGCTGACCAGAGATCTATCTGGCATGCCCCCTCACCTCGGCACCCCCTCCCCCCTCAGGGGGAGGGGGTGCCGAGGTGGGGGTCCACTCGCAGCTCGATGGTGCACCAGTATGGAAGGTTTCCCAGTAATGGGAGTTCAAAGTTCAAAAGTTGGTTCAATTGGAGCTCAACTTGAAACGGTCATATTTCCTGAACCATAGATGGTATTGATTCACTTTTTTCGGCTCCATGTAGTCGAGGGTCTTGGGAGTATGCATGCAAAGTTTGGGGCCCATAGGACCTAAAACGGGGGAGCTATCGGGTCCCAAACATGGCCAGTTTTCACATAGGCACCAATGTAAAAATTAGATGTCCTAGGGGTACCATCTTTGGGGAGTCAGTACAGGTCGGCCTTAGGTTATAGGGGCTCCAAATTTGCACCATAGGTGCTAAAGAGTCTCCCCTACAAGTGTGCAAAGTTTGGGCTGGTTTTCACCACGTGGTTCTCCAGAAACAGGAGCTCAAAGTCAGTCACTTTGATCACATTTTGCTTCAAGCTGACCAGAGATCTATCTGGCATGCCCCTTCACCTCGGCACCCCCTCCCCCCTCAGGGGGAGGGGGTGCCGAGGTGGGGGTCCACTCGCAGCTCGATGGTGCACCAGTATGGAAGGTTCCCCAGTAATGGGAGTTCAAAGTTCCAAAGTTGGTTCAATTGGAGCTCAACTTTAAACGGTCATATTTCCCGAACCATACATGGGAATGATTCACTTTCTTCAGCCCCATGTAGCCCATGGTCTTGTGAGTATGCATGCCAAGTTTGGGGCAGTTTGGACCTAAAACGGGGGAGCTATCGGGTCCCAAACATGGCCAGTTTTCACATAGACACCAATGTAAAAATTAGATGTCCTAGGGGTACCATCTTTGGGGAGTCAGTACAGGTCGGCCTTAGGTTATAGGGGCTCCAAATTTGCACCATAGGTGCTAAAGAGTCTCCCCTACAAGTGTGCAAAGTTTGGGCTGGTTTTCACCACGTGGTTCTCCAGAAACAGGAGCTCAAAGTCAGTCACTTTGATCACATTTTGCTTCAAGCTGACCAGAGATCTATCTGGCATGCCCCCTCACCTCGGCACCCCCTCCCCCCTCAGGGGGAGGGGGTGCCGAGGTGGGGGTCCACTCGCAGCTCGATGGTGCACCAGTATGGAAGGTTCCCCAGTAATGGGAGTTCAAAGTTCAAAAGTTGGTTCAATTGGAGCTCAACTTGAAACGGTCATATTTCCTGAACCATAGATGGTATTGATTCACTTTTTTCGGCTCCATGTAGTCGAGGGTCTTGGGAGTATGCATGCAAAGTTTGGGGCCCATAGGACCTAAAACGGGGGAGCTATCGGGTCCCAAACATGGCCAGTTTTCACATAGGCACCAATGTAAAAATTAGATGTCCTAGGGGTACCATCTTTGGGGAGTCAGTACAGGTCGGCCTTAGGTTATAGGGGCTCCAAATTTGCACCATAGGTGCTAAAGAGTCTCCCCTACAAGTGTGCAAAGTTTGGGCTGGTTTTCACCACGTGGTTCTCCAGAAACAGGAGCTCAAAGTCAGTCACTTTGATCACATTTTGCTTCAAGCTGACCAGAGATCTATCTGGCATGCCCCCTCACCTCGGCACCCCCTCCCCCCTCAGGGGGAGGGGGTGCCGAGGTGGGGGTCCACTCGCAGCTCGATGGTGCACCAGTATGGAAGGTTCCCCAGTAATGGGAGTTCAAAGTTCAAAAGTTGGTTCAATTGGAGCTCAACTTGAAACGGTCATATTTCCTGAACCATAGATGGTATTGATTCACTTTTTTCGGCTCCATGTAGTCGAGGGTCTTGTGAGTATGCATGCCAAGTTTGGGGCAGTTTGGACCTAAAACGGGGGAGCTATCGGGTCCCAAACATGGCCAGTTTTCACATAGGCACCAATGTAAAAATTAGATGTCCTAGGGGTACCATCTTTGGGGAGTCAGTACAGGTCGGCCTTAGGTTATAGGGGCTCCAAATTTGCACCATAGGTGCTAAAGAGTCTCCCCTACAAGTGTGAAAAGTTTGGGCTGGTTTTCACCACGTGGTTCTCCAGAAACAGGAGCTCAAAGTCAGTCACTTTGATCACATTTTGCTTCAAGCTGACCAGAGATCTATCTGGCATGCCCCCTCACCTCGGCACCCCCTCCCCCCTCAGGGGGAGGGGGTGCCGAGGTGGGGGTCCACTCGCAGCTCGATGGTGCACCAGTATAGAAGGTTCCCCAGTAATGGGAGTTCAAAGTTCAAAAGTTGGTTCAATTGGAGCTCAACTTGAAACGGTCATATTTCCTGAACCATAGATGGTATTGATTCACTTTTTTCGGCTCCATGTAGTCGAGGGTCTTGGGAGTATGCATGCAAAGTTTGGGGCCCATAGGACCTAAAACGGGGGAGCTATCGGGTCCCAAACATGGCCAGTTTTCACATAGGCACCAATGTAAAAATTAGATGTCCTAGGGGTACCATCTTTGGGGAGTCAGTACAGGTCGGCCTTAGGTTATAGGGGCTCCAAATTTGCACCATAGGTGCTAAAGAGTCTCCCCTACAAGTGTGCAAAGTTTGGGCTGGTTTTCACCACGTGGTTCTCCAGAAACAGGAGCTCAAAGTCAGTCACTTTGATCACATTTTGCTTCAAGCTGACCAGAGATCTATCTGGCATGCCCCCTCACCTCGGCACCCCCTCCCCCCTCAGGGGGAGGGGGTGCCGAGGTGGGGGTCCACTCGCAGCTCGATGGTGCACCAGTATGGAAGGTTCCCCAGTAATGGGAGTTCAAAGTTCAAAAGTTGGTTCAATTGGAGCTCAACTTGAAACGGTCATATTTCCTGAACCATAGATGGTATTGATTCACTTTTTTCGGCTCCATGTAGTCGAGGGTATTGGGAGTATGCATGCAAAGTTTGGGGCCCATAGGACCTAAAACGGGGGAGCTATCGGGTCCCAAACATGGCCAGTTTTCACATAGGCACCAATGTAAAAATTAGATGTCCTAGGGGTACCATCTTTGGGGAGTCAGTACAGGTCGGCCTTAGGTTATAGGGGCTCCAAATTTGCACCATAGGTGCTAAAGAGTCTCCCCTACAAGTGTGCAAAGTTTGGGCTGGTTTTCACCACGTGGTTCTCCAGAAACAGGAGCTCAAAGTCAGTCACTTTGATCACATTTTGCTTCAAGCTGACCAGAGATCTATCTGGCATGCCCCCTCACCTCGGCACCCCCTCCCCCCTCAGGGGGAGGGGGTGCCGAGGTGGGGGTCCACTCGCAGCTCGATGGTGCACCAGTATGGAAGGTTCCCCAGTAATGGGAGTTCAAAGTTCAAAAGTTGGTTCAATTGGAGCTCAACTTGAAACGGTCATATTTCCTGAACCATAGATGGTATTGATTCACTTTTTTCGGCTCCATGTAGTCGAGGGTCTTGTGAGTATGCATGCCAAGTTTGGGGCAGTTTGGACCTAAAACGGGGGAGCTATCGGGTCCCAAACATGGCCAGTTTTCACATAGGCACCAATGTAAAAATTAGATGTCCTAGGGGTACCATCTTTGGGGAGTCAGTACAGGTCGGCCTTAGGTTATAGGGGCTCCAAATTTGCACCATAGGTGCTAAAGAGTCTCCCCTACAAGTGTGAAAAGTTTGGGCTGGTTTTCACCACGTGGTTCTCCAGAAACAGGAGCTCAAAGTCAGTCACTTTGATCACATTTTGCTTCAAGCTGACCAGAGATCTATCTGGCATGCCCCCTCACCTCGGCACCCCCTCCCCCCTCAGGGGGAGGGGGTGCCGAGGTGGGGGTCCACTCGCAGCTCGATGGTGCACCAGTATAGAAGGTTCCCCAGTAATGGGAGTTCAAAGTTCAAAAGTTGGTTCAATTGGAGCTCAACTTGAAACGGTCATATTTCCTGAACCATAGATGGTATTGATTCACTTTTTTCGGCTCCATGTAGTCGAGGGTCTTGGGAGTATGCATGCAAAGTTTGGGGCCCATAGGACCTAAAACGGGGGAGCTATCGGGTCCCAAACATGGCCAGTTTTCACATAGGCACCAATGTAAAAATTAGATGTCCTAGGGGTACCATCTTTGGGGAGTCAGTACAGGTCGGCCTTAGGTTATAGGGGCTCCAAATTTGCACCATAGGTGCTAAAGAGTCTCCCCTACAAGTGTGCAAAGTTTGGGCTGGTTTTCACCACGTGGTTCTCCAGAAACAGGAGCTCAAAGTCAGTCACTTTGATCACATTTTGCTTCAAGCTGACCAGAGATCTATCTGGCATGCCCCTTCACCTCGGCACCCCCTCCCCCCTCAGGGGGAGGGGGTGCCGAGGTGGGGGTCCACTCGCAGCTCGATGGTGCACCAGTATGGAAGGTTCCCCAGTAATGGGAGTTCAAAGTTCCAAAGTTGGTTCAATTGGAGCTCAACTTGAAACGGTCATATTTCCTGAACCATAGATGGTATTGATTCACTTTTTTCGGCTCCATGTAGTCGAGGGTCTTGGGAGTATGCATGCAAAGTTTGGGGCCCATAGGACCTAAAACGGGGGAGCTATCGGGTCCCAAACATGGCCAGTTTTCACATAGGCACCAATGTAAAAATTAGATGTCCTAGGGGTACCATCTTTGGGGAGTCAGTACAGGTCGGCCTTAGGTTATAGGGGCTCCAAATTTGCACCATAGGTGCTAAAGAGTCTCCCCTACAAGTGTGCAAAGTTTGGGCTGGTTTTCACCACGTGGTTCTCCAGAAACAGGAGCTCAAAGTCAGTCACTTTGATCACATTTTGCTTCAAGCTGACCAGAGATCTATCTGGCATGCCCCCTCACCTCGGCACCCCCTCCCCCCTCAGGGGGAGGGGGTGCCGAGGTGGGGGTCCACTCGCAGCTCGATGGTGCACCAGTATGGAAGGTTCCCCAGTAATGGGAGTTCAAAGTTCAAAAGTTGGTTCAATTGGAGCTCAACTTGAAACGGTCATATTTCCTGAACCATAGATGGTATTGATTCACTTTTTTCGGCTCCATGTAGTCGAGGGTATTGGGAGTATGCATGCAAAGTTTGGGGCCCATAGGACCTAAAACGGGGGAGCTATCGGGTCCCAAACATGGCCAGTTTTCACATAGGCACCAATGTAAAAATTAGATGTCCTAGGGGTACCATCTTTGGGGAGTCAGTACAGGTCGGCCTTAGGTTATAGGGGCTCCAAATTTGCACCATAGGTGCTAAAGAGTCTCCCCTACAAGTGTGCAAAGTTTGGGCTGGTTTTCACCACGTGGTTCTCCAGAAACAGGAGCTCAAAGTCAGTCACTTTGATCACATTTTGCTTCAAGCTGACCAGAGATCTATCTGGCATGCCCCCTCACCTCGGCACCCCCTCCCCCCTCAGGGGGAGGGGGTGCCGAGGTGGGGGTCCACTCGCAGCTCGATGGTGCACCAGTATGGAAGGTTCCCCAGTAATGGGAGTTCAAAGTTCAAAAGTTGGTTCAATTGGAGCTCAACTTGAAACGGTCATATTTCCTGAACCATAGATGGTATTGATTCACTTTTTTCGGCTCCATGTAGTCGAGGGTCTTGTGAGTATGCATGCCAAGTTTGGGGCAGTTTGGACCTAAAACGGGGGAGCTATCGGGTCCCAAACATGGCCAGTTTTCACATAGGCACCAATGTAAAAATTAGATGTCCTAGGGGTACCATCTTTGGGGAGTCAGTACAGGTCGGCCTTAGGTTATAGGGGCTCCAAATTTGCACCATAGGTGCTAAAGAGTCTCCCCTACAAGTGTGCAAAGTTTGGGCTGGTTTTCACCACGTGGTTCTCCAGAAACAGGAGCTCAAAGTCAGTCACTTTGATCACATTTTGCTTCAAGCTGACCAGAAATCTATCTGGCATGCCCCCTCACCTCGGCACCCCCTCCCCCCTCAGGGGGAGGGGGTGCCGAGGTGGGGGTCCACTCGCAGCTCGATGGTGCACCAGTATGGAAGGTTCCCCAGTAATGGGAGTTCAAAGTTCAAAAGTTGGTTCAATTGGAGCTCAACTTGAAACGGTCATATTTCCTGAACCATAGATGGTATTGATTCACTTTTTTCGGCTCCATGTAGTCGAGGGTCTTGTGAGTATGCATGCCAAGTTTGGGGCAGTTTGGACCTAAAACGGGGGAGCTATCGGGTCCCAAACATGGCCAGTTTTCACATAGGCACCAATGTAAAAATTAGATGTCCTAGGGGTACCATCTTTGGGGAGTCAGTACAGGTCGGCCTTAGGTTATAGGGGCTCCAAATTTGCACCATAGGTGCTAAAGAGTCTCCCCTACAAGTGTGAAAAGTTTGGGCTGGTTTTCACCACGTGGTTCTCCAGAAACAGGAGCTCAAAGTCAGTCACTTTGATCACATTTTGCTTCAAGCTGACCAGAGATCTATCTGGCATGCCCCCTCACCTCGGCACCCCCTCCCCCCTCAGGGGGAGGGGGTGCCGAGGTGGGGCTCCACTCGCAGCTCGATGGTGCACCAGTATGGAAGGTTTCCCAGTAATGGGAGTTCAAAGTTCAAAAGTTGGTTCAATTGGAGCTCAACTTGAAACGGTCATATTTCCTGAACCATAGATGGTATTGATTCACTTTTTTCGGCTCCATGTAGTCGAGGGTCTTGGGAGTATGCATGCAAAGTTTGGGGCCCATAGGACCTAAAACGGGGGAGCTATCGGGTCCCAAACATGGCCAGTTTTCACATAGGCACCAATGTAAAAATTAGATGTCCTAGGGGTACCATCTTTGGGGAGTCAGTACAGGTCGGCCTTAGGTTATAGGGGCTCCAAATTTGCACCATAGGTGCTAAAGAGTCTCCCCTACAAGTGTGCAAAGTTTGGGCTGGTTTTCACCACGTGGTTCTCCAGAAACAGGAGCTCAAAGTCAGTCACTTTGATCACATTTTGCTTCAAGCTGACCAGAGATCTATCTGGCATGCCCCCTCACCTCGGCACCCCCTCCCCCCTCAGGGGGAGGGGGTGCCGAGGTGGGGCTCCACTCGCAGCTCGATGGTGCACCAGTATGGAAGGTTTCCCAGTAATGGGAGTTCAAAGTTCAAAAGTTGGTTCAATTGGAGCTCAACTTGAAACGGTCATATTTCCTGAACCATAGATGGTATTGATTCACTTTTTTCGGCTCCATGTAGTCGAGGGTCTTGGGAGTATGCATGCAAGGTTTAGGGCAGTTTGGACCTAAAACGGGGGAGCTATCGGGTCCCAAACATGGCCAGTTTTCACATAGGCACCAATGTAAAAATTAGATGTCCTAGGGGTACCATCTTTGGGGAGTCAGTACAGGTCGGCCTTAGGTTATAGGGGCTCCAAATTTGCACCATAGGTGCTAAAGAGTCTCCCCTACAAGTGTGCAAAGTTTGGGCTGGTTTTCACCACGTGGTTCTCCAGAAACAGGAGCTCAAAGTCAGTCACTTTGATCACATTTTGCTTCAAGCTGACCAGAGATCTATCTGGCATGCCCCCTCACCTCGGCACCCCCTCCCCCCTCAGGGGGAGGGGGTGCCGAGGTGGGGGTCCCCTCGCAGCTCGATGGTGCACCAGTATGGAAGGTTCCCCAGTAATGGGAGTTCAAAGTTCAAAAGTTGGTTCAATTGGAGCTCAACTTGAAACGGTCATATTTCCTGAACCATAGATGGTATTGATTCACTTTTTTCGGCTCCATGTAGTCGAGGGTCTTGGGAGTATGCATGCAAAGTTTGGGGCCCATAGGACCTAAAACGGGGGAGCTATCGGGTCCCAAACATGGCCAGTTTTCACATAGGCACCAATGTAAAAATTAGATGTCCTAGGGGTACCATCTTTGGGGAGTCAGTACAGGTCGGCCTTAGGTTATAGGGGCTCCAAATTTGCACCATAGGTGCTAAAGAGTCTCCCCTACAAGTGTGCAAAGTTTGGGCTGGTTTTCACCACGTGGTTCTCCAGAAACAGGAGCTCAAAGTCAGTCACTTTGATCACATTTTGCTTCAAGCTGACCAGAGATCTATCTGGCATGCCCCCTCACCTCGGCACCCCCTCCCCCCTCAGGGGGAGGGGGTGCCGAGGTGGGGGTCCACTCGCAGCTCGATGGTGCACCAGTATGGAAGGTTTCCCAGTAATGGGAGTTCAAAGTTCAAAAGTTGGTTCAATTGGAGCTCAACTTGAAACGGTCATATTTCCTGAACCATAGATGGTATTGATTCACTTTTTTCGGCTCCATGTAGTCGAGGGTCTTGGGAGTATGCATGCAAGGTTTGGGGCAGTTTGGACCTAAAACGGGGGAGCTATCGGGTCCCAAACATGGCCAGTTTTCACATAGGCACCAATGTAAAAATTAGATGTCCTAGGGGTACCATCTTTGGGGAGTCAGTACAGGTCGGCCTTAGGTTATAGGGGCTCCAAATTTGCACCATAGGTGCTAAAGAGTCTCCCCTACAAGTGTGCAAAGTTTGGGCTGGTTTTCACCACGTGGTTCTCCAGAAACAGGAGCTCAAAGTCAGTCACTTTGATCACATTTTGCTTCAAGCTGACCAGAGATCTATCTGGCATGCCCCCTCACCTCGGCACCCCCTCCCCCCTCAGGGGGAGGGGGTGCCGAGGTGGGGGTCCCCTCGCAGCTCGATGGTGCACCAGTATGGAAGGTTCCCCAGTAATGGGAGTTCAAAGTTCAAAAGTTGGTTCAATTGGAGCTCAACTTGAAACGGTCATATTTCCTGAACCATAGATGGTATTGATTCACTTTTTTCGGCTCCATGTAGTCGAGGGTCTTGGGAGTATGCATGCAAAGTTTGGGGCCCATAGGACCTAAAACGGGGGAGCTATCGGGTCCCAAACATGGCCAGTTTTCACATAGGCACCAATGTAAAAATTAGATGTCCTAGGGGTACCATCTTTGGGGAGTCAGTACAGGTCGGCCTTAGGTTATAGGGGCTCCAAATTTGCACCATAGGTGCTAAAGAGTCTCCCCTACAAGTGTGCAAAGTTTGGGCTGGTTTTCACCACGTGGTTCTCCAGAAACAGGAGCTCAAAGTCAGTCACTTTGATCACATTTTGCTTCAAGCTGACCAGAGATCTATCTGGCATGCCCCCTCACCTCGGCACCCCCTCCCCCCTCAGGGGGAGGGGGTGCCGAGGTGGGGCTCCACTCGCAGCTCGATGGTGCACCAGTATGGAAGGTTTCCCAGTAATGGGAGTTCAAAGTTCAAAAGTTGGTTCAATTGGAGCTCAACTTGAAACGGTCATATTTCCTGAACCATAGATGGTATTGATTCACTTTTTTCGGCTCCATGTAGTCGAGGGTCTTGGGAGTATGCATGCAAAGTTTGGGGCCCATAGGACCTAAAACGGGGGAGCTATCGGGTCCCAAACATGGCCAGTTTTCACATAGGCACCAATGTAAAAATTAGATGTCCTAGGGGTACCATCTTTGGGGAGTCAGTACAGGTCGGCCTTAGGTTATAGGGGCTCCAAATTTGCACCATAGGTGCTAAAGAGTCTCCCCTACAAGTGTGCAAAGTTTGGGCTGGTTTTCACCACGTGGTTCTCCAGAAACAGGAGCTCAAAGTCAGTCACTTTGATCACATTTTGCTTCAAGCTGACCAGAGATCTATCTGGCATGCCCCCTCACCTCGGCACCCCCTCCCCCCTCAGGGGGAGGGGGTGCCGAGGTGGGGGTCCACTCGCAGCTCGATGGTGCACCAGTATAGAAGGTTCCCCAGTAATGGGAGTTCAAAGTTCAAAAGTTGGTTCAATTGGAGCTCAACTTGAAACGGTCATATTTCCTGAACCATAGATGGTATTGATTCACTTTTTTCGGCTCCATGTAGTCGAGGGTCTTGGGAGTATGCATGCAAAGTTTGGGGCCCATAGGACCTAAAACGGGGGAGCTATCGGGTCCCAAACATGGCCAGTTTTCACATAGGCACCAATGTAAAAATTAGATGTCCTAGGGGTACCATCTTTGGGGAGTCAGTACAGGTCGGCCTTAGGTTATAGGGGCTCCAAATTTGCACCATAGGTGCTAAAGAGTCTCCCCTACAAGTGTGCAAAGTTTGGGCTGGTTTTCACCACGTGGTTCTCCAGAAACAGGAGCTCAAAGTCAGTCACTTTGATCACATTTTGCTTCAAGCTGACCAGAGATCTATCTGGCATGCCCCTTCACCTCGGCACCCCCTCCCCCCTCAGGGGGAGGGGGTGCCGAGGTGGGGGTCCACTCGCAGCTCGATGGTGCACCAGTATGGAAGGTTCCCCAGTAATGGGAGTTCAAAGTTCCAAAGTTGGTTCAATTGGAGCTCAACTTTAAACGGTCATATTTCCCGAACCATACATGGGAATGATTCACTTTCTTCAGCCCCACGTAGCCCAGGGTCTTGTGAGTATGCATGCCAAGTTTGGGGCAGTTTGGACCTAAAACGGGGGAGCTATCGGGTCCCAAACATGGCCAGTTTTCACATAGGCACCAATGTAAAAATTAGATGTCCTAGGGGTACCATCTTTGGGGAGTCAGTACAGGTCGGCCTTAGGTTATAGGGGCTCCAAATTTGCACCATAGGTGCTAAAGAGTCTCCCCTACAAGTGTGCAAAGTTTGGGCTGGTTTTCACCACGTGGTTCTCCAGAAACAGGAGCTCAAAGTCAGTCACTTTGATCACATTTTGCTTCAAGCTGACCAGAGATCTATCTGGCATGCCCCCTCACCTCGGCACCCCCTCCCCCCTCAGGGGGAGGGGGTGCCGAGGTGGGGGTCCACTCGCAGCTCGATGGTGCACCAGTATGGAAGGTTCCCCAGTAATGGGAGTTCAAAGTTCAAAAGTTGGTTCAATTGGAGCTCAACTTGAAACGGTCATATTTCCTGAACCATAGATGGTATTGATTCACTTTTTTCGGCTCCATGTAGTCGAGGGTATTGGGAGTATGCATGCAAAGTTTGGGGCCCATAGGACCTAAAACGGGGGAGCTATCGGGTCCCAAACATGGCCAGTTTTCACATAGGCACCAATGTAAAAATTAGATGTCCTAGGGGTACCATCTTTGGGGAGTCAGTACAGGTCGGCCTTAGGTTATAGGGGCTCCAAATTTGCACCATAGGTGCTAAAGAGTCTCCCCTACAAGTGTGCAAAGTTTGGGCTGGTTTTCACCACGTGGTTCTCCAGAAACAGGAGCTCAAAGTCAGTCACTTTGATCACATTTTGCTTCAAGCTGACCAGAGATCTATCTGGCATGCCCCCTCACCTCGGCACCCCCTCCCCCCTCAGGGGGAGGGGGTGCCGAGGTGGGGGTCCACTCGCAGCTCGATGGTGCACCAGTATGGAAGGTTTCCCAGTAATGGGAGTTCAAAGTTCAAAAGTTGGTTCAATTGGAGCTCAACTTGAAACGGTCATATTTCCTGAACCATAGATGGTATTGATTCACTTTTTTCGGCTCCATGTAGTCGAGGGTCTTGGGAGTATGCATGCAAAGTTTGGGGCCCATAGGACCTAAAACGGGGGAGCTATCGGGTCCCAAACATGGCCAGTTTTCACATAGGCACCAATGTAAAAATTAGATGTCCTAGGGGTACCATCTTTGGGGAGTCAGTACAGGTCGGCCTTAGGTTATAGGGGCTCCAAATTTGCACCATAGGTGCTAAAGAGTCTCCCCTACAAGTGTGCAAAGTTTGGGCTGGTTTTCACCACGTGGTTCTCCAGAAACAGGAGCTCAAAGTCAGTCACTTTGATCACATTTTGCTTCAAGCTGACCAGAGATCTATCTGGCATGCCCCCTCACCTCGGCACCCCCTCCCCCCTCAGGGGGAGGGGGTGCCGAGGTGGGGGTCCACTCGCAGCTCGATGGTGCACCAGTATGGAAGGTTTCCCAGTAATGGGAGTTCAAAGTTCAAAAGTTGGTTCAATTGGAGCTCAACTTGAAACGGTCATATTTCCTGAACCATAGATGGTATTGATTCACTTTTTTCGGCTCCATGTAGTCGAGGGTCTTGGGAGTATGCATGCAAAGTTTGGGGCCCATAGGACCTAAAACGGGGGAGCTATCGGGTCCCAAACATGGCCAGTTTTCACATAGGCACCAATGTAAAAATTAGATGTCCTAGGGGTACCATCTTTGGGGAGTCAGTACAGGTCGGCCTTAGGTTATAGGGGCTCCAAATTTGCACCATAGGTGCTAAAGAGTCTCCCCTACAAGTGTGCAAAGTTTGGGCTGGTTTTCACCACGTGGTTCTCCAGAAACAGGAGCTCAAAGTCAGTCACTTTGATCACATTTTGCTTCAAGCTGACCAGAGATCTATCTGGCATGCCCCCTCACCTCGGCACCCCCTCCCCCCTCAGGGGGAGGGGGTGCCGAGGTGGGGCTCCACTCGCAGCTCGATGGTGCACCAGTATGGAAGGTTTCCCAGTAATGGGAGTTCAAAGTTCAAAAGTTGGTTCAATTGGAGCTCAACTTGAAACGGTCATATTTCCTGAACCATAGATGGTATTGATTCACTTTTTTCGGCTCCATGTAGTCGAGGGTCTTGGGAGTATGCATGCAAAGTTTGGGGCCCATAGGACCTAAAACGGGGGAGCTATCGGGTCCCAAACATGGCCAGTTTTCACATAGGCACCAATGTAAAAATTAGATGTCCTAGGGGTACCATCTTTGGGGAGTCAGTACAGGTCGGCCTTAGGTTATAGGGGCTCCAAATTTGCACCATAGGTGCTAAAGAGTCTCCCCTACAAGTGTGCAAAGTTTGGGCTGGTTTTCACCACGTGGTTCTCCAGAAACAGGAGCTCAAAGTCAGTCACTTTGATCACATTTTGCTTCAAGCTGACCAGAGATCTATCTGGCATGCCCCCTCACCTCGGCACCCCCTCCCCCCTCAGGGGGAGGGGGTGCCGAGGTGGGGCTCCACTCGCAGCTCGATGGTGCACCAGTATGGAAGGTTTCCCAGTAATGGGAGTTCAAAGTTCAAAAGTTGGTTCAATTGGAGCTCAACTTGAAACGGTCATATTTCCTGAACCATAGATGGTATTGATTCACTTTTTTCGGCTCCATGTAGTCGAGGGTCTTGGGAGTATGCATGCAAGGTTTAGGGCAGTTTGGACCTAAAACGGGGGAGCTATCGGGTCCCAAACATGGCCAGTTTTCACATAGGCACCAATGTAAAAATTAGATGTCCTAGGGGTACCATCTTTGGGGAGTCAGTACAGGTCGGCCTTAGGTTATAGGGGCTCCAAATTTGCACCATAGGTGCTAAAGAGTCTCCCCTACAAGTGTGCAAAGTTTGGGCTGGTTTTCACCACGTGGTTCTCCAGAAACAGGAGCTCAAAGTCAGTCACTTTGATCACATTTTGCTTCAAGCTGACCAGAGATCTATCTGGCATGCCCCCTCACCTCGGCACCCCCTCCCCCCTCAGGGGGAGGGGGTGCCGAGGTGGGGGTCCCCTCGCAGCTCGATGGTGCACCAGTATGGAAGGTTCCCCAGTAATGGGAGTTCAAAGTTCAAAAGTTGGTTCAATTGGAGCTCAACTTGAAACGGTCATATTTCCTGAACCATAGATGGTATTGATTCACTTTTTTCGGCTCCATGTAGTCGAGGGTCTTGGGAGTATGCATGCAAAGTTTGGGGCCCATAGGACCTAAAACGGGGGAGCTATCGGGTCCCAAACATGGCCAGTTTTCACATAGGCACCAATGTAAAAATTAGATGTCCTAGGGGTACCATCTTTGGGGAGTCAGTACAGGTCGGCCTTAGGTTATAGGGGCTCCAAATTTGCACCATAGGTGCTAAAGAGTCTCCCCTACAAGTGTGCAAAGTTTGGGCTGGTTTTCACCACGTGGTTCTCCAGAAACAGGAGCTCAAAGTCAGTCACTTTGATCACATTTTGCTTCAAGCTGACCAGAGATCTATCTGGCATGCCCCCTCACCTCGGCACCCCCTCCCCCCTCAGGGGGAGGGGGTGCCGAGGTGGGGGTCCACTCGCAGCTCGATGGTGCACCAGTATGGAAGGTTTCCCAGTAATGGGAGTTCAAAGTTCAAAAGTTGGTTCAATTGGAGCTCAACTTGAAACGGTCATATTTCCTGAACCATAGATGGTATTGATTCACTTTTTTCGGCTCCATGTAGTCGAGGGTCTTGGGAGTATGCATGCAAGGTTTGGGGCAGTTTGGACCTAAAACGGGGGAGCTATCGGGTCCCAAACATGGCCAGTTTTCACATAGGCACCAATGTAAAAATTAGATGTCCTAGGGGTACCATCTTTGGGGAGTCAGTACAGGTCGGCCTTAGGTTATAGGGGCTCCAAATTTGCACCATAGGTGCTAAAGAGTCTCCCCTACAAGTGTGCAAAGTTTGGGCTGGTTTTCACCACGTGGTTCTCCAGAAACAGGAGCTCAAAGTCAGTCACTTTGATCACATTTTGCTTCAAGCTGACCAGAGATCTATCTGGCATGCCCCCTCACCTCGGCACCCCCTCCCCCCTCAGGGGGAGGGGGTGCCGAGGTGGGGGTCCCCTCGCAGCTCGATGGTGCACCAGTATGGAAGGTTCCCCAGTAATGGGAGTTCAAAGTTCAAAAGTTGGTTCAATTGGAGCTCAACTTGAAACGGTCATATTTCCTGAACCATAGATGGTATTGATTCACTTTTTTCGGCTCCATGTAGTCGAGGGTCTTGGGAGTATGCATGCAAAGTTTGGGGCCCATAGGACCTAAAACGGGGGAGCTATCGGGTCCCAAACATGGCCAGTTTTCACATAGGCACCAATGTAAAAATTAGATGTCCTAGGGGTACCATCTTTGGGGAGTCAGTACAGGTCGGCCTTAGGTTATAGGGGCTCCAAATTTGCACCATAGGTGCTAAAGAGTCTCCCCTACAAGTGTGCAAAGTTTGGGCTGGTTTTCACCACGTGGTTCTCCAGAAACAGGAGCTCAAAGTCAGTCACTTTGATCACATTTTGCTTCAAGCTGACCAGAGATCTATCTGGCATGCCCCCTCACCTCGGCACCCCCTCCCCCCTCAGGGGGAGGGGGTGCCGAGGTGGGGCTCCACTCGCAGCTCGATGGTGCACCAGTATGGAAGGTTTCCCAGTAATGGGAGTTCAAAGTTCAAAAGTTGGTTCAATTGGAGCTCAACTTGAAACGGTCATATTTCCTGAACCATAGATGGTATTGATTCACTTTTTTCGGCTCCATGTAGTCGAGGGTCTTGGGAGTATGCATGCAAAGTTTGGGGCCCATAGGACCTAAAACGGGGGAGCTATCGGGTCCCAAACATGGCCAGTTTTCACATAGGCACCAATGTAAAAATTAGATGTCCTAGGGGTACCATCTTTGGGGAGTCAGTACAGGTCGGCCTTAGGTTATAGGGGCTCCAAATTTGCACCATAGGTGCTAAAGAGTCTCCCCTACAAGTGTGCAAAGTTTGGGCTGGTTTTCACCACGTGGTTCTCCAGAAACAGGAGCTCAAAGTCAGTCACTTTGATCACATTTTGCTTCAAGCTGACCAGAGATCTATCTGGCATGCCCCCTCACCTCGGCACCCCCTCCCCCCTCAGGGGGAGGGGGTGCCGAGGTGGGGCTCCACTCGCAGCTCGATGGTGCACCAGTATGGAAGGTTTCCCAGTAATGGGAGTTCAAAGTTCAAAAGTTGGTTCAATTGGAGCTCAACTTGAAACGGTCATATTTCCTGAACCATAGATGGTATTGATTCACTTTTTTCGGCTCCATGTAGTCGAGGGTCTTGGGAGTATGCATGCAAGGTTTGGGGCAGTTTGGACCTAAAACGGGGGAGCTATCGGGTCCCAAACATGGCCAGTTTTCACATAGGCACCAATGTAAAAATTAGATGTCCTAGGGGTACCATCTTTGGGGAGTCAGTACAGGTCGGCCTTAGGTTATAGGGGCTCCAAATTTGCACCATAGGTGCTAAAGAGTCTCCCCTACAAGTGTGCAAAGTTTGGGCTGGTTTTCACCACGTGGTTCTCCAGAAACAGGAGCTCAAAGTCAGTCACTTTGATCACATTTTGCTTCAAGCTGACCAGAGATCTATCTGGCATGCCCCCTCACCTCGGCACCCCCTCCCCCCTCAGGGGGAGGGGGTGCCGAGGTGGGGGTCCCCTCGCAGCTCGATGGTGCACCAGTATGGAAGGTTCCCCAGTAATGGGAGTTCAAAGTTCAAAAGTTGGTTCAATTGGAGCTCAACTTGAAACGGTCATATTTCCTGAACCATAGATGGTATTGATTCACTTTTTTCGGCTCCATGTAGTCGAGGGTCTTGGGAGTATGCATGCAAAGTTTGGGGCCCATAGGACCTAAAACGGGGGAGCTATCGGGTCCCAAACATGGCCAGTTTTCACATAGGCACCAATGTAAAAATTAGATGTCCTAGGGGTACCATCTTTGGGGAGTCAGTACAGGTCGGCCTTAGGTTATAGGGGCTCCAAATTTGCACCATAGGTGCTAAAGAGTCTCCCCTACAAGTGTGCAAAGTTTGGGCTGGTTTTCACCACGTGGTTCTCCAGAAACAGGAGCTCAAAGTCAGTCACTTTGATCACATTTTGCTTCAAGCTGACCAGAGATCTATCTGGCATGCCCCCTCACCTCGGCACCCCCTCCCCCCTCAAGGGGAGGGGGTGCCGAGGTGGGGGTCCACTCGCAGCTCGATGGTGCACCAGTATGGAAGGTTTCCCAGTAATGGGAGTTCAAAGTTCAAAAGTTGGTTCAATTGGAGCTCAACTTGAAACGGTCATATTTCCTGAACCATAGATGGTATTGATTCACTTTTTTCGGCTCCATGTAGTCGAGGGTCTTGGGAGTATGCATGCAAAGTTTGGGGCCCATAGGACCTAAAACGGGGGAGCTATCGGGTCCCAAACATGGCCAGTTTTCACATAGGCACCAATGTAAAAATTAGATGTCCTAGGGGTACCATCTTTGGGGAGTCAGTACAGGTCGGCCTTAGGTTATAGGGGCTCCAAATTTGCACCATAGGTGCTAAAGAGTCTCCCCTACAAGTGTGCAAAGTTTGGGCTGGTTTTCACCACGTGGTTCTCCAGAAACAGGAGCTCAAAGTCAGTCACTTTGATCACATTTTGCTTCAAGCTGACCAGAGATCTATCTGGCATGCCCCCTCACCTCGGCACCCCCTCCCCCCTCAGGGGGAGGGGGTGCCGAGGTGGGGGTCCACTCGCAGCTCGATGGTGCACCAGTATGGAAGGTTCCCCAGTAATGGGAGTTCAAAGTTCAAAAGTTGGTTCAATTGGAGCTCAACTTGAAACGGTCATATTTCCTGAACCATAGATGGTATTGATTCACTTTTTTCGGCTCCATGTAGTCGAGGGTCTTGTGAGTATGCATGCCAAGTTTGGGGCAGTTTGGACCTAAAACGGGGGAGCTATCGGGTCCCAAACATGGCCAGTTTTCACATAGGCACCAATGTAAAAATTAGATGTCCTAGGGGTACCATCTTTGGGGAGTCAGTACAGGTCGGCCTTAGGTTATAGGGGCTCCAAATTTGCACCATAGGTGCTAAAGAGTCTCCCCTACAAGTGTGCAAAGTTTGGGCTGGTTTTCACCACGTGGTTCTCCAGAAACAGGAGCTCAAAGTCAGTCACTTTGATCACATTTTGCTTCAAGCTGACCAGAGATCTATCTGGCATGCCCCCTCACCTCGGCACCCCCTCCCCCCTCAGGGGGAGGGGGTGCCGAGGTGGGGCTCCACTCGCAGCTCGATGGTGCACCAGTATGGAAGGTTTCCCAGTAATGGGAGTTCAAAGTTCAAAAGTTGGTTCAATTGGAGCTCAACTTGAAACGGTCATATTTCCTGAACCATAGATGGTATTGATTCACTTTTTTCGGCTCCATGTAGTCGAGGGTCTTGGGAGTATGCATGCAAGGTTTGGGGCAGTTTGGACCTAAAACGGGGGAGCTATCGGGTCCCAAACATGGCCAGTTTTCACATAGGCACCAATGTAAAAATTAGATGTCCTAGGGGTACCATCTTTGGGGAGTCAGTACAGGTCGGCCTTAGGTTATAGGGGCTCCAAATTTGCACCATAGGTGCTAAAGAGTCTCCCCTACAAGTGTGCAAAGTTTGGGCTGGTTTTCACCACGTGGTTCTCCAGAAACAGGAGCTCAAAGTCAGTCACTTTGATCACATTTTGCTTCAAGCTGACCAGAGATCTATCTGGCATGCCCCCTCACCTCGGCACCCCCTCCCCCCTCAGGGGGAGGGGGTGCCGAGGTGGGGGTCCCCTCGCAGCTCGATGGTGCACCAGTATGGAAGGTTCCCCAGTAATGGGAGTTCAAAGTTCAAAAGTTGGTTCAATTGGAGCTCAACTTGAAACGGTCATATTTCCTGAACCATAGATGGTATTGATTCACTTTTTTCGGCTCCATGTAGTCGAGGGTCTTGGGAGTATGCATGCAAAGTTTGGGGCCCATAGGACCTAAAACGGGGGAGCTATCGGGTCCCAAACATGGCCAGTTTTCACATAGGCACCAATGTAAAAATTAGATGTCCTAGGGGTACCATCTTTGGGGAGTCAGTACAGGTCGGCCTTAGGTTATAGGGGCTCCAAATTTGCACCATAGGTGCTAAAGAGTCTCCCCTACAAGTGTGCAAAGTTTGGGCTGGTTTTCACCACGTGGTTCTCCAGAAACAGGAGCTCAAAGTCAGTCACTTTGATCACATTTTGCTTCAAGCTGACCAGAGATCTATCTGGCATGCCCCCTCACCTCGGCACCCCCTCCCCCCTCAGGGGGAGGGGGTGCCGAGGTGGGGGTCCACTCGCAGCTCGATGGTGCACCAGTATGGAAGGTTTCCCAGTAATGGGAGTTCAAAGTTCAAAAGTTGGTTCAATTGGAGCTCAACTTGAAACGGTCATATTTCCTGAACCATAGATGGTATTGATTCACTTTTTTCGGCTCCATGTAGTCGAGGGTCTTGGGAGTATGCATGCAAAGTTTGGGGCCCATAGGACCTAAAACGGGGGAGCTATCGGGTCCCAAACATGGCCAGTTTTCACATAGGCACCAATGTAAAAATTAGATGTCCTAGGGGTACCTTCTTTGGGGAGTCAGTACAGGTCGGCCTTAGGTTATAGGGGCTCCAAATTTGCACCATAGGTGCTAAAGAGTCTCCCCTACAAGTGTGCAAAGTTTGGGCTGGTTTTCACCACGTGGTTCTCCAGAAACAGGAGCTCAAAGTCAGTCACTTTGATCACATTTTGCTTCAAGCTGACCAGAGATCTATCTGGCATGCCCCCTCACCTCGGCACCCCCTCCCCCCTCAGGGGGAGGGGGTGCCGAGGTGGGGCTCCACTCGCAGCTCGATGGTGCACCAGTATGGAAGGTTCCCCAGTAATGGGAGTTCAAAGTTCAAAAGTTGGTTCAATTGGAGCTCAACTTGAAACGGTCATATTTCCTGAACCATAGATGGTATTGATTCACTTTTTTCGGCTCCATGTAGTCGAGGGTCTTGGGAGTATGCATGCAAAGTTTGGGGCCCATAGGACCTAAAACGGGGGAGCTATCGGGTCCCAAACATGGCCAGTTTTCACATAGGCACCAATGTAAAAATTAGATGTCCTAGGGGTACCATCTTTGGGGAGTCAGTACAGGTCGGCCTTAGGTTATAGGGGCTCCAAATTTGCACCATAGGTGCTAAAGAGTCTCCCCTACAAGTGTGCAAAGTTTGGGCTGGTTTTCACCACGTGGTTCTCCAGAAACAGGAGCTCAAAGTCAGTCACTTTGATCACATTTTGCTTCAAGCTGACCAGAGATCTATCTGGCATGCCCCCTCACCTCGGCACCCCCTCCCCCCTCAGGGGGAGGGGGTGCCGAGGTGGGGGTCCACTCGCAGCTCGATGGTGCACCAGTATGGAAGGTTTCCCAGTAATGGGAGTTCAAAGTTCAAAAGTTGGTTCAATTGGAGCTCAACTTGAAACGGTCATATTTCCTGAACCATAGATGGTATTGATTCACTTTTTTCGGCTCCATGTAGTCGAGGGTCTTGGGAGTATGCATGCAAAGTTTGGGGCCCATAGGACCTAAAACGGGGGAGCTATCGGGTCCCAAACATGGCCAGTTTTCACATAGGCACCAATGTAAAAATTAGATGTCCTAGGGGTACCATCTTTGGGGAGTCAGTACAGGTCGGCCTTAGGTTATAGGGGCTCCAAATTTGCACCATAGGTGCTAAAGAGTCTCCCCTACAAGTGTGCAAAGTTTGGGCTGGTTTTCACCACGTGGTTCTCCAGAAACAGGAGCTCAAAGTCAGTCACTTTGATCACATTTTGCTTCAAGCTGACCAGAGATCTATCTGGCATGCCCCCTCACCTCGGCACCCCCTCCCCCCTCAGGGGGAGGGGGTGCCGAGGTGGGGCTCCACTCGCAGCTCGATGGTGCACCAGTATGGAAGGTTTCCCAGTAATGGGAGTTCAAAGTTCAAAAGTTGGTTCAATTGGAGCTCAACTTGAAACGGTCATATTTCCTGAACCATAGATGGTATTGATTCACTTTTTTCGGCTCCATGTAGTCGAGGGTCTTGGGAGTATGCATGCAAGGTTTGGGGCAGTTTGGACCTAAAACGGGGGAGCTATCGGGTCCCAAACATGGCCAGTTTTCACATAGGCACCAATGTAAAAATTAGATGTCCTAGGGGTACCATCTTTGGGGAGTCAGTACAGGTCGGCCTTAGGTTATAGGGGCTCCAAATTTGCACCATAGGTGCTAAAGAGTCTCCCCTACAAGTGTGCAAAGTTTGGGCTGGTTTTCACCACGTGGTTCTCCAGAAACAGGAGCTCAAAGTCAGTCACTTTGATCACATTTTGCTTCAAGCTGACCAGAGATCTATCTGGCATGCCCCCTCACCTCGGCACCCCCTCCCCCCTCAGGGGGAGGGGGTGCCGAGGTGGGGGTCCCCTCGCAGCTCGATGGTGCACCAGTATGGAAGGTTCCCCAGTAATGGGAGTTCAAAGTTCAAAAGTTGGTTCAATTGGAGCTCAACTTGAAACGGTCATATTTCCTGAACCATAGATGGTATTGATTCACTTTTTTCGGCTCCATGTAGTCGAGGGTCTTGGGAGTATGCATGCAAAGTTTGGGGCCCATAGGACCTAAAACGGGGGAGCTATCGGGTCCCAAACATGGCCAGTTTTCACATAGGCACCAATGTAAAAATTAGATGTCCTAGGGGTACCATCTTTGGGGAGTCAGTACAGGTCGGCCTTAGGTTATAGGGGCTCCAAATTTGCACCATAGGTGCTAAAGAGTCTCCCCTACAAGTGTGCAAAGTTTGGGCTGGTTTTCACCACGTGGTTCTCCAGAAACAGGAGCTCAAAGTCAGTCACTTTGATCACATTTTGCTTCAAGCTGACCAGAGATCTATCTGGCATGCCCCCTCACCTCGGCACCCCCTCAGGGGGAGGGGGTGCCGAGGTGGGGGTCCACTCGCAGCTCGATGGTGCACCAGTATGGAAGGTTCCCCAGTAATGGGAGTTCAAAGTTCAAAAGTTGGTTCAATTGGAGCTCAACTTGAAACGGTCATATTTCCTGAACCATAGATGGTATTGATTCACTTTTTTCGGCTCCATGTAGTCGAGGGTCTTGTGAGTATGCATGCCAAGTTTGGGGCAGTTTGGACCTAAAACGGGGGAGCTATTGGGTCCCAAACATGGACAGTTTTCACATAGGCACCAATGTAAAAATTAGATGTCCTAGGGGTACCATCTTTGGGGAGTCAGTACAGGTCGGCCTTAGGTTATAGGGGCTCCAAATTTGCACCATAGGTGCTAAAGAGTCTCCCCTACAAGTGTGCAAAGTTTGGGCTGGTTTTCACCACGTGGTTCTCCAGAAACAGGAGCTCAAAGTCAGTCACTTTGATCACATTTTGCTTCAAGCTGACCAGAGATCTATCTGGCATGCCCCCTCACCTCGGCACCCCCTCCCCCCTCAGGGGGAGGGGGTGCCGAGGTGGGGGTCCACTCGCAGCTCGATGGTGCACCAGTATGGAAGGTTCCCCAGTAATGGGAGTTCAAAGTTCCAAAGTTGGTTCAATTGGATCTCAACTTTAAACGGTCATATTTCCCAAACCATACATGGGAATGATTCACTTTCTTCAGCCCCACGTAGCCCAGGGTCTTGTGAGTATGCATGCCAAGTTTGGGGCAGTTTGGACCTAAAACGGGGGAGCTATCGGGTCCCAAACATGGCCAGTTTTCACATAGGCACCAATGTAAAAATTAGATGTCCTAGGGGTAACATCTTTGGGGAGTCAGTACAGGTCGGCCTTAGGTTATAGGGGCTCCAAATTTGCACCATAGGTGCTAAAGAGTCTCCCCTACAAGTGTGCAAAGTTTGGGCTGGTTTTCACCACGTGGTTCTCCAGAAACAGGAGCTCAAAGTCAGTCACTTTGATCACATTTTGCTTCAAGCTGACCAGAGATCTATCTGGCATGCCCCCTCACCTCGGCACCCTCTCCCCCCTCAGGGGGAGGGGGTGCCGAGGTGGGGGTCCACTCGCAGCTCGATGGTGCACCAGTATGGAAGGTTCCCCAGTAATGGGAGTTCAAAAGTTGGTTCAATTGGAGCTCAACTTGAAACGGTCATATTTCCTGAACCATAGATGGTATTGATTCACTTTTTTCGGCGCCATGTAGTCGAGGGTCTTGGGAGTATGCATGCAAAGTTTGGGGCCCATAGGACCTAAAACGGGGGAGCTATCGGGTCCCAAACATGGCCAGTTTTCACATAGGCACCAATGTAAAAATTAGATGTCCTAGGGGTACCATCTTTGGGGAGTCAGTACAGGTCGGCCTTAGGTTATAGGGGCTCCAAATTTGCACCATAGGTGCTAAAGAGTCTCCCCTACAAGTGTGCAAAGTTTGGGCTGGTTTTCACCACGTGGTTCTCCAGAAACAGGAGCTCAAAGTCAGTCACTTTGATCACATTTTGCTTCAAGCTGACCAGAGATCTATCTGGCATGCCCCCTCACCTTGGCACCCCCTCCCCCCTCAGGGGGAGGGGGTGCCGAGGTGGGGGTCCACTCACAGCTCGATGGTGCACCAGTATGGAAGGTTCCCCAGTAATGGGAGTTCAAAGTTCAAAAGTTGGTCAATTGGAGCTCAACTTGAAACGGTCATATTTCCTGAACCATAGATGGTATTGATTCACTTTTTTCGGCTCCATGTAGTCGAGGGTCTTGGGAGTATGCATGCAAAGTTTGGGGCCCATAGGACCTAAAACGGGGGAGCTATCGGGTCCCAAACATGGCCAGTTTTCACATAGGCACCAATGTAAAAATTAGATGTCCTAGGGGTACCATCTTTGGGGAGTCAGTACAGGTCGGCCTTAGGTTATAGGGGCTCCAAATTTGCACCATAGGTGCTAAAGAGTCTCCCCTACAAGTGTGCAAAGTTTGGGCTGGTTTTCACCACGTGGTTCTCCAGAAACAGGAGCTCAAAGTCAGTCACTTTGATCACATTTTGCTTCAAGCTGACCAGAGATCTATCTGGCATGCCCCCTCACCTCGGCACCCCCTCCCCCCTCAGGGGGGAGGGGGTGCCCAGGTGGGGGTCCACTCGCAGCTCGATGGTGCACCAGTATGGAAGGTTCCCCAGTAATGGGAGTTCAAAGTTCAAAAGTTGGTTCAATTGGAGCTCAACTTGAAACGGTCATATTTCCTGAACCATAGATGGTATTGATTCACTTTTTTCGGCTCCATGTAGTCGAGGGTCTTGGGAGTATGCATGCAAAGTTTGGGGCCCATAGGACCTAAAACGGGGGAGCTATCGGGTCCCAAACATGGCCAGTTTTCACATAGGCACCAATGTAAAAATTAGATGTCCTAGGGGTACCATCTTTGGGGAGTCAGTACAGGTCGGCCTTAGGTTATAGGGGCTCCAAATTTGCACCATAGGTGCTAAAGAGTCTCCCCTACAAGTGTGCAAAGTTTGGGCTGGTTTTCACCACGTGGTTCTCCAGAAACAGGAGCTCAAAGTCAGTCACTTTGATCACATTTTGCTTCAAGCTGACCAGAGATCTATCTGGCATGCCCCCTCACCTCGGCACCCCCTCCCCCCTCAGGGGGAGGGGGTGCCGAGGTGGGGGTCCCCTCGCAGCTCGATGGTGCACCAGTATGGAAGGTTCCCCAGTAATGGGAGTTCAAAGTTCAAAAGTTGGTTCAATTGGAGCTCAACTTGAAACGGTCATATTTCCTGAACCATAGATGGTATTGATTCACTTTTTTCGGCTCCATGTAGTCGAGGGTCTTGGGAGTATGCATGCAAAGTTTGGGGCCCATAGGACCTAAAACGGGGGAGCTATCGGGTCCCAAACATGGCCAGTTTTCACATAGGCACCAATGTAAAAATTAGATGTCCTAGGGGTACCATCTTTGGGGAGTCAGTACAGGTCGGCCTTAGGTTATAGGGGCTCCAAATTTGCACCATAGGTGCTAAAGAGTCTCCCCTACAAGTGTGCAAAGTTTGGGCTGGTTTTCACCACGTGGTTCTCCAGAAACAGGAGCTCAAAGTCAGTCACTTTGATCACATTTTGCTTCAAGCTGACCAGAGATCTATCTGGCATGCCCCCTCACCTCGGCACCCCCTCCCCCCTCAGGGGGAGGGGGTGCCGAGGTGGGGGTCCACTCGCAGCTCGATGGTGCACCAGTATGGAAGGTTCCCCAGTAATGGGAGTTCAAAGTTCCAAAGTTGGTTCAATTGGATCTCAACTTTAAACGGTCATATTTCCCAAACCATACATGGGAATGATTCACTTTCTTCAGCCCCACGTAGCCCAGGGTCTTGTGAGTATGCATGCCAAGTTTGGGGCAGTTTGGACCTAAAACGGGGGAGCTATCGGGTCCCAAACATGGCCAGTTTTCACATAGGCACCAATGTAAAAATTAGATGTCCTAGGGGTAACATCTTTGGGGAGTCAGTACAGGTCGGCCTTAGGTTATAGGGGCTCCAAATTTGCACCATAGGTGCTAAAGAGTCTCCCCTACAAGTGTGCAAAGTTTGGGCTGGTTTTCACCACGTGGTTCTCCAGAAACAGGAGCTCAAAGTCAGTCACTTTGATCACATTTTGCTTCAAGCTGACCAGAGATCTATCTGGCATGCCCCCTCACCTCGGCACCCTCTCCCCCCTCAGGGGGAGGGGGTGCCGAGGTGGGGGTCCACTCGCAGCTCGATGGTGCACCAGTATGGAAGGTTCCCCAGTAATGGGAGTTCAAAAGTTGGTTCAATTGGAGCTCAACTTGAAACGGTCATATTTCCTGAACCATAGATGGTATTGATTCACTTTTTTCGGCGCCATGTAGTCGAGGGTCTTGGGAGTATGCATGCAAAGTTTGGGGCCCATAGGACCTAAAACGGGGGAGCTATCGGGTCCCAAACATGGCCAGTTTTCACATAGGCACCAATGTAAAAATTAGATGTCCTAGGGGTACCATCTTTGGGGAGTCAGTACAGGTCGGCCTTAGGTTATAGGGGCTCCAAATTTGCACCATAGGTGCTAAAGAGTCTCCCCTACAAGTGTGCAAAGTTTGGGCTGGTTTTCACCACGTGGTTCTCCAGAAACAGGAGCTCAAAGTCAGTCACTTTGATCACATTTTGCTTCAAGCTGACCAGAGATCTATCTGGCATGCCCCCTCACCTTGGCACCCCCTCCCCCCTCAGGGGGAGGGGGTGCCGAGGTGGGGGTCCACTCACAGCTCGATGGTGCACCAGTATGGAAGGTTCCCCAGTAATGGGAGTTCAAAGTTCAAAAGTTGGTTCAATTGGAGCTCAACTTGAAACGGTCATATTTCCTGAACCATAGATGGTATTGATTCACTTTTTTCGGCTCCATGTAGTCGAGGGTCTTGGGAGTATGCATGCAAGGTTTGGGGCAGTTTGGACCTAAAACGGGGGAGCTATCGGGTCCCAAACATGGCCAGTTTTCACATAGGCACCAATGTAAAAATTAGATGTCCTAGGGGTACCATCTTTGGGGAGTCAGTACAGGTCGGCCTTAGGTTATAGGGGCTCCAAATTTGCACCATAGGTGCTAAAGAGTCTCCCCTACAAGTGTGAAAAGTTTGGGCTGGTTTTCACCACGTGGTTCTCCAGAAACAGGAGCTCAAAGTCAGTCACTTTGATCACATTTTGCTTCAAGCTGACCAGAGATCTATCTGGCATGCCCCCTCACCTCGGCACCCCCTCCCCCCTCAGGGGGAGGGGGTGCCGAGGTGGGGGTCCACTCGCAGCTCGATGGTGCACCAGTATGGAAGGTTCCCCAGTAATGGGAGTTCAAAGTTCAAAAGTTGGTTCAATTGGAGCTCAACTTGAAACGGTCATATTTCCTGAACCATAGATGGTATTGATTCACTTTTTTCGGCTCCATGTAGTCGAGGGTCTTGTGAGTATGCATGCCAAGTTTGGGGCAGTTTGGACCTAAAACGGGGGAGCTATCGGGTCCCAAACATGGCCAGTTTTCACATAGGCACCAATGTAAAAATTAGATGTCCTAGGGGTACCATCTTTGGGGAGTCAGTACAGGTCGGCCTTAGGTTATAGGGGCTCCAAATTTGCACCATAGGTGCTAAAGAGTCTCCCCTACAAGTGTGCAAAGTTTGGGCTGGTTTTCACCACGTGGTTCTCCAGAAACAGGAGCTCAAAGTCAGTCACTTTGATCACATTTTGCTTCAAGCTGACCAGAGATCTATCTGGCATGCCCCCTCACCTCGGCACCCCCTCCCCCCTCAGGGGGAGGGGGTGCCGAGGTGGGGCTCCACTCGCAGCTCGATGGTGCACCAGTATGGAAGGTTTCCCAGTAATGGGAGTTCAAAGTTCAAAAGTTGGTTCAATTGGAGCTCAACTTGAAACTGTCATATTTCCTGAACCATAGATGGTATTGATTCACTTTTTTCGGCTCCATGTAGTCGAGGGTCTTGGGAGTATGCATGCAAGGTTTGGGGCAGTTTGGACCTAAAACGGGGGAGCTATCGGGTCCCAAACATGGCCAGTTTTCACATAGGCACCAATGTAAAAATTAGATGTCCTAGGGGTACCATCTTTGGGGAGTCAGTACAGGTCGGCCTTAGGTTATAGAGGCTCCAAATTTGCACCATAGGTGCTAAAGAGTCTCCCCTACAAGTGTGCAAAGTTTGGGCTGGTTTTCACCACGTGGTTCTCCAGAAACAGGAGCTCAAAGTCAGTCACTTTGATCACATTTTGCTTCAAGCTGACCAGAGATCTATCTGGCATGCCCCCTCACCTCGGCACCCCCTCCCCCCTCAGGGGGAGGGGGTGCCGAGGTGGGGGTCCCCTCGCAGCTCGATGGTGCACCAGTATGGAAGGTTCCCCAGTAATGGGAGTTCAAAGTTCCAAAGTTGGTTCAATTGGATCTCAACTTTAAACGGTCATATTTCCCAAACCATACATGGGAATGATTCACTTTCTTCAGCCCCACGTAGCCCAGGGTCTTGTGAGTATGCATGCCAAGTTTGGGGCAGTTTGGACCTAAAACGGGGGAGCTATCGGGTCCCAAACATGGCCAGTTTTCACATAGGCACCAATGTAAAAATTAGATGTCCTAGGGGTACCATCTTTGGGGAGTCAGTACAGGTCGGCCTTAGGTTATAGGGGCTCCAAATTTGCACCATAGGTGCTAAAGAGTCTCCCCTACAAGTGTGAAAAGTTTGGGCTGGTTTTCACCACGTGGTTCTCCAGAAACAGGAGCTCAAAGTCAGTCACTTTGATCACATTTTGCTTCAAGCTGACCAGAGATCTATCTGGCATGCCCCCTCACCTCGGCACCCCCTCCCCCCTCAGGGGGAGGGGGTGCCGAGGTGGGGGTCCACTCGCAGCTCGATGGTGCACCAGTATGGAAGGTTCCCCAGTAATGGGAGTTCAAAGTTCAAAAGTTGGTTCAATTGGAGCTCAACTTGAAACGGTCATATTTCCTGAACCATAGATGGTATTGATTCACTTTTTTCGGCTCCATGTAGTCGAGGGTCTTGTGAGTATGCATGCCAAGTTTGGGGCAGTTTGGACCTAAAACGGGGGAGCTATCGGGTCCCAAACATGGCCAGTTTTCACATAGGCACCAATGTAAAAATTAGATGTCCTAGGGGTACCATCTTTGGGGAGTCAGTACAGGTCGGCCTTAGGTTATAGGGGCTCCAAATTTGCACCATAGGTGCTAAAGAGTCTCCCCTACAAGTGTGAAAAGTTTGGGCTGGTTTTCACCACGTGGTTCTCCAGAAACAGGAGCTCAAAGTCAGTCACTTTGATCACATTTTGCTTCAAGCTGACCAGAGATCTATCTGGCATGCCCCCTCACCTCGGCACCCCCTCCCCCCTCAGGGGGAGGGGGTGCCGAGGTGGGGGTCCACTCGCAGCTCGATGGTGCACCAGTATGGAAGGTTCCCCAGTAATGGGAGTTCAAAGTTCAAAAGTTGGTTCAATTGGAGCTCAACTTGAAACGGTCATATTTCCTGAACCATAGATGGTATTGATTCACTTTTTTCGGCTCCATGTAGTCGAGGGTCTTGTGAGTATGCATGCCAAGTTTGGGGCAGTTTGGACCTAAAACGGGGGAGCTATCGGGTCCCAAACATGGCCAGTTTTCACATAGGCACCAATGTAAAAATTAGATGTCCTAGGGGTACCATCTTTGGGGAGTCAGTACAGGTCGGCCTTAGGTTATAGGGGCTCCAAATTTGCACCATAGGTGCTAAAGAGTCTCCCCTACAAGTGTGCAAAGTTTGGGCTGGTTTTCACCACGTGGTTCTCCAGAAACAGGAGCTCAAAGTCAGTCACTTTGATCACATTTTGCTTCAAGCTGACCAGAGATCTATCTGGCATGCCCCCTCACCTCGGCACCCCCTCCCCCCTCAGGGGAGGGGGTGCCGAGGTGGGGCTCCACTCGCAGCTCGATGGTGCACCAGTATGGAAGGTTTCCCAGTAATGGGAGTTCAAAGTTCAAAAGTTGGTTCAATTGGAGCTCAACTTGAAACGGTTATATTTCCTGAACCATAGATGGTATTGATTCACTTTTTTCGGCTCCATGTAGTCGAGGGTCTTGGGAGTATGCATGCAAGGTTTGGGGCAGTTTGGACCTAAAACGGGGGAGCTATCGGGTCCCAAACATGGCCAGTTTTCACATAGGCACCAATGTAAAAATTAGATGTCCTAGGGGTACCATCTTTGGGGAGTCAGTACAGGTCGGCCTTAGGTTATAGAGGCTCCAAATTTGCACCATAGGTGCTAAAGAGTCTCCCCTACAAGTGTGCAAAGTTTGGGCTGGTTTTCACCACGTGGTTCTCCAGAAACAGGAGCTCAAAGTCAGTCACTTTGATCACATTTTGCTTCAAGCTGACCAGAGATCTATCTGGCATGCCCCCTCACCTCGGCACCCCCTCCCCCCTCAGGGGGAGGGGGTGCCGAGGTGGGGGTCCCCTCGCAGCTCGATGGTGCACCAGTATGGAAGGTTCCCCAGTAATGGGAGTTCAAAGTTCCAAAGTTGGTTCAATTGGATCTCAACTTTAAACGGTCATATTTCCCAAACCATACATGGGAATGATTCACTTTCTTCAGCCCCACGTAGCCCAGGGTCTTGTGAGTATGCATGCCAAGTTTGGGGCAGTTTGGACCTAAAACGGGGGAGCTATCGGGTCCCAAACATGGCCAGTTTTCACATAGGCACCAATGTAAAAATTAGATGTCCTAGGGGTACCATCTTTGGGGAGTCAGTACAGGTCGGCCTTAGGTTATAGGGGCTCCAAATTTGCACCATAGGTGCTAAAGAGTCTCCCCTACAAGTGTGAAAAGTTTGGGCTGGTTTTCACCACGTGGTTCTCCAGAAACAGGAGCTCAAAGTCAGTCACTTTGATCACATTTTGCTTCAAGCTGACCAGAGATCTATCTGGCATGCCCCCTCACCTCGGCACCCCCTCCCCCCTCAGGGGGAGGGGGTGCCGAGGTGGGGGTCCACTCGCAGCTCGATGGTGCACCAGTATGGAAGGTTCCCCAGTAATGGGAGTTCAAAGTTCAAAAGTTGGTTCAATTGGAGCTCAACTTGAAACGGTCATATTTCCTGAACCATAGATGGTATTGATTCACTTTTTTCGGCTCCATGTAGTCGAGGGTCTTGTGAGTATGCATGCCAAGTTTGGGGCAGTTTGGACCTAAAACGGGGGAGCTATCGGGTCCCAAACATGGCCAGTTTTCACATAGGCACCAATGTAAAAATTAGATGTCCTAGGGGTACCATCTTTGGGGAGTCAGTACAGGTCGGCCTTAGGTTATAGGGGCTCCAAATTTGCACCATAGGTGCTAAAGAGTCTCCCCTACAAGTGTGCAAAGTTTGGGCTGGTTTTCACCACGTGGTTCTCCAGAAACAGGAGCTCAAAGTCAGTCACTTTGATCACATTTTGCTTCAAGCTGACCAGAGATCTATCTGGCATGCCCCCTCACCTCGGCACCCCCTCCCCCCTCAGGGGGAGGGGGTGCCGAGGTGGGGCTCCACTCGCAGCTCGATGGTGCACCAGTATGGAAGGTTTCCCAGTAATGGGAGTTCAAAGTTCAAAAGTTGGTTCAATTGGAGCTCAACTTGAAACGGTCATATTTCCTGAACCATAGATGGTATTGATTCACTTTTTTCGGCTCCATGTAGTCGAGGGTCTTGGGAGTATGCATGCAAGGTTTGGGGCAGTTTGGACCTAAAACGGGGGAGCTATCGGGTCCCAAACATGGCCAGTTTTCACATAGGCACCAATGTAAAAATTAGATGTCCTAGGGGTACCATCTTTGGGGAGTCAGTACAGGTCGGCCTTAGGTTATAGAGGCTCCAAATTTGCACCATAGGTGCTAAAGAGTCTCCCCTACAAGTGTGCAAAGTTTGGGCTGGTTTTCACCACGTGGTTCTCCAGAAACAGGAGCTCAAAGTCAGTCACTTTGATCACATTTTGCTTCAAGCTGACCAGAGATCTATCTGGCATGCCCCCTCACCTCGGCACCCCCTCCCCCCTCAGGGGGAGGGGGTGCCGAGGTGGGGGTCCCCTCGCAGCTCGATGGTGCACCAGTATGGAAGGTTCCCCAGTAATGGGAGTTCAAAGTTCAAAAGTTGGTTCAATTCGAGCTCAACTTGAAACGGTCATATTTCCTGAACCATAGATGGTATTGATTCACTTTTTTCGGCTCCATGTAGTCGAGGGTCTTGTGAGTATGCATGCCAAGTTTGGGGCAGTTTGGACCTAAAACGGGGGAGCTATCGGGTCCCAAACATGGCCAGTTTTCACATAGGCACCAATGTAAAAATTAGATGTCCTAGGGGTACCATCTTTGGGGAGTCAGTACAGGTCGGCCTTAGGTTATAGGGGCTCCAAATTTGCACCATAGGTGCTAAAGAGTCTCCCCTACAAGTGTGCAAAGTTTGGGCTGGTTTTCACCACGTGGTTCTCCAGAAACAGGAGCTCAAAGTCAGTCACTTTGATCACATTTTGCTTCAAGCTGACCAGAGATCTATCTGGCATGCCCCCTCACCTCGGCACCCCCTCCCCCCTCAGGGGGAGGGGGTGCCGAGGTGGGGCTCCACTCGCAGCTCGATGGTGCACCAGTATGGAAGGTTTCCCAGTAATGGGAGTTCAAAGTTCAAAAGTTGGTTCAATTGGAGCTCAACTTGAAACGGTCATATTTCCTGAACCATAGATGGTATTGATTCACTTTTTTCGGCTCCATGTAGTCGAGGGTCTTGGGAGTATGCATGCAAGGTTTGGGGCAGTTTGGACCTAAAACGGGGGAGCTATCGGGTCCCAAACATGGCCAGTTTTCACATAGGCACCAATGTAAAAATTAGATGTCCTAGGGGTACCATCTTTGGGGAGTCAGTACAGGTCGGCCTTAGGTTATAGAGGCTCCAAATTTGCACCATAGGTGCTAAAGAGTCTCCCCTACAAGTGTGCAAAGTTTGGGCTGGTTTTCACCACGTGGTTCTCCAGAAACAGGAGCTCAAAGTCAGTCACTTTGATCACATTTTGCTTCAAGCTGACCAGAGATCTATCTGGCATGCCCCCTCACCTCGGCACCCCCTCCCCCCTCAGGGGGAGGGGGTGCCGAGGTGGGGGTCCCCTCGCAGCTCGATGGTGCACCAGTATGGAAGGTTCCCCAGTAATGGGAGTTCAAAGTTCAAAAGTTGGTTCAATTCGAGCTCAACTTGAAACGGTCATATTTCCTGAACCATAGATGGTATTGATTCACTTTTTTCGGCTCCATGTAGTCGAGGGTCTTGTGAGTATGCATGCCAAGTTTGGGGCAGTTTGGACCTAAAACGGGGGAGCTATCGGGTCCCAAACATGGCCAGTTTTCACATAGGCACCAATGTAAAAATTAGATGTCCTAGGGGTACCATCTTTGGGGAGTCAGTACAGGTCGGCCTTAGGTTATAGGGGCTCCAAATTTGCACCATAGGTGCTAAAGAGTCTCCCCTACAAGTGTGCAAAGTTTGGGCTGGTTTTCACCACGTGGTTCTCCAGAAACAGGAGCTCAAAGTCAGTCACTTTGATCACATTTTGCTTCAAGCTGACCAGAGATCTATCTGGCATGCCCCCTCACCTCGGCACCCCCTCCCCCCTCAGGGGGAGGGGGTGCCGAGGTGGGGCTCCACTCGCAGCTCGATGGTGCACCAGTATGGAAGGTTTCCCAGTAATGGGAGTTCAAAGTTCAAAAGTTGGTTCAATTGGAGCTCAACTTGAAACGGTCATATTTCCTGAACCATAGATGGTATTGATTCACTTTTTTCGGCTCCATGTAGTCGAGGGTCTTGGGAGTATGCATGCAAGGTTTGGGGCAGTTTGGACCTAAAACGGGGGAGCTATCGGGTCCCAAACATGGTCAGTTTTCACATAGGCACCAATGTAAAAATTAGATGTCCTAGGGGTACCATCTTTGGGGAGTCAGTACAGGTCGGCCTTAGGTTATAGAGGCTCCAAATTTGCACCATAGGTGCTAAAGAGTCTCCCCTACAAGTGTGCAAAGTTTGGGCTGGTTTTCACCACGTGGTTCTCCAGAAACAGGAGCTCAAAGTCAGTCACTTTGATCACATTTTGCTTCAAGCTGACCAGAGATCTATCTGGCATGCCCCCTCACCTCGGCAC
The DNA here is from genome assembly GCF_037356315.1 of Lithobates pipiens. NCBI lineage: Eukaryota > Metazoa > Chordata > Amphibia > Anura > Ranidae > Lithobates > Lithobates pipiens. Next base: position 1,952,669 of record NW_027507907.1, on the reverse strand, counting down.
CCCCTCCCCCCTCAGGGGGAGGGGGTGCCGAGGTGGGGGTCCCCTCGCAGCTCGATGGTGCACCAGTATGGAAGGTTCCCCAGTAATGGGAGTTCAAAGTTCAAAAGTTGGTTCAATTCGAGCTCAACTTGAAACGGTCATATTTCCTGAACCATAGATGGTATTGATTCACTTTTTTCGGCTCCATGTAGTCGAGGGTCTTGGGAGTATGCATGCAAAGTTTGGAGCCCATAGGACCTAAAACGGGGGAGCTATCGGGTCCCAAACATGGCCAGTTTTCACATAGGCACCAATGTAAAAATTAGATGTCCTAGGGGTACCATCTTTGGGGAGTCAGTACAGGTCGGCCTTAGGTTATAGGGGCTCCAAATTTGCACCATAGGTGCTAAAGAGTCTCCCCTACAAGTGTGCAAAGTTTGGGCTGGTTTTCACCACGTGGTTCTCCAGAAACAGGAGCTCAAAGTCAGTCACTTTGATCACATTTTGCTTCAAGCTGACCAGAGATCTATCTGGCATGCCCCCTCACCTCGGCACCCCCTCCCCCCTCAGGGGGAGGGGGTGCCGAGGTGGGGGTCCACTCGCAGCTCGATGGTGCACCAGTATGGAAGGTTCCCCAGTAATGGGAGTTCAAAGTTCAAAAGTTGGTTCAATTGGAGCTCAACTTGAAACGGTCATATTTCCTGAACCATAGATGGTATTGATTCACTTTTTTCGGCTCCATGTAGTCGAGGGTCTTGTGAGTATGCATGCCAAGTTTGGGGCAGTTTGGACCTAAAACGGGGGAGCTATCGGGTCCCAAACATGGCCAGTTTTCACATAGGCACCAATGTAAAAATTAGATGTCCTAGGGGTACCATCTTTGGGGAGTCAGTACAGGTCGGCCTTAGGTTATAGGGGCTCCAAATTTGCACCATAGGTGCTAAAGAGTCTCCCCTACAAGTGTGCAAAGTTTGGGCTGGTTTTCACCACGTGGTTCTCCAGAAACAGGAGCTCAAAGTCAGTCACTTTGATCACATTTTGCTTCAAGCTGACCAGAGATCTATCTGGCATGCCCCCTCACCTCGGCACCCCCTCCCCCCTCAGGGGGAGGGGGTGCCGAGGTGGGGGTCCACTCGCAGCTCGATGGTGCACCAGTATGGAAGGTTTCCCAGTAATGGGAGTTCAAAGTTCAAAAGTTGGTTCAATTGGAGCTCAACTTGAAACGGTCATATTTCCTGAACCATAGATGGTATTGATTCACTTTTTTCGGCTCCATGTAGTCGAGGGTCTTGGGAGTATGCATGCAAAGTTTGGGGCCCATAGGACCTAAAACGGGGGAGCTATCGGGTCCCAAACATGGCCAGTTTTCACATAGGCACCAATGTAAAAATTAGATGTCCTAGGGGTACCTTCTTTGGGGAGTCAGTACAGGTCGGCCTTAGGTTATAGGGGCTCCAAATTTGCACCATAGGTGCTAAAGAGTCTCCCCTACAAGTGTGCAAAGTTTGGGCTGGTTTTCACCACGTGGTTCTCCAGAAACAGGAGCTCAAAGTCAGTCACTTTGATCACATTTTGCTTCAAGCTGACCAGAGATCTATCTGGCATGCCCCCTCACCTCGGCACCCCCTCCCCCCTCAGGGGGAGGGTGTGCCGAGGTGGGGGTCCACTCGCAGCTCGATGGTGCACCAGTATGGAAGGTTCCCCAGTAATGGGAGTTCAAAGTTCAAAAGTTGGTTCAATTGGAGCTCAACTTGAAACGGTCATATTTCCTGAACCATAGATGGTATTGATTCACTTTTTTCGGCTCCATGTAGTCGAGGGTCTTGGGAGTATGCATGCCAAGTTTGGGGCAGTTTGGACCTAAAACGGGGGAGCTATCGGGTCCCAAACATGGCCAGTTTTCACATAGGCACCAATGTAAAAATTAGATGTCCTAGGGGTACCATCTTTGGGGAGTCAGTACAGGTCGGCCTTAGGTTATAGGGGCTCCAAATTTGCACCATAGGTGCTAAAGAGTCTCCCCTACAAGTGTGAAAAGTTTGGGCTGGTTTTCACCACGTGGTTCTCCAGAAACAGGAGCTCAAAGTCAGTCACTTTGATCACATTTTGCTTCAAGCTGACCAGAGATCTATCTGGCATGCCCCCTCACCTCGGCACCCCCCTCCCCCCTCAGGGGGAGGGGGTGCCGAGGTGGGGGTCCACTCGCAGCTCGATGGTGCACCAGTATGGAAGGTTCCCCAGTAATGGGAGATCAAAGTTCAAAAGTTGGTTCAATTGGAGCTCAACTTGAAACGGTCATATTTCCTGAACCATAGATGGTATTGATTCACTTTTTTCGGCTCCATGTAGTCGAGGGTCTTGGGAGTATGCATGCAAAGTTTGGGGCCCATAGGACCTAAAACGGGGGAGCTATCGGGTCCCAAACATGGCCAGTTTTCACATAGGCACCAATGTAAAAATTAGATGTCCTAGGGGTACCATCTTTGGGGAGTCAGTACAGGTCGGCCTTAGGTTATAGGGGCTCCAAATTTGCACCATAGGTGCTAAAGAGTCTCCCCTACAAGTGTGCAAAGTTTGGGCTGGTTTTCACCACGTGGTTCTCCAGAAACAGGAGCTCAAAGTCAGTCACTTTGATCACATTTTGCTTCAAGCTGACCAGAGATCTATCTGGCATGCCCCCTCACCTCGGCACCCCCTCCCCCCTCAGGGGGAGGGGGTGCCGAGGTGGGGGTCCACTCGCAGCTCGATGGTGCACCAGTATGGAAGGTTTCCCAGTAATGGGAGTTCAAAGTTCAAAAGTTGGTTCAATTGGAGCTCAACTTGAAACGGTCATATTTCCTGAACCATAGATGGTATTGATTCACTTTTTTCGGCTCCATGTAGTCGAGGGTATTGGGAGTATGCATGCAAAGTTTGGGGCCCATAGGACCTAAAACGGGGGAGCTATCGGGTCCCAAACATGGCCAGTTTTCACATAGGCACCAATGTAAAAATTAGATGTCCTAGGGGTACCATCTTTGGGGAGTCAGTACAGGTCGGCCTTAGGTTATAGGGGCTCCAAATTTGCACCATAGGTGCTAAAGAGTCTCCCCTACAAGTGTGCAAAGTTTGGGCTGGTTTTCACCACGTGGTTCTCCAGAAACAGGAGCTCAAAGTCAGTCACTTTGATCACATTTTGCTTCAAGCTGACCAGAGATCTATCTGGCATGCCCCCTCACCTCGGCACCCCCTCCCCCCTCAGGGGGAGGGGGTGCCGAGGTGGGGGTCCACTCGCAGCTCGATGGTGCACCAGTATGGAAGGTTCCCCAGTAATGGGAGTTCAAAGTTCAAAAGTTGGTTCAATTGGAGCTCAACTTGAAACGGTCATATTTCCTGAACCATAGATGGTATTGATTCACTTTTTTCGGCTCCATGTAGTCGAGGGTCTTGGGAGTATGCATGCAAAGTTTGGGGCCCATAGGACCTAAAACGGGGGAGCTATCGGGTCCCAAACATGGCCAGTTTTCACATAGGCACCAATGTAAAAATTAGATGTCCTAGGGGTACCATCTTTGGGGAGTCAGTACAGGTCGGCCTTAGGTTATAGGGGCTCCAAATTTGCACCATAGGTGCTAAAGAGTCTCCCCTACAAGTGTGCAAAGTTTGGGCTGGTTTTCACCACGTGGTTCTCCAGAAACAGGAGCTCAAAGTCAGTCACTTTGATCACATTTTGCTTCAAGCTGACCAGAGATCTATCTGGCATGCCCCCTCACCTCGGCACCCCCTCCCCCCTCAGGGGGAGGGGGTGCCGAGGTGGGGGTCCACTCGCAGCTCGATGGTGCACCAGTATGGAAGGTTTCCCAGTAATGGGAGTTCAAAGTTCAAAAGTTGGTTCAATTGGAGCTCAACTTGAAACGGTCATATTTCCTGAACCATAGATGGTATTGATTCACTTTTTTCGGCTCCATGTAGTCGAGGGTATTGGGAGTATGCATGCAAAGTTTGGGGCCCATAGGACCTAAAACGGGGGAGCTATCGGGTCCCAAACATGGCCAGTTTTCACATAGGCACCAATGTAAAAATTAGATGTCCTAGGGGTACCATCTTTGGGGAGTCAGTACAGGTCGGCCTTAGGTTATAGGGGCTCCAAATTTGCACCATAGGTGCTAAAGAGTCTCCCCTACAAGTGTGCAAAGTTTGGGCTGGTTTTCACCACGTGGTTCTCCAGAAACAGGAGCTCAAAGTCAGTCACTTTGATCACATTTTGCTTCAAGCTGACCAGAGATCTATCTGGCATGCCCCCTCACCTCGGCACCCCCTCCCCCCTCAGGGGGAGGGGGTGCCGAGGTGGGGGTCCACTCGCAGCTCGATGGTGCACCAGTATGGAAGGTTTCCCAGTAATGGGAGTTCAAAGTTCAAAAGTTGGTTCAATTGGAGCTCAACTTGAAACGGTCATATTTCCTGAACCATAGATGGTATTGATTCACTTTTTTCGGCTCCATGTAGTCGAGGGTATTGGGAGTATGCATGCAAAGTTTGGGGCCCATAGGACCTAAAACGGGGGAGCTATCGGGTCCCAAACATGGCCAGTTTTCACATAGGCACCAATGTAAAAATTAGATGTCCTAGGGGTACCATCTTTGGGGAGTCAGTACAGGTCGGCCTTAGGTTATAGGGGCTCCAAATTTGCACCATAGGTGCTAAAGAGTCTCCCCTACAAGTGTGCAAAGTTTGGGCTGGTTTTCACCACGTGGTTCTCCAGAAACAGGAGCTCAAAGTCAGTCACTTTGATCACATTTTGCTTCAAGCTGACCAGAGATCTATCTGGCATGCCCCCTCACCTCGGCACCCCCTCCCCCCTCAGGGGGAGGGGGTGCCGAGGTGGGGGTCCACTCGCAGCTCGATGGTGCACCAGTATGGAAGGTTCCCCAGTAATGGGAGTTCAAAGTTCAAAAGTTGGTTCAATTGGAGCTCAACTTGAAACGGTCATATTTCCTGAACCATAGATGGTATTGATTCACTTTTTTCGGCTCCATGTAGTCGAGGGTCTTGGGAGTATGCATGCAAGGTTTGGGGCAGTTTGGACCTAAAACGGGGGAGCTATCGGGTCCCAAACATGGCCAGTTTTCACATAGGCACCAATGTAAAAATTAGATGTCCTAGGGGTACCATCTTTGGGGAGTCAGTACAGGTCGGCCTTAGGTTATAGGGGCTCCAAATTTGCACCATAGGTGCTAAAGAGTCTCCCCTACAAGTGTGCAAAGTTTGGGCTGGTTTTCACCACGTGGTTCTCCAGAAACAGGAGCTCAAAGTCAGTCACTTTGATCACATTTTGCTTCAAGCTGACCAGAGATCTATCTGGCATGCCCCCTCACCTCGGCACCCCCTCCCCCCTCAGGGGGAGGGGGTGCCGAGGTGGGGGTCCACTCGCAGCTCGATGGTGCACCAGTATGGAAGGTTCCCCAGTAATGGGAGTTCAAAGTTCAAAAGTTGGTTCAATTGGAGCTCAACTTGAAACGGTCATATTTCCTGAACCATAGATGGTATTGATTCACTTTTTTCGGCTCCATGTAGTCGAGGGTCTTGGGAGTATGCATGCAAAGTTTGGGGCCCATAGGACCTAAAACGGGGGAGCTATCGGGTCCCAAACATGGCCAGTTTTCACATAGGCACCAATGTAAAAATTAGATGTCCTAGGGGTACCATCTTTGGGGAGTCAGTACAGGTCGGCCTTAGGTTATAGGGGCTCCAAATTTGCACCATAGGTGCTAAAGAGTCTCCCCTACAAGTGTGCAAAGTTTGGGCTGGTTTTCACCACGTGGTTCTCCAGAAACAGGAGCTCAAAGTCAGTCACTTTGATCACATTTTGCTTCAAGCTGACCAGAGATCTATCTGGCATGCCCCCTCACCTCGGCACCCCCTCCCCCCTCAGGGGGAGGGGGTGCCGAGGTGGGGGTCCACTCGCAGCTCGATGGTGCACCAGTATGGAAGGTTCCCCAGTAATGGGAGTTCAAAGTTCAAAAGTTGGTTCAATTGGAGCTCAACTTGAAACGGTCATATTTCCTGAACCATAGATGGTATTGATTCACTTTTTTCGGCTCCATGTAGTCGAGGGTCTTGGGAGTATGCATGCAAAGTTTGGGGCCCATAGGACCTAAAACGGGGGAGCTATCGGGTCCCAAACATGGCCAGTTTTCACATAGGCACCAATGTAAAAATTAGATGTCCTAGGGGTACCATCTTTGGGGAGTCAGTACAGGTCGGCCTTAGGTTATAGGGGCTCCAAATTTGCACCATAGGTGCTAAAGAGTCTCCCCTACAAGTGTGCAAAGTTTGGGCTGGTTTTCACCACGTGGTTCTCCAGAAACAGGAGCTCAAAGTCAGTCACTTTGATCACATTTTGCTTCAAGCTGACCAGAGATCTATCTGGCATGCCCCCTCACCTCGGCACCCCCTCCCCCCTCAGGGGGAGGGGGTGCCGAGGTGGGGCTCCACTCGCAGCTCGATGGTGCACCAGTATGGAAGGTTTCCCAGTAATGGGAGTTCAAAGTTCAAAAGTTGGTTCAATTGGAGCTCAACTTGAAACGGTCATATTTCCTGAACCATAGATGGTATTGATTCACTTTTTTCGGCTCCATGTAGTCGAGGGTCTTGGGAGTATGCATGCAAGGTTTGGGGCAGTTTGGACCTAAAACGGGGGAGCTATCGGGTCCCAAACATGGCCAGTTTTCACATAGGCACCAATGTAAAAATTAGATGTCCTAGGGGTACCATCTTTGGGGAGTCAGTACAGGTCGGCCTTAGGTTATAGGGGCTCCAAATTTGCACCATAGGTGCTAAAGAGTCTCCCCTACAAGTGTGCAAAGTTTGGGCTGGTTTTCACCACGTGGTTCTCCAGAAACAGGAGCTCAAAGTCAGTCACTTTGATCACATTTTGCTTCAAGCTGACCAGAGATCTATCTGGCATGCCCCCTCACCTCGGCACCCCCTCCCCCCTCAGGGGGAGGGGGTGCCGAGGTGGGGGTCCCCTCGCAGCTCGATGGTGCACCAGTATGGAAGGTTCCCCAGTAATGGGAGTTCAAAGTTCAAAAGTTGGTTCAATTGGAGCTCAACTTGAAACGGTCATATTTCCTGAACCATAGATGGTATTGATTCACTTTTTTCGGCTCCATGTAGTCGAGGGTCTTGGGAGTATGCATGCAAAGTTTGGGGCCCATAGGACCTAAAACGGGGGAGCTATCGGGTCCCAAACATGGCCAGTTTTCACATAGGCACCAATGTAAAAATTAGATGTCCTAGGGGTACCATCTTTGGGGAGTCAGTACAGGTCGGCCTTAGGTTATAGGGGCTCCAAATTTGCACCATAGGTGCTAAAGAGTCTCCCCTACAAGTGTGCAAAGTTTGGGCTGGTTTTCACCACGTGGTTCTCCAGAAACAGGAGCTCAAAGTCAGTCACTTTGATCACATTTTGCTTCAAGCTGACCAGAGATCTATCTGGCATGCCCCCTCACCTCGGCACCCCCTCCCCCCTCAGGGGGAGGGGGTGCCGAGGTGGGGGTCCACTCGCAGCTCGATGGTGCACCAGTATGGAAGGTTCCCCAGTAATGGGAGTTCAAAGTTCAAAAGTTGGTTCAATTGGAGCTCAACTTGAAACGGTCATATTTCCTGAACCATAGATGGTATTGATTCACTTTTTTCGGCTCCATGTAGTCGAGGGTCTTGGGAGTATGCATGCAAAGTTTGGGGCCCATAGGACCTAAAACGGGGGAGCTATCGGGTCCCAAACATGGCCAGTTTTCACATAGGCACCAATGTAAAAATTAGATGTCCTAGGGGTACCATCTTTGGGGAGTCAGTACAGGTCGGCCTTAGGTTATAGGGGCTCCAAATTTGCACCATAGGTGCTAAAGAGTCTCCCCTACAAGTGTGCAAAGTTTGGGCTGGTTTTCACCACGTGGTTCTCCAGAAACAGGAGCTCAAAGTCAGTCACTTTGATCACATTTTGCTTCAAGCTGACCAGAGATCTATCTGGCATGCCCCCTCACCTCGGCACCCCCTCCCCCCTCAGGGGGAGGGGGTGCCGAGGTGGGGCTCCACTCGCAGCTCGATGGTGCACCAGTATGGAAGGTTTCCCAGTAATGGGAGTTCAAAGTTCAAAAGTTGGTTCAATTGGAGCTCAACTTGAAACGGTCATATTTCCTGAACCATAGATGGTATTGATTCACTTTTTTCGGCTCCATGTAGTCGAGGGTCTTGGGAGTATGCATGCAAGGTTTGGGGCAGTTTGGACCTAAAACGGGGGAGCTATCGGGTCCCAAACATGGCCAGTTTTCACATAGGCACCAATGTAAAAATTAGATGTCCTAGGGGTACCATCTTTGGGGAGTCAGTACAGGTCGGCCTTAGGTTATAGGGGCTCCAAATTTGCACCATAGGTGCTAAAGAGTCTCCCCTACAAGTGTGCAAAGTTTGGGCTGGTTTTCACCACGTGGTTCTCCAGAAACAGGAGCTCAAAGTCAGTCACTTTGATCACATTTTGCTTCAAGCTGACCAGAGATCTATCTGGCATGCCCCCTCACCTCGGCACCCCCTCCCCCCTCAGGGGGAGGGGGTGCCGAGGTGGGGGTCCCCTCGCAGCTCGATGGTGCACCAGTATGGAAGGTTCCCCAGTAATGGGAGTTCAAAGTTCAAAAGTTGGTTCAATTGGAGCTCAACTTGAAACGGTCATATTTCCTGAACCATAGATGGTATTGATTCACTTTTTTCGGCTCCATGTAGTCGAGGGTCTTGGGAGTATGCATGCAAAGTTTGGGGCCCATAGGACCTAAAACGGGGGAGCTATCGGGTCCCAAACATGGCCAGTTTTCACATAGGCACCAATGTAAAAATTAGATGTCCTAGGGGTACCATCTTTGGGGAGTCAGTACAGGTCGGCCTTAGGTTATAGGGGCTCCAAATTTGCACCATAGGTGCTAAAGAGTCTCCCCTACAAGTGTGCAAAGTTTGGGCTGGTTTTCACCACGTGGTTCTCCAGAAACAGGAGCTCAAAGTCAGTCACTTTGATCACATTTTGCTTCAAGCTGACCAGAGATCTATCTGGCATGCCCCCTCACCTCGGCACCCCCTCCCCCCTCAGGGGGAGGGGGTGCCGAGGTGGGGGTCCACTCGCAGCTCGATGGTGCACCAGTATGGAAGGTTCCCCAGTAATGGGAGTTCAAAGTTCAAAAGTTGGTTCAATTGGAGCTCAACTTGAAACGGTCATATTTCCTGAACCATAGATGGTATTGATTCACTTTTTTCGGCTCCATGTAGTCGAGGGTCTTGTGAGTATGCATGCCAAGTTTGGGGCAGTTTGGACCTAAAACGGGGGAGCTATCGGGTCCCAAACATGGCCAGTTTTCACATAGGCACCAATGTAAAAATTAGATGTCCTAGGGGTACCATCTTTGGGGAGTCAGTACAGGTCGGCCTTAGGTTATAGGGGCTCCAAATTTGCACCATAGGTGCTAAAGAGTCTCCCCTACAAGTGTGCAAAGTTTGGGCTGGTTTTCACCACGTGGTTCTCCAGAAACAGGAGCTCAAAGTCAGTCACTTTGATCACATTTTGCTTCAAGCTGACCAGAGATCTATCTGGCATGCCCCCTCACCTCGGCACCCCCTCCCCCCTCAGGGGGAGGGGGTGCCGAGGTGGGGGTCCACTCGCAGCTCGATGGTGCACCAGTATGGAAGGTTCCCCAGTAATGGGAGTTCAAAGTTCCAAAGTTGGTTCAATTGGATCTCAACTTTAAACGGTCATATTTCCCAAACCATACATGGGAATGATTCACTTTCTTCAGCCCCACGTAGCCCAGGGTCTTGTGAGTATGCATGCCAAGTTTGGGGCAGTTTGGACCTAAAACGGGGGAGCTATCGGGTCCCAAACATGGCCAGTTTTCACATAGGCACCAATGTAAAAATTAGATGTCCTAGGGGTAACATCTTTGGGGAGTCAGTACAGGTCGGCCTTAGGTTATAGGGGCTCCAAATTTGCACCATAGGTGCTAAAGAGTCTCCCCTACAAGTGTGCAAAGTTTGGGCTGGTTTTCACCACGTGGTTCTCCAGAAACAGGAGCTCAAAGTCAGTCACTTTGATCACATTTTGCTTCAAGCTGACCAGAGATCTATCTGGCATGCCCCCTCACCTCGGCACCCTCTCCCCCCTCAGGGGGAGGGGGTGCCGAGGTGGGGGTCCACTCGCAGCTCGATGGTGCACCAGTATGGAAGGTTCCCCAGTAATGGGAGTTCAAAAGTTGGTTCAATTGGAGCTCAACTTGAAACGGTCATATTTCCTGAACCATAGATGGTATTGATTCACTTTTTTCGGCGCCATGTAGTCGAGGGTCTTGGGAGTATGCATGCAAAGTTTGGGGCCCATAGGACCTAAAACGGGGGAGCTATCGGGTCCCAAACATGGCCAGTTTTCACATAGGCACCAATGTAAAAATTAGATGTCCTAGGGGTACCATCTTTGGGGAGTCAGTACAGGTCGGCCTTAGGTTATAGGGGCTCCAAATTTGCACCATAGGTGCTAAAGAGTCTCCCCTACAAGTGTGCAAAGTTTGGGCTGGTTTTCACCACGTGGTTCTCCAGAAACAGGAGCTCAAAGTCAGTCACTTTGATCACATTTTGCTTCAAGCTGACCAGAGATCTATCTGGCATGCCCCCTCACCTTGGCACCCCCTCCCCCCTCAGGGGGAGGGGGTGCCGAGGTGGGGGTCCACTCACAGCTCGATGGTGCACCAGTATGGAAGGTTCCCCAGTAATGGGAGTTCAAAGTTCAAAAGTTGGTTCAATTGGAGCTCAACTTGAAACGGTCATATTTCCTGAACCATAGATGGTATTGATTCACTTTTTTCGGCTCCATGTAGTCGAGGGTCTTGGGAGTATGCATGCAAAGTTTGGGGCCCATAGGACCTAAAACGGGGGAGCTATCGGGTCCCAAACATGGCCAGTTTTCACATAGGCACCAATGTAAAAATTAGATGTCCTAGGGGTACCATCTTTGGGGAGTCAGTACAGGTCGGCCTTAGGTTATAGGGGCTCCAAATTTGCACCATAGGTGCTAAAGAGTCTCCCCTACAAGTGTGCAAAGTTTGGGCTGGTTTTCACCACGTGGTTCTCCAGAAACAGGAGCTCAAAGTCAGTCACTTTGATCACATTTTGCTTCAAGCTGACCAGAGATCTATCTGGCATGCCCCCTCACCTCGGCACCCCCTCCCCCCTCAGGGGGAGGGGGTGCCGAGGTGGGGGTCCACTCGCAGCTCGATGGTGCACCAGTATGGAAGGTTCCCCAGTAATGGGAGTTCAAAGTTCAAAAGTTGGTTCAATTGGAGCTCAACTTGAAACGGTCATATTTCCTGAACCATAGATGGTATTGATTCACTTTTTTCGGCTCCATGTAGCCCAGGGTCTTGTGAGTATGCATGCCAAGTTTGGGGCAGTTTGGACCTAAAACGGGGGAGCTATCGGGTCCCAAACATGGCCAGTTTTCACATAGGCACCAATGTAAAAATTAGATGTCCTAGGGGTACCATCTTTGGGGAGTCAGTACAGGTCGGCCTTAGGTTATAGGGGCTCCAAATTTGCACCATAGGTGCTAAAGAGTCTCCCCTACAAGTGTGCAAAGTTTGGGCTGGTTTTCACCACGTGGTTCTCCAGAAACAGGAGCTCAAAGTCAGTCACTTTGATCACATTTTGCTTCAAGCTGACCAGAGATCTATCTGGCATGCCCCCTCACCTCGGCACCCTCTCCCCCCTCAGGGGGAGGGGGTGCCGAGGTGGGGGTCCACTCGCAGCTCGATGGTGCACCAGTATGGAAGGTTCCCCAGTAATGGGAGTTCAAAGTTCAAAAGTTGGTTCAATTGGAGCTCAACTTGAAACGGTCATATTTCCTGAACCATAGATGGTATTGATTCACTTTTTTCGGCGCCATGTAGTCGAGGGTCTTGGGAGTATGCATGCAAAGTTTGGGGCCCATAGGACCTAAAACGGGGGAGCTATCGGGTCCCAAACATGGCCAGTTTTCACATAGGCACCAATGTAAAAATTAGATGTCCTAGGGGTACCATCTTTGGGGAGTCAGTACAGGTCGGCCTTAGGTTATAGGGGCTCCAAATTTGCACCATAGGTGCTAAAGAGTCTCCCCTACAAGTGTGCAAAGTTTGGGCTGGTTTTCACCACGTGGTTCTCCAGAAACAGGAGCTCAAAGTCAGTCACTTTGATCACATTTTGCTTCAAGCTGACCAGAGATCTATCTGGCATGCCCCCTCACCTTGGCACCCCCTCCCCCCTCAGGGGGAGGGGGTGCCGAGGTGGGGGTCCACTCACAGCTCGATGGTGCACCAGTATGGAAGGTTCCCCAGTAATGGGAGTTCAAAGTTCAAAAGTTGGTTCAATTGGAGCTCAACTTGAAACGGTCATATTTCCTGAACCATAGATGGTATTGATTCACTTTTTTCGGCTCCATGTAGTCGAGGGTCTTGGGAGTATGCATGCAAAGTTTGGGGCCCATAGGACCTAAAACGGGGGAGCTATCGGGTCCCAAACATGGCCAGTTTTCACATAGGCACCAATGTAAAAATTAGATGTCCTAGGGGTACCATCTTTGGGGAGTCAGTACAGGTCGGCCTTAGGTTATAGGGGCTCCAAATTTGCACCATAGGTGCTAAAGAGTCTCCCCTACAAGTGTGCAAAGTTTGGGCTGGTTTTCACCACGTGGTTCTCCAGAAACAGGAGCTCAAAGTCAGTCACTTTGATCACATTTTGCTTCAAGCTGACCAGAGATCTATCTGGCATGCCCCCTCACCTCGGCACCCCCTCCCCCCTCAGGGGGAGGGGGTGCCGAGGTGGGGGTCCCCTCGCAGCTCGATGGTGCACCAGTATGGAAGGTTCCCCAGTAATGGGAGTTCAAAGTTCAAAAGTTGGTTCAATTGGAGCTCAACTTGAAACGGTCATATTTCCTGAACCATAGATGGTATTGATTCACTTTTTTCGGCTCCATGTAGTCGAGGGTCTTGGGAGTATGCATGCAAAGTTTGGGGCCCATAGGACCTAAAACGGGGGAGCTATCGGGTCCCAAACATGGCCAGTTTTCACATAGGCACCAATGTAAAAATTAGATGTCCTAGGGGTACCATCTTTGGGGAGTCAGTACAGGTCGGCCTTAGGTTATAGGGGCTCCAAATTTGCACCATAGGTGCTAAAGAGTCTCCCCTACAAGTGTGCAAAGTTTGGGCTGGTTTTCACCACGTGGTTCTCCAGAAACAGGAGCTCAAAGTCAGTCACTTTGATCACATTTTGCTTCAAGCTGACCAGAGATCTATCTGGCATGCCCCCTCACCTCGGCACCCCCTCCCCCCTCAGGGGGAGGGGGTGCCGAGGTGGGGGTCCCCTCGCAGCTCGATGGTGCACCAGTATGGAAGGTTCCCCAGTAATGGGAGTTCAAAGTTCAAAAGTTGGTTCAATTGGAGCTCAACTTGAAACGGTCATATTTCCTGAACCATAGATGGTATTGATTCACTTTTTTCGGCTCCATGTAGTCGAGGGTCTTGGGAGTATGCATGCAAAGTTTGGGGCCCATAGGACCTAAAACGGGGGAGCTATCGGGTCCCAAACATGGCCAGTTTTCACATAGGCACCAATGTAAAAATTAGATGTCCTAGGGGTACCATCTTTGGGGAGTCAGTACAGGTCGGCCTTAGGTTATAGGGGCTCCAAATTTGCACCATAGGTGCTAAAGAGTCTCCCCTACAAGTGTGCAAAGTTTGGGCTGGTTTTCACCACGTGGTTCTCCAGAAACAGGAGCTCAAAGTCAGTCACTTTGATCACATTTTGCTTCAAGCTGACCAGAGATCTATCTGGCATGCCCCCTCACCTCGGCACCCCCTCCCCCCTCAGGGGGAGGGGGTGCCGAGGTGGGGGTCCACTCGCAGCTCGATGGTGCACCAGTATGGAAGGTTCCCCAGTAATGGGAGTTCAAAGTTCAAAAGTTGGTTCAATTGGAGCTCAACTTGAAACGGTCATATTTCCTGAACCATAGATGGTATTGATTCACTTTTTTCGGCTCCATGTAGCCCAGGGTCTTGTGAGTATGCATGCCAAGTTTGGGGCAGTTTGGACCTAAAACGGGGGAGCTATCGGGTCCCAAACATGGCCAGTTTTCACATAGGCACCAATGTAAAAATTAGATGTCCTAGGGGTACCATCTTTGGGGAGTCAGTACAGGTCGGCCTTAGGTTATAGGGGCTCCAAATTTGCACCATAGGTGCTAAAGAGTCTCCCCTACAAGTGTGCAAAGTTTGGGCTGGTTTTCACCACGTGGTTCTCCAGAAACAGGAGCTCAAAGTCAGTCACTTTGATCACATTTTGCTTCAAGCTGACCAGAGATCTATCTGGCATGCCCCCTCACCTCGGCACCCTCTCCCCCCTCAGGGGGAGGGGGTGCCGAGGTGGGGGTCCACTCGCAGCTCGATGGTGCACCAGTATGGAAGGTTCCCCAGTAATGGGAGTTCAAAGTTCAAAAGTTGGTTCAATTGGAGCTCAACTTGAAACGGTCATATTTCCTGAACCATAGATGGTATTGATTCACTTTTTTCGGCGCCATGTAGTCGAGGGTCTTGGGAGTATGCATGCAAAGTTTGGGGCCCATAGGACCTAAAACGGGGGAGCTATCGGGTCCCAAACATGGCCAGTTTTCACATAGGCACCAATGTAAAAATTAGATGTCCTAGGGGTACCATCTTTGGGGAGTCAGTACAGGTCGGCCTTAGGTTATAGGGGCTCCAAATTTGCACCATAGGTGCTAAAGAGTCTCCCCTACAAGTGTGCAAAGTTTGGGCTGGTTTTCACCACGTGGTTCTCCAGAAACAGGAGCTCAAAGTCAGTCACTTTGATCACATTTTGCTTCAAGCTGACCAGAGATCTATCTGGCATGCCCCCTCACCTTGGCACCCCCTCCCCCCTCAGGGGGAGGGGGTGCCGAGGTGGGGGTCCACTCACAGCTCGATGGTGCACCAGTATGGAAGGTTCCCCAGTAATGGGAGTTCAAAGTTCAAAAGTTGGTTCAATTGGAGCTCAACTTGAAACGGTCATATTTCCTGAACCATAGATGGTATTGATTCACTTTTTTCGGCTCCATGTAGTCGAGGGTCTTGGGAGTATGCATGCAAAGTTTGGGGCCCATAGGACCTAAAACGGGGGAGCTATCGGGTCCCAAACATGGCCAGTTTTCACATAGGCACCAATGTAAAAATTAGATGTCCTAGGGGTACCATCTTTGGGGAGTCAGTACAGGTCGGCCTTAGGTTATAGGGGCTCCAAATTTGCACCATAGGTGCTAAAGAGTCTCCCCTACAAGTGTGCAAAGTTTGGGCTGGTTTTCACCACGTGGTTCTCCAGAAACAGGAGCTCAAAGTCAGTCACTTTGATCACATTTTGCTTCAAGCTGACCAGAGATCTATCTGGCATGCCCCCTCACCTCGGCACCCCCTCCCCCCTCAGGGGGAGGGGGTGCCGAGGTGGGGGTCCACTCGCAGCTCGATGGTGCACCAGTATGGAAGGTTCCCCAGTAATGGGAGTTCAAAGTTCAAAAGTTGGTTCAATTGGAGCTCAACTTGAAACGGTCATATTTCCTGAACCATAGATGGTATTGATTCACTTTTTTCGGCTCCATGTAGCCCAGGGTCTTGTGAGTATGCATGCCAAGTTTGGGGCAGTTTGGACCTAAAACGGGGGAGCTATCGGGTCCCAAACATGGCCAGTTTTCACATAGGCACCAATGTAAAAATTAGATGTCCTAGGGGTACCATCTTTGGGGAGTCAGTACAGGTCGGCCTTAGGTTATAGGGGCTCCAAATTTGCACCATAGGTGCTAAAGAGTCTCCCCTACAAGTGTGCAAAGTTTGGGCTGGTTTTCACCACGTGGTTCTCCAGAAACAGGAGCTCAAAGTCAGTCACTTTGATCACATTTTGCTTCAAGCTGACCAGAGATCTATCTGGCATGCCCCCTCACCTCGGCACCCTCTCCCCCCTCAGGGGGAGGGGGTGCCGAGGTGGGGGTCCACTCGCAGCTCGATGGTGCACCAGTATGGAAGGTTCCCCAGTAATGGGAGTTCAAAGTTCAAAAGTTGGTTCAATTGGAGCTCAACTTGAAACGGTCATATTTCCTGAACCATAGATGGTATTGATTCACTTTTTTCGGCGCCATGTAGTCGAGGGTCTTGGGAGTATGCATGCAAAGTTTGGGGCCCATAGGACCTAAAACGGGGGAGCTATCGGGTCCCAAACATGGCCAGTTTTCACATAGGCACCAATGTAAAAATTAGATGTCCTAGGGGTACCATCTTTGGGGAGTCAGTACAGGTCGGCCTTAGGTTATAGGGGCTCCAAATTTGCACCATAGGTGCTAAAGAGTCTCCCCTACAAGTGTGCAAAGTTTGGGCTGGTTTTCACCACGTGGTTCTCCAGAAACAGGAGCTCAAAGTCAGTCACTTTGATCACATTTTGCTTCAAGCTGACCAGAGATCTATCTGGCATGCCCCCTCACCTTGGCACCCCCTCCCCCCTCAGGGGGAGGGGGTGCCGAGGTGGGGGTCCACTCACAGCTCGATGGTGCACCAGTATGGAAGGTTCCCCAGTAATGGGAGTTCAAAGTTCAAAAG
The DNA here is from genome assembly GCF_037356315.1 of Lithobates pipiens. NCBI lineage: Eukaryota > Metazoa > Chordata > Amphibia > Anura > Ranidae > Lithobates > Lithobates pipiens. The sequence continues at coordinate 1,936,014 of NW_027507907.1, read as the reverse complement.
TTGGTTCAATTGGAGCTCAACTTGAAACGATCATATTTCCTGAACCATAGATGGTATTGATTCACTTTTTTCGGCTCCATGTAGTCGAGGGTCTTGGGAGTATGCATGCAAAGTTTGGGGCCCATAGGACCTAAAACGGGGGAGCTATCGGGTCCCAAACATGGCCAGTTTTCACATAGGCACCAATGTAAAAATTAGATGTCCTAGGGGTACCATCTTTGGGGAGTCAGTACAGGTCGGCCTTAGGTTATAGGGGCTCCAAATTTGCACCATAGGTGCTAAAGAGTCTCCCCTACAAGTGTGCAAAGTTTGGGCTGGTTTTCACCACGTGGTTCTCCAGAAACAGGAGCTCAAAGTCAGTCACTTTGATCACATTTTGCTTCAAGCTGACCAGAGATCTATCTGGCATGCCCCCTCACCTCGGCACCCCCTCCCCCCTTAGGGGGAGGGGGTGCCCAGGTGGGGGTCCACTCGCAGCTCGATGGTGCACCAGTATGGAAGGTTCCCCAGTAATGGGAGTTCAAAGTTCAAAAGTTGGTTCAATTGGAGCTCAACTTGAAACGGTCATATTTCCTGAACCATAGATGGTATTGATTCACTTTTTTCGGCTCCATGTAGTCGAGGGTCTTGGGAGTATGCATGCAAAGTTTGGGGCCCATAGGACCTAAAACGGGGGAGCTATCGGGTCCCAAACATGGCCAGTTTTCACATAGGCACCAATGTAAAAATTAGATGTCCTAGGGGTACCATCTTTGGGGAGTCAGTACAGGTCGGCCTTAGGTTATAGGGGCTCCAAATTTGCACCATAGGTGCTAAAGAGTCTCCCCTACAAGTGTGCAAAGTTTGGGCTGGTTTTCACCACGTGGTTCTCCAGAAACAGGAGCTCAAAGTCAGTCACTTTGATCACATTTTGCTTCAAGCTGACCAGAGATCTATCTGGCATGCCCCCTCACCTCGGCACCCCCTCCCCCCTCAGGGGGAGGGGGTGCCGAGGTGGGGGTCCACTCGCAGCTCGATGGTGCACCAGTATGGAAGGTTCCCCAGTAATGGGAGTTCAAAGTTCAAAAGTTGGTTCAATTGGAGCTCAACTTGAAACGGTCATATTTCCTGAACCATAGATGGTATTGATTCACTTTTTTCGGCTCCATGTAGTCGAGGGTCTTGTGAGTATGCATGCCAAGTTTGGGGCAGTTTGGACCTAAAACGGGGGAGCTATCGGGTCCCAAACATGGCCAGTTTTCACATAGGCACCAATGTAAAAATTAGATGTCCTAGGGGTACCATCTTTGGGGAGTCAGTACAGGTCGGCCTTAGGTTATAGGGGCTCCAAATTTGCACCATAGGTGCTAAAGAGTCTCCCCTACAAGTGTGCAAAGTTTGGGCTGGTTTTCACCACGTGGTTCTCCAGAAACAGGAGCTCAAAGTCAGTCACTTTGATCACATTTTGCTTCAAGCTGACCAGAGATCTATCTGGCATGCCCCCTCACCTCGGCACCCCCTCCCCCCTCAGGGGGAGGGGGTGCCGAGGTGGGGGTCCACTCGCAGCTCGATGGTGCACCAGTATGGAAGGTTCCCCAGTAATGGGAGTTCAAAGTTCCAAAGTTGGTTCAATTGGATCTCAACTTTAAACGGTCATATTTCCCAAACCATACATGGGAATGATTCACTTTCTTCAGCCCCACGTAGCCCAGGGTCTTGTGAGTATGCATGCCAAGTTTGGGGCAGTTTGGACCTAAAACGGGGGAGCTATCGGGTCCCAAACATGGCCAGTTTTCACATAGGCACCAATGTAAAAATTAGATGTCCTAGGGGTAACATCTTTGGGGAGTCAGTACAGGTCGGCCTTAGGTTATAGGGGCTCCAAATTTGCACCATAGGTGCTAAAGAGTCTCCCCTACAAGTGTGCAAAGTTTGGGCTGGTTTTCACCACGTGGTTCTCCAGAAACAGGAGCTCAAAGTCAGTCACTTTGATCACATTTTGCTTCAAGCTGACCAGAGATCTATCTGGCATGCCCCCTCACCTCGGCACCCTCTCCCCCCTCAGGGGGAGGGGGTGCCGAGGTGGGGGTCCACTCGCAGCTCGATGGTGCACCAGTATGGAAGGTTCCCCAGTAATGGGAGTTCAAAGTTCAAAAGTTGGTTCAATTGGAGCTCAACTTGAAACGGTCATATTTCCTGAACCATAGATGGTATTGATTCACTTTTTTCGGCGCCATGTAGTCGAGGGTCTTGGGAGTATGCATGCAAAGTTTGGGGCCCATAGGACCTAAAACGGGGGAGCTATCGGGTCCCAAACATGGCCAGTTTTCACATAGGCACCAATGTAAAAATTAGATGTCCTAGGGGTACCATCTTTGGGGAGTCAGTACAGGTCGGCCTTAGGTTATAGGGGCTCCAAATTTGCACCATAGGTGCTAAAGAGTCTCCCCTACAAGTGTGCAAAGTTTGGGCTGGTTTTCACCACGTGGTTCTCCAGAAACAGGAGCTCAAAGTCAGTCACTTTGATCACATTTTGCTTCAAGCTGACCAGAGATCTATCTGGCATGCCCCCTCACCTTGGCACCCCCTCCCCCCTCAGGGGGAGGGGGTGCCGAGGTGGGGGTCCACTCACAGCTCGATGGTGCACCAGTATGGAAGGTTCCCCAGTAATGGGAGTTCAAAGTTCAAAAGTTGGTTCAATTGGAGCTCAACTTGAAACGGTCATATTTCCTGAACCATAGATGGTATTGATTCACTTTTTTCGGCTCCATGTAGTCGAGGGTCTTGGGAGTATGCATGCAAAGTTTGGGGCCCATAGGACCTAAAACGGGGGAGCTATCGGGTCCCAAACATGGCCAGTTTTCACATAGGCACCAATGTAAAAATTAGATGTCCTAGGGGTACCATCTTTGGGGAGTCAGTACAGGTCGGCCTTAGGTTATAGGGGCTCCAAATTTGCACCATAGGTGCTAAAGAGTCTCCCCTACAAGTGTGCAAAGTTTGGGCTGGTTTTCACCACGTGGTTCTCCAGAAACAGGAGCTCAAAGTCAGTCACTTTGATCACATTTTGCTTCAAGCTGACCAGAGATCTATCTGGCATGCCCCCTCACCTCGGCACCCCCTCCCCCCTCAGGGGGAGGGGGTGCCGAGGTGGGGGTCCACTCGCAGCTCGATGGTGCACCAGTATGGAAGGTTCCCCAGTAATGGGAGTTCAAAGTTCAAAAGTTGGTTCAATTGGAGCTCAACTTGAAACGGTCATATTTCCTGAACCATAGATGGTATTGATTCACTTTTTTCGGCTCCATGTAGTCGAGGGTCTTGGGAGTATGCATGCAAAGTTTGGGGCCCATAGGACCTAAAACGGGGGAGCTATCGGGTCCCAAACATGGCCAGTTTTCACATAGGCACCAATGTAAAAATTAGATGTCCTAGGGGTACCATCTTTGGGGAGTCAGTACAGGTCGGCCTTAGGTTATAGGGGCTCCAAATTTGCACCATAGGTGCTAAAGAGTCTCCCCTACAAGTGTGCAAAGTTTGGGCTGGTTTTCACCACGTGGTTCTCCAGAAACAGGAGCTCAAAGTCAGTCACTTTGATCACATTTTGCTTCAAGCTGACCAGAGATCTATCTGGCATGCCCCCTCACCTCGGCACCCCCTCCCCCCTCAGGGGGAGGGGGTGCCGAGGTGGGGGTCCACTCGCAGCTCGATGGTGCACCAGTATGGAAGGTTCCCCAGTAATGGGAGTTCAAAGTTCAAAAGTTGGTTCAATTGGAGCTCAACTTGAAACGGTCATATTTCCTGAACCATAGATGGTATTGATTCACTTTTTTCGGCTCCATGTAGTCGAGGGTCTTGGGAGTATGCATGCAAAGTTTGGGGCCCATAGGACCTAAAACGGGGGAGCTATCGGGTCCCAAACATGGCCAGTTTTCACATAGGCACCAATGTAAAAATTAGATGTCCTAGGGGTACCATCTTTGGGGAGTCAGTACAGGTCGGCCTTAGGTTATAGGGGCTCCAAATTTGCACCATAGGTGCTAAAGAGTCTCCCCTACAAGTGTGCAAAGTTTGGGCTGGTTTTCACCACGTGGTTCTCCAGAAACAGGAGCTCAAAGTCAGTCACTTTGATCACATTTTGCTTCAAGCTGACCAGAGATCTATCTGGCATGCCCCCTCACCTCGGCACCCCCTCCCCCCTCAGGGGGAGGGGGTGCCGAGGTGGGGGTCCACTCACAGCTCGATGGTGCACCAGTATGGAAGGTTCCCCAGTAATGGGAGTTCAAAGTTCAAAAGTTGGTTCAATTGGAGCTCAACTTGAAACGGTCATATTTCCTGAACCATAGATGGTATTGATTCACTTTTTTCGGCTCCATGTAGTCGAGGGTCTTGGGAGTATGCATGCAAAGTTTGGGGCCCATAGGACCTAAAACGGGGGAGCTATCGGGTCCCAAACATGGCCAGTTTTCACATAGGCACCAATGTAAAAATTAGATGTCCTAGGGGTACCATCTTTGGGGAGTCAGTACAGGTCGGCCTTAGGTTATAGGGGCTCCAAATTTGCACCATAGGTGCTAAAGAGTCTCCCCTACAAGTGTGCAAAGTTTGGGCTGGTTTTCACCACATGGTTCTCCAGAAACAGGAGCTCAAAGTCAGTCACTTTGATCACATTTTGCTTCAAGCTGACCAGAGATCTATCTGGCATGCCCCCTCACCTCGGCACCCCCTCCCCCCTCAGGGGGAGGGGGTGCCGAGGTGGGGGTCCACTCGCAGCTCGATGGTGCACCAGTATGGAAGGTTCCCCAGTAATGGGAGTTCAAAGTTCAAAAGTTGGTTCAATTGGAGCTCAACTTGAAACGGTCATATTTCCTGAACCATAGATGGTATTGATTCACTTTTTTCGGCTCCATGTAGTCGAGGGTCTTGGGAGTATGCATGCAAAGTTTGGGGCCCATAGGACCTAAAACGGGGGAGCTATCGGGTCCCAAACATGGCCAGTTTTCACATAGGCACCAATGTAAAAATTAGATGTCCTTGGGGTACCATCTTTGGGGAGTCAGTACAGGTCGGCCTTAGGTTATAGGGGCTCCAAATTTGCACCATAGGTGCTAAAGAGTCTCCCCTACAAGTGTGCAAAGTTTGGGCTGGTTTTCACCACATGGTTCTCCAGAAACAGGAGCTCAAAGTCAGTCACTTTGATCACATTTTGCTTCAAGCTGACCAGAGATCTATCTGGCATGCCCCCTCACCTCGGCACCCTCTCCCCCCGCATGGGGGAGGGGGTGCCGAGGTGGGGGTCCACTCGCAGCTCGATGGTGCACCAGTATGGAAGGTTCCCCAGTAATGGGAGTTCAAAGTTCAAAAGTTGGTTCAATTGGAGCTCAACTTGAAACGGTCATATTTCCTGAACCATAGATGGTATTGATTCACTTTTTTCGGCTCCATGTAGTCGAGGGTCTTGGGAGTATGCATGCAAAGTTTGGAGCCCATAGGACCTAAAACGGGGGAGCTATCGGGTCCCAAACATGGCCAGTTTTCACATAGGCACCAATGTAAAAATTAGATGTCCTAGGGGTACCATCTTTGGGGAGTCAGTACAGGTCGGCCTTAGGTTATAGGGGCTCCAAATTTGCACCATAGGTGCTAAAGAGTCTCCCCTACAAGTGTGCAAAGTTTGGGCTGGTTTTCACCACGTGGTTCTCCAGAAACAGGAGCTCAAAGTCAGTCACTTTGATCACATTTTGCTTCAAGCTGACCAGAGATCTATCTGGCATGCCCCCTCACCTCGGCACCCCCTCAGGGGGAGGGGGTGCCGAGGTGGGGGTCCACTCGCAGCTCGATGGTGCACCAGTATGGAAGGTTCCCCAGTAATGGGAGTTCAAAGTTCAAAAGTTGGTTCAATTGGAGCTCAACTTGAAACGGTCATATTTCCTGAACCATAGATGGTATTGATTCACTTTTTTCGGCTCCATGTAGTCGAGGGTCTTGGGAGTATGCATGCAAAGTTTGGGGCCCATAGGACCTAAAACGGGGGAGCTATCGGGTCCCAAACATGGCCAGTTTTCACATAGGCACCAATGTAAAAATTAGATGTCCTAGGGGTACCATCTTTGGGGAGTCAGTACAGGTCGGCCTTAGGTTATAGGGGCTCCAAATTTGCACCATAGGTGCTAAAGAGTCTCCCCTACAAGTGTGCAAAGTTTGGGCTGGTTTTCACCACGTGGTTCTCCAGAAACAGGAGCTCAAAGTCAGTCACTTTGATCACATTTTGCTTCAAGCTGACCAGAGATCTATCTGGCATGCCCCCTCACCTCGGCACCCCCTCCCCCCTCAGGGGGAGGGGGTGCCGAGGTGGGGGTCCACTCGCAGCTCGATGGTGCACCAGTATGGAAGGTTCCCCAGTAATGGGAGTTCAAAGTTCAAAAGTTGGTTCAATTGGAGCTCAACTTGAAACAGTCATATTTCCTGAACCATAGATGGTATTGATTCACTTTTTTCGGCTCCATGTAGTCGAGGGTCTTGGGAGTATGCATGCAAAGTTTGGGGCCCATAGGACCTAAAACGGGGGAGCTATCGGGTCCCAAACATGGCCAGTTTTCACATAGGCACCAATGTAAAAATTAGATGTCCTAGGGGTACCATCTTTGGGGAGTCAGTACAGGTCGGCCTTAGGTTATAGGGGCTCCAAATTTGCACCATAGGTGCTAAAGAGTCTCCCCTACAAGTGTGCAAAGTTTGGGCTGGTTTTCACCACGTGGTTCTCCAGAAACAGGAGCTCAAAGTCAGTCACTTTGATCACATTTTGCTTCAAGCTGACCAGAGATCTATCTGGCATGCCCCCTCACCTCGGCACCCCCTCCCCCCTCAGGGGGAGGGGGTGCCGAGGTGGGGGTCCACTCACAGCTCGATGGTGCACCAGTATGGAAGGTTCCCCAGTAATGGGAGTTCAAAGTTCAAAAGTTGGTTCAATTGGAGCTCAACTTGAAACGGTCATATTTCCTGAACCATAGATGGTATTGATTCACTTTTTTCGGCTCCATGTAGTCGAGGGTCTTGGGAGTATGCATGCAAAGTTTGGGGCCCATAGGACCTAAAACGGGGGAGCTATCGGGTCCCAAACATGGCCAGTTTTCACATAGGCACCAATGTAAAAATTAGATGTCCTAGGGGTACCATCTTTGGGGAGTCAGTACAGGTCGGCCTTAGGTTATAGGGGCTCCAAATTTGCACCATAGGTGCTAAAGAGTCTCCCCTACAAGTGTGCAAAGTTTGGGCTGGTTTTCACCACGTGGTTCTCCAGAAACAGGAGCTCAAAGTCAGTCACTTTGATCACATTTTGCTTCAAGCTGACCAGAGATCTATCTGGCATGCCCCCTCACCTCGGCACCCCCTCCCCCCTCAGGGGGAGGGGGTGCCGAGGTGGGGGTCCACTCACAGCTCGATGGTGCACCAGTATGGAAGGTTCCCCAGTAATGGGAGTTCAAAGTTCAAAAGTTGGTTCAATTGGAGCTCAACTTGAAACGGTCATATTTCCTGAACCATAGATGGTATTGATTCACTTTTTTCGGCTCCATGTAGTCGAGGGTCTTGGGAGTATGCATGCAAAGTTTGGGGCCCATAGGACCTAAAACGGGGGAGCTATCGGGTCCCAAACATGGCCAGTTTTCACATAGGCACCAATGTAAAAATTAGATGTCCTAGGGGTACCATCTTTGGGGAGTCAGTACAGGTCGGCCTTAGGTTATAGGGGCTCCAAATTTGCACCATAGGTGCTAAAGAGTCTCCCCTACAAGTGTGCAAAGTTTGGGCTGGTTTTCACCACGTGGTTCTCCAGAAACAGGAGCTCAAAGTCAGTCACTTTGATCACATTTTGCTTCAAGCTGACCAGAGATCTATCTGGCATGCCCCCTCACCTCGGCACCCCCTCAGGGGGAGGGGGTGCCGAGGTGGGGGTCCACTCGCAGCTCGATGGTGCACCAGTATGGAAGGTTCCCCAGTAATGGGAGTTCAAAGTTCAAAAGTTGGTTCAATTGGAGCTCAACTTGAAACGGTCATATTTCCTGAACCATAGATGGTATTGATTCACTTTTTTCGGCTCCATGTAGTCGAGGGTCTTGGGAGTATGCATGCAAAGTTTGGGGCCCATAGGACCTAAAACGGGGGAGCTATCGGGTCCCAAACATGGCCAGTTTTCACATAGGCACCAATGTAAAAATTAGATGTCCTAGGGGTACCATCTTTGGGGAGTCAGTACAGGTCGGCCTTAGGTTATAGGGGCTCCAAATTTGCACCATAGGTGCTAAAGAGTCTCCCCTACAAGTGTGCAAAGTTTGGGCTGGTTTTCACCACGTGGTTCTCCAGAAACAGGAGCTCAAAGTCAGTCACTTTGATCACATTTTGCTTCAAGCTGACCAGAGATCTATCTGGCATGCCCCCTCACCTCGGCACCCCCTCCCCCCTCAGGGGGAGGGGGTGCCGAGGTGGGGGTCCACTCGCAGCTCGATGGTGCACCAGTATGGAAGGTTCCCCAGTAATGGGAGTTCAAAGTTCAAAAGTTGGTTCAATTGGAGCTCAACTTGAAACAGTCATATTTCCTGAACCATAGATGGTATTGATTCACTTTTTTCGGCTCCATGTAGTCGAGGGTCTTGGGAGTATGCATGCAAAGTTTGGGGCCCATAGGACCTAAAACGGGGGAGCTATCGGGTCCCAAACATGGCCAGTTTTCACATAGGCACCAATGTAAAAATTAGATGTCCTAGGGGTACCATCTTTGGGGAGTCAGTACAGGTCGGCCTTAGGTTATAGGGGCTCCAAATTTGCACCATAGGTGCTAAAGAGTCTCCCCTACAAGTGTGCAAAGTTTGGGCTGGTTTTCACCACGTGGTTCTCCAGAAACAGGAGCTCAAAGTCAGTCACTTTGATCACATTTTGCTTCAAGCTGACCAGAGATCTATCTGGCATGCCCCCTCACCTCGGCACCCCCTCCCCCCTCAGGGGGAGGGGGTGCCGAGGTGGGGGTCCACTCACAGCTCGATGGTGCACCAGTATGGAAGGTTCCCCAGTAATGGGAGTTCAAAGTTCAAAAGTTGGTTCAATTGGAGCTCAACTTGAAACGGTCATATTTCCTGAACCATAGATGGTATTGATTCACTTTTTTCGGCTCCATGTAGTCGAGGGTCTTGGGAGTATGCATGCAAAGTTTGGGGCCCATAGGACCTAAAACGGGGGAGCTATCGGGTCCCAAACATGGCCAGTTTTCACATAGGCACCAATGTAAAAATTAGATGTCCTAGGGGTACCATCTTTGGGGAGTCAGTACAGGTCGGCCTTAGGTTATAGGGGCTCCAAATTTGCACCATAGGTGCTAAAGAGTCTCCCCTACAAGTGTGCAAAGTTTGGGCTGGTTTTCACCACGTGGTTCTCCAGAAACAGGAGCTCAAAGTCAGTCACTTTGATCACATTTTGCTTCAAGCTGACCAGAGATCTATCTGGCATGCCCCCTCACCTCGGCACCCCCTCCCCCCTCTGCCGAGGTGGGGGTCCACTCGCAGCTCGATGGTGCACCAGTATGGAAGGTTCCCCAGTAATGGGAGTTCAAAGTTCAAAAGTTGGTTCAATTGGAGCTCAACTTGAAACGGTCATATTTCCTGAACCATAGATGGTATTGATTCACTTTTTTCGGCTCCATGTAGTCGAGGGTCTTGGGAGTATGCATGCAAAGTTTGGGGCCCATAGGACCTAAAACGGGGGAGCTATCGGGTCCCAAACATGGCCAGTTTTCACATAGGCACCAATGTAAAAATTAGATGTCCTAGGGGTACCATCTTTGGGGAGTCAGTACAGGTCGGCCTTAGGTTATAGGGGCTCCAAATTTGCACCATAGGTGCTAAAGAGTCTCCCCTACAAGTGTGCAAAGTTTGGGCTGGTTTTCACCACGTGGTTCTCCAGAAACAGGAGCTCAAAGTCAGTCACTTTGATCACATTTTGCTTCAAGCTGACCAGAGATCTATCTGGCATGCCCCCTCACCTCGGCACCCCCTCCCCCCTCAGGGGGAGGGGGTGCCGAGGTGGGGGTCCACTCGCAGCTCGATGGTGCACCAGTATGGAAGGTTCCCCAGTAATGGGAGTTCAAAGTTCAAAAGTTGGTTCAATTGGAGCTCAACTTGAAACGGTCATATTTCCTGAACCATAGATGGTATTGATTCACTTTTTTCGGCTCCATGTAGTCGAGGGTCTTGGGAGTATGCATGCAAAGTTTGGGGCCCATAGGACCTAAAACAGGGGAGCTATCGGGTCCCAAACATGGCCAGTTTTCACATAGGCACCAATGTAAAAATTAGATGTCCTAGGGGTACCATCTTTGGGGAGTCAGTACAGGTCGGCCTTAGGTTATAGGGGCTCCAAATTTGCACCATAGGTGCTAAAGAGTCTCCCCTACAAGTGTGCAAAGTTTGGGCTGGTTTTCACCACGTGGTTCTCCAGAAACAGGAGCTCAAAGTCAGTCACTTTGATCACATTTTGCTTCAAGCTGACCAGAGATCTATCTGGCATGCCCCCTCACCTCGGCACCCCCTCAGGGGGAGGGGGTGCCGAGGTGGGGGTCCACTCGCAGCTCGATGGTGCACCAGTATGGAAGGTTCCCCAGTAATGGGAGTTCAAAGTTCAAAAGTTGGTTCAATTGGAGCTCAACTTGAAACGGTCATATTTCCTGAACCATAGATGGTATTGATTCACTTTTTTCGGCTCCATGTAGTCGAGGGTCTTGGGAGTATGCATGCAAAGTTTGGGGCCCATAGGACCTAAAACGGGGGAGCTATCGGGTCCCAAACATGGCCAGTTTTCACATAGGCACCAATGTAAAAATTAGATGTCCTAGGGGTACCATCTTTGGGGAGTCAGTACAGGTCGGCCTTAGGTTATAGGGGCTCCAAATTTGCACCATAGGTGCTAAAGAGTCTCCCCTACAAGTGTGCAAAGTTTGGGCTGGTTTTCACCACGTGGTTCTCCAGAAACAGGAGCTCAAAGTCAGTCACTTTGATCACATTTTGCTTCAAGCTGACCAGAGATCTATCTGGCATGCCCCCTCACCTCGGCACCCCCTCCCCCCTCAGGGGGAGGGGGTGCCGAGGTGGGGGTCCACTCGCAGCTCGATGGTGCACCAGTATGGAAGGTTCCCCAGTAATGGGAGTTCAAAGTTCAAAAGTTGGTTCAATTGGAGCTCAACTTGAAACGGTCATATTTCCTGAACCATAGATGGTATTGATTCACTTTTTTCGGCTCCATGTAGTCGAGGGTCTTGGGAGTATGCATGCAAAGTTTGGGGCCCATAGGACCTAAAACGGGGGAGCTATCGGGTCCCAAACATGGCCAGTTTTCACATAGGCACCAATGTAAAAATTAGATGTCCTAGGGGTACCATCTTTGGGGAGTCAGTACAGGTCGGCCTTAGGTTATAGGGGCTCCAAATTTGCACCATAGGTGCTAAAGAGTCTCCCCTACAAGTGTGCAAAGTTTGGGCTGGTTTTCACCACGTGGTTCTCCAGAAACAGGAGCTCAAAGTCAGTCACTTTGATCACATTTTGCTTCAAGCTGACCAGAGATCTATCTGGCATGCCCCCTCACCTCGGCACCCCCTCCCCCCTCAGGGGGAGGGGGTGCCGAGGTGGGGGTCCACTCACAGCTCGATGGTGCACCAGTATGGAAGGTTCCCCAGTAATGGGAGTTCAAAGTTCAAAAGTTGGTTCAATTGGAGCTCAACTTGAAACGGTCATATTTCCTGAACCATAGATGGTATTGATTCACTTTTTTCGGCTCCATGTAGTCGAGGGTCTTGGGAGTATGCATGCAAAGTTTGGGGCCCATAGGACCTAAAACGGGGGAGCTATCGGGTCCCAAACATGGCCAGTTTTCACATAGGCACCAATGTAAAAATTAGATGTCCTAGGGGTACCATCTTTGGGGAGTCAGTACAGGTCGGCCTTAGGTTATAGGGGCTCCAAATTTGCACCATAGGTGCTAAAGAGTCTCCCCTACAAGTGTGCAAAGTTTGGGCTGGTTTTCACCACGTGGTTCTCCAGAAACAGGAGCTCAAAGTCAGTCACTTTGATCACATTTTGCTTCAAGCTGACCAGAGATCTATCTGGCATGCCCCCTCACCTCGGCACCCCCTCAGGGGGAGGGGGTGCCGAGGTGGGGGTCCACTCGCAGCTCGATGGTGCACCAGTATGGAAGGTTCCCCAGTAATGGGAGTTCAAAGTTCAAAAGTTGGTTCAATTGGAGCTCAACTTGAAACGGTCATATTTCCTGAACCATAGATGGTATTGATTCACTTTTTTCGGCTCCATGTAGTCGAGGGTCTTGGGAGTATGCATGCAAAGTTTGGGGCCCATAGGACCTAAAACGGGGGAGCTATCGGGTCCCAAACATGGCCAGTTTTCACATAGGCACCAATGTAAAAATTAGATGTCCTAGGGGTACCATCTTTGGGGAGTCAGTACAGGTCGGCCTTAGGTTATAGGGGCTCCAAATTTGCACCATAGGTGCTAAAGAGTCTCCCCTACAAGTGTGCAAAGTTTGGGCTGGTTTTCACCACGTGGTTCTCCAGAAACAGGAGCTCAAAGTCAGTCACTTTGATCACATTTTGCTTCAAGCTGACCAGAGATCTATCTGGCATGCCCCCTCACCTCGGCACCCCCTCCCCCCTCAGGGGGAGGGGGTGCCGAGGTGGGGGTCCACTCGCAGCTCGATGGTGCACCAGTATGGAAGGTTCCCCAGTAATGGGAGTTCAAAGTTCAAAAGTTGGTTCAATTGGAGCTCAACTTGAAACGGTCATATTTCCTGAACCATAGATGGTATTGATTCACTTTTTTCGGCTCCATGTAGTCGAGGGTCTTGGGAGTATGCATGCAAAGTTTGGGGCCCATAGGACCTAAAACGGGGGAGCTATCGGGTCCCAAACATGGCCAGTTTTCACATAGGCACCAATGTAAAAATTAGATGTCCTAGGGGTACCATCTTTGGGGAGTCAGTACAGGTCGGCCTTAGGTTATAGGGGCTCCAAATTTGCACCATAGGTGCTAAAGAGTCTCCCCTACAAGTGTGCAAAGTTTGGGCTGGTTTTCACCACGTGGTTCTCCAGAAACAGGAGCTCAAAGTCAGTCACTTTGATCACATTTTGCTTCAAGCTGACCAGAGATCTATCTGGCATGCCCCCTCACCTCGGCACCCCCTCCCCCCTCAGGGGGAGGGGGTGCCGAGGTGGGGGTCCACTCACAGCTCGATGGTGCACCAGTATGGAAGGTTCCCCAGTAATGGGAGTTCAAAGTTCAAAAGTTGGTTCAATTGGAGCTCAACTTGAAACGGTCATATTTCCTGAACCATAGATGGTATTGATTCACTTTTTTCGGCTCCATGTAGTCGAGGGTCTTGGGAGTATGCATGCAAAGTTTGGGGCCCATAGGACCTAAAACGGGGGAGCTATCGGGTCCCAAACATGGCCAGTTTTCACATAGGCACCAATGTAAAAATTAGATGTCCTAGGGGTACCATCTTTGGGGAGTCAGTACAGGTCGGCCTTAGGTTATAGGGGCTCCAAATTTGCACCATAGGTGCTAAAGAGTCTCCCCTACAAGTGTGCAAAGTTTGGGCTGGTTTTCACCACGTGGTTCTCCAGAAACAGGAGCTCAAAGTCAGTCACTTTGATCACATTTTGCTTCAAGCTGACCAGAGATCTATCTGGCATGCCCCCTCACCTCGGCACCCCCTCCCCCCTCTGCCGAGGTGGGGGTCCACTCGCAGCTCGATGGTGCACCAGTATGGAAGGTTCCCCAGTAATGGGAGTTCAAAGTTCAAAAGTTGGTTCAATTGGAGCTCAACTTGAAACGGTCATATTTCCTGAACCATAGATGGTATTGATTCACTTTTTTCGGCTCCATGTAGTCGAGGGTCTTGGGAGTATGCATGCAAAGTTTGGGGCCCATAGGACCTAAAACGGGGGAGCTATCGGGTCCCAAACATGGCCAGTTTTCACATAGGCACCAATGTAAAAATTAGATGTCCTAGGGGTACCATCTTTGGGGAGTCAGTACAGGTCGGCCTTAGGTTATAGGGGCTCCAAATTTGCACCATAGGTGCTAAAGAGTCTCCCCTACAAGTGTGCAAAGTTTGGGCTGGTTTTCACCACGTGGTTCTCCAGAAACAGGAGCTCAAAGTCAGTCACTTTGATCACATTTTGCTTCAAGCTGACCAGAGATCTATCTGGCATGCCCCCTCACCTCGGCACCCCCTCCCCCCTCAGGGGGAGGGGGTGCCGAGGTGGGGGTCCACTCACAGCTCGATGGTGCACCAGTATAGAAGGTTCCCCAGTAATGGGAGTTCAAAGTTCAAAAGTTGGTTCAATTGGAGCTCAACTTGAAACGGTCATATTTCCTGAACCATAGATGGTATTGATTCACTTTTTTCGGCTCCATGTAGTCGAGGGTCTTGGGAGTATGCATGCAAAGTTTGGGGCCCATAGGACCTAAAACGGGGGAGCTATCGGGTCCCAAACATGGCCAGTTTTCACATAGGCACCAATGTAAAAATGAGATGTCCTAGGGGTACCATCTTTGGGGAGTCAGTACAGGTCGGCCTTAGGTTATAGGGGCTCCAAATTTGCACCATAGGTGCTAAAGAGTCTCCCCTACAAGTGTGCAAAGTTTGGGCTGGTTTTCACCACGTGGTTCTCCAGAAACAGGAGCTCAAAGTCAGTCACTTTGATCACATTTTGCTTCAAGCTGACCAGAGATCTATCTGGCATGCCCCCTCACCTCGGCACCCCCTCCCCCCTCAGGGGGAGGGGGTGCCGAGGTGGGGGTCCACTCACAGCTCGATGGTGCACCAGTATGGAAGGTTCCCCAGTAATGGGAGTTCAAAGTTCAAAAGTTGGTTCAATTGGAGCTCAACTTGAAACGGTCATATTTCCTGAACCATAGATGGTATTGATTCACTTTTTTCGGCTCCATGTAGTCGAGGGTCTTGGGAGTATGCATGCAAAGTTTGGGGCCCATAGGACCTAAAACGGGGGAGCTATCGGGTCCCAAACATGGCCAGTTTTCACATAGGCACCAATGTAAAAATTAGATGTCCTAGGGGTACCATCTTTGGGGAGTCAGTACAGGTCGGCCTTAGGTTATAGGGGCTCCAAATTTGCACCATAGGTGCTAAAGAGTCTCCCCTACAAGTGTGCAAAGTTTGGGCTGGTTTTCACCACGTGGTTCTCCAGAAACAGGAGCTCAAAGTCAGTCACTTTGATCACATTTTGCTTCAAGCTGACCAGAGATCTATCTGGCATGCCCCCTCACCTCGGCACCCCCTCCCCCCTCAGGGGGAGGGGGTGCCGAGGTGGGGGTCCACTCACAGCTCGATGGTGCACCAGTATGGAAGGTTCCCCAGTAATGGGAGTTCAAAGTTCAAAAGTTGGTTCAATTGGAGCTCAACTTGAAACGGTCATATTTCCTGAACCATAGATGGTATTGATTCACTTTTTTCGGCTCCATGTAGTCGAGGGTCTTGGGAGTATGCATGCAAAGTTTGGGGCCCATAGGACCTAAAACGGGGGAGCTATCGGGTCCCAAACATGGCCAGTTTTCACATAGGCACCAATGTAAAAATTAGATGTCCTAGGGGTACCATCTTTGGGGAGTCAGTACAGGTCGGCCTTAGGTTATAGGGGCTCCAAATTTGCACCATAGGTGCTAAAGAGTCTCCCCTACAAGTGTGCAAAGTTTGGGCTGGTTTTCACCACGTGGTTCTCCAGAAACAGGAGCTCAAAGTCAGTCACTTTGATCACATTTTGCTTCAAGCTGACCAGAGATCTATCTGGCATGCCCCCTCACCTCGGCACCCCCTCCCCCCTCAGGGGGAGGGGGTGCCGAGGTGGGGGTCCACTCGCAGCTCGATGGTGCACCAGTATGGAAGGTTCCCCAGTAATGGGAGTTCAAAGTTCAAAAGTTGGTTCAATTGGAGCTCAACTTGAAACGGTCATATTTCCTGAACCATAGATGGTATTGATTCACTTTTTTCGGCTCCATGTAGTCGAGGGTCTTGGGAGTATGCATGCAAAGTTTGGGGCCCATAGGACCTAAAACGGGGGAGCTATCGGGTCCCAAACATGGCCAGTTTTCACATAGGCACCAATGTAAAAATTAGATGTCCTAGGGGTACCATCTTTGGGGAGTCAGTACAGGTCGGCCTTAGGTTATAGGGGCTCCAAATTTGCACCATAGGTGCTAAAGAGTCTCCCCTACAAGTGTGCAAAGTTTGGGCTGGTTTTCACCACGTGGTTCTCCAGAAACAGGAGCTCAAAGTCAGTCACTTTGATCACATTTTGCTTCAAGCTGACCAGAGATCTATCTGGCATGCCCCCTCACCTCGGCACCCCCTCCCCCCTCAGGGGGAGGGGGTGCCGAGGTGGGGGTCCACTCGCAGCTCGATGGTGCACCAGTATGGAAGGTTCCCCAGTAATGGGAGTTCAAAGTTCAAAAGTTGGTTCAATTGGAGCTCAACTTGAAACGGTCATATTTCCTGAACCATAGATGGTATTGATTCACTTTTTTCGGCTCCATGTAGTCGAGGGTCTTGGGAGTATGCATGCAAAGTTTGGGGCCCATAGGACCTAAAACGGGGGAGCTATCGGGTCCCAAACATGGCCAGTTTTCACATAGGCACCAATGTAAAAATTAGATGTCCTAGGGGTACCATCTTTGGGGAGTCAGTACAGGTCGGCCTTAGGTTATAGGGGCTCCAAATTTGCACCATAGGTGCTAAAGAGTCTCCCCTACAAGTGTGCAAAGTTTGGGCTGGTTTTCACCACGTGGTTCTCCAGAAACAGGAGCTCAAAGTCAGTCACTTTGATCACATTTTGCTTCAAGCTGACCAGAGATCTATCTGGCATGCCCCCTCACCTCGGCACCCCCTCCCCCCTCAGGGGGAGGGGGTGCCGAGGTGGGGGTCCACTCGCAGCTCGATGGTGCACCAGTATGGAAGGTTCCCCAGTAATGGGAGTTCAAAGTTCAAAAGTTGGTTCAATTGGAGCTCAACTTGAAACGGTCATATTTCCTGAACCATAGATGGTATTGATTCACTTTTTTCGGCTCCATG
Organism: Lithobates pipiens; assembly: GCF_037356315.1. Lineage (NCBI taxonomy): Eukaryota > Metazoa > Chordata > Amphibia > Anura > Ranidae > Lithobates > Lithobates pipiens. The sequence goes on along the minus strand of NW_027507907.1, from coordinate 1,918,896 downwards.
TAGTCGAGGGTCTTGGGAGTATGCATGCAAAGTTTGGGGCCCATAGGACCTAAAACGGGGGAGCTATCGGGTCCCAAACATGGCCAGTTTTCACATAGGCACCAATGTAAAAATTAGATGTCCTAGGGGTACCATCTTTGGGGAGTCAGTACAGGTCGGCCTTAGGTTATAGGGGCTCCAAATTTGCACCATAGGTGCTAAAGAGTCTCCCCTACAAGTGTGCAAAGTTTGGGCTGGTTTTCACCACGTGGTTCTCCAGAAACAGGAGCTCAAAGTCAGTCACTTTGATCACATTTTGCTTCAAGCTGACCAGAGATCTATCTGGCATGCCCCCTCACCTCGGCACCCCCTCCCCCCTCAGGGGGAGGGGGTGCCGAGGTGGGGGTCCACTCGCAGCTCGATGGTGCACCAGTATGGAAGGTTCCCCAGTAATGGGAGTTCAAAGTTCAAAAGTTGGTTCAATTGGAGCTCAACTTGAAACGGTCATATTTCCTGAACCATAGATGGTATTGATTCACTTTTTTCGGCTCCATGTAGTCGAGGGTCTTGGGAGTATGCATGCCAAGTTTGGGGCAGTTTGGACCTAAAACGGGGGAGCTATCGGGTCCCAAACATGGCCAGTTTTCACATAGGCACCAATGTAAAAATTAGATGTCCTAGGGGTACCATCTTTGGGGAGTCAGTACAGGTCGGCCTTAGGTTATAGGGGCTCCAAATTTGCACCATAGGTGCTAAAGAGTCTCCCCTACAAGTGTGCAAAGTTTGGGCTGGTTTTCACCACGTGGTTCTCCAGAAACAGGAGCTCAAAGTCAGTCACTTTGATCACATTTTGCTTCAAGCTGACCAGAGATCTATCTGGCATGCCCCCTCACCTCGGCACCCCCTCCCCCCTCAGGGGGAGGGGGTGCCGAGGTGGGGGTCCACTCGCAGCTCGATGGTGCACCAGTATGGAAGGTTCCCCAGTAATGGGAGTTCAAAGTTCCAAAGTTGGTTCAATTGGATCTCAACTTTAAACGGTCATATTTCCCAAACCATACATGGGAATGATTCACTTTCTTCAGCCCCACGTAGCCCAGGGTCTTGTGAGTATGCATGCCAAGTTTGGGGCAGTTTGGACCTAAAACGGGGGAGCTATCGGGTCCCAAACATGGCCAGTTTTCACATAGGCACCAATGTAAAAATTAGATGTCCTAGGGGTAACATCTTTGGGGAGTCAGTACAGGTCGGCCTTAGGTTATAGGGGCTCCAAATTTGCACCATAGGTGCTAAAGAGTCTCCCCTACAAGTGTGCAAAGTTTGGGCTGGTTTTCACCACGTGGTTCTCCAGAAACAGGAGCTCAAAGTCAGTCACTTTGATCACATTTTGCTTCAAGCTGACCAGAGATCTATCTGGCATGCCCCCTCACCTCGGCACCCCCTCAGGGGGAGGGGGTGCCGAGGTGGGGGTCCACTCGCAGCTCGATGGTGCACCAGTATGGAAGGTTCCCCAGTAATGGGAGTTCAAAGTTCAAAAGTTGGTTCAATTGGAGCTCAACTTGAAACGGTCATATTTCCTGAACCATAGATGGTATTGATTCACTTTTTTCGGCTCCATGTAGTCGAGGGTCTTGGGAGTATGCATGCAAAGTTTGGGGCCCATAGGACCTAAAACGGGGGAGCTATCGGGTCCCAAACATGGCCAGTTTTCACATAGGCACCAATGTAAAAATTAGATGTCCTAGTGGTACCATCTTTGGGGAGTCAGTACAGGTCGGCCTTAGGTTATAGGGGCTCCAAATTTGCACCATAGGTGCTAAAGAGTCTCCCCTACAAGTGTGCAAAGTTTGGGCTGGTTTTCACCACGTGGTTCTCCAGAAACAGGAGCTCAAAGTCAGTCACTTTGATCACATTTTGCTTCAAGCTGACCAGAGATCTATCTGGCATGCCCCCTCACCTCGGCACCCCCTCCCCCCTTAGGGGGAGGGGGTGCCGAGGTGGGGGTCCACTCACAGCTCGATGGTGCACCAGTATGGAAGGTTCCCCAGTAATGGGAGTTCAAAGTTCAAAAGTTGGTTCAATTGGAGCTCAACTTGAAACGGTCATATTTCCTGAACCATAGATGGTATTGATTCACTTTTTTCGGCTCCATGTAGTCGAGGGTCTTGGGAGTATGCATGCAAAGTTTGGGGCCCATAGGACCTAAAACGGGGGAGCTATCGGGTCCCAAACATGGCCAGTTTTCACATAGGCACCAATGTAAAAATTAGATGTCCTAGGGGTACCATCTTTGGGGAGTCAGTACAGGTCGGCCTTAGGTTATAGGGGCTCCAAATTTGCACCATAGGTGCTAAAGAGTCTCCCCTACAAGTGTGCAAAGTTTGGGCTGGTTTTCACCACGTGGTTCTCCAGAAACAGGAGCTCAAAGTCAGTCACTTTGATCACATTTTGCTTCAAGCTGACCAGAGATCTATCTGGCATGCCCCCTCACCTCGGCACCCCCTCAGGGGGAGGGGGTGCCGAGGTGGGGGTCCACTCGCAGCTCGATGGTGCACCAGTATGGAAGGTTCCCCAGTAATGGGAGTTCAAAGTTCAAAAGTTGGTTCAATTGGAGCTCAACTTGAAACGGTCATATTTCCTGAACCATAGATGGTATTGATTCACTTTTTTCGGCTCCATGTAGTCGAGGGTCTTGGGAGTATGCATGCAAAGTTTGGGGCCCATAGGACCTAAAACGGGGGAGCTATCGGGTCCCAAACATGGCCAGTTTTCACATAGGCACCAATGTAAAAATTAGATGTCCTAGGGGTACCATCTTTGGGGAGTCAGTACAGGTCGGCCTTAGGTTATAGGGGCTCCAAATTTGCACCATAGGTGCTAAAGAGTCTCCCCTACAAGTGTGCAAAGTTTGGGCTGGTTTTCACCACGTGGTTCTCCAGAAACAGGAGCTCAAAGTCAGTCACTTTGATCACATTTTGCTTCAAGCTGACCAGAGATCTATCTGGCATGCCCCCTCACCTCGGCACCCCCTCCCCCCTCAGGGGGAGGGGGTGCCGAGGTGGGGGTCCACTCGCAGCTCGATGGTGCACCAGTATGGAAGGTTCCCCAGTAATGGGAGTTCAAAGTTCAAAAGTTGGTTCAATTGGAGCTCAACTTGAAACGGTCATATTTCCTGAACCATAGATGGTATTGATTCACTTTTTTCGGCTCCATGTAGTCGAGGGTCTTGGGAGTATGCATGCAAAGTTTGGGGCCCATAGGACCTAAAACGGGGGAGCTATCGGGTCCCAAACATGGCCAGTTTTCACATAGGCACCAATGTAAAAATTAGATGTCCTAGGGGTACCATCTTTGGGGAGTCAGTACAGGTCGGCCTTAGGTTATAGGGGCTCCAAATTTGCACCATAGGTGCTAAAGAGTCTCCCCTACAAGTGTGCAAAGTTTGGGCTGGTTTTCACCACGTGGTTCTCCAGAAACAGGAGCTCAAAGTCAGTCACTTTGATCACATTTTGCTTCAAGCTGACCAGAGATCTATCTGGCATGCCCCCTCACCTCGGCACCCCCTCCCCCCTCAGGGGGAGGGGGTGCCGAGGTGGGGGTCCACTCACAGCTCGATGGTGCACCAGTATGGAAGGTTCCCCAGTAATGGGAGTTCAAAGTTCAAAAGTTGGTTCAATTGGAGCTCAACTTGAAACGGTCATATTTCCTGAACCATAGATGGTATTGATTCACTTTTTTCGGCTCCATGTAGTCGAGGGTCTTGGGAGTATGCATGCAAAGTTTGGGGCCCATAGGACCTAAAACGGGGGAGCTATCGGGTCCCAAACATGGCCAGTTTTCACATAGGCACCAATGTAAAAATTAGATGTCCTAGGGGTACCATCTTTGGGGAGTCAGTACAGGTCGGCCTTAGGTTATAGGGGCTCCAAATTTGCACCATAGGTGCTAAAGAGTCTCCCCTACAAGTGTGCAAAGTTTGGGCTGGTTTTCACCACGTGGTTCTCCAGAAACAGGAGCTCAAAGTCAGTCACTTTGATCACATTTTGCTTCAAGCTGACCAGAGATCTATCTGGCATGCCCCCTCACCTCGGCACCCCCTCCCCCCTCAGGGGGAGGGGGTGCCGAGGTGGGGGTCCACTCACAGCTCGATGGTGCACCAGTATGGAAGGTTCCCCAGTAATGGGAGTTCAAAGTTCAAAAGTTGGTTCAATTGGAGCTCAACTTGAAACGGTCATATTTCCTGAACCATAGATGGTATTGATTCACTTTTTTCGGCTCCATGTAGTCGAGGGTCTTGGGAGTATGCATGCAAAGTTTGGGGCCCATAGGACCTAAAACGGGGGAGCTATCGGGTCCCAAACATGGCCAGTTTTCACATAGGCACCAATGTAAAAATTAGATGTCCTAGGGGTACCATCTTTGGGGAGTCAGTACAGGTCAGCCTTAGGTTATAGGGGCTCCAAATTTGCACCATAGGTGCTAAAGAGTCTCCCCTACAAGTGTGCAAAGTTTGGGCTGGTTTTCACCACGTGGTTCTCCAGAAACAGGAGCTCAAAGTCAGTCACTTTGATCACATTTTGCTTCAAGCTGACCAGAGATCTATCTGGCATGCCCCCTCACCTCGGGAGGGGGTGCCGAGGTGGGGGTCCACTCGCAGCTCGATGGTGCACCAGTATGGAAGGTTCCCCAGTAATGGGAGTTCAAAGTTCAAAAGTTGGTTCAATTGGAGCTCAACTTGAAACGGTCATATTTCCTGAACCATAGATGGTATTGATTCACTTTTTTCGGCTCCATGTAGTCGAGGGTCTTGGGAGTATGCATGCAAAGTTTGGGGCCCATAGGACCTAAAACGGGGGAGCTATCGGGTCCCAAACATGGCCAGTTTTCACATAGGCACCAATGTAAAAATTAGATGTCCTAGGGGTACCATCTTTGGGGAGTCAGTACAGGTCGGCCTTAGGTTATAGGGGCTCCAAATTTGCACCATAGGTGCTAAAGAGTCTCCCCTACAAGTGTGCAAAGTTTGGGCTGGTTTTCACCACGTGGTTCTCCAGAAACAGGAGCTCAAAGTCAGTCACTTTGATCACATTTTGCTTCAAGCTGACCAGAGATCTATCTGGCATGCCCCCTCACCTCGGCACCCCCTCCCCCCTCAGGGGGAGGGGGTGCCGAGGTGGGGGTCCACTCGCAGCTCGATGGTGCACCAGTATGGAAGGTTCCCCAGTAATTGGAGTTCAAAGTTCAAAAGTTGGTTCAATTGGAGCTCAACTTGAAACGGTCATATTTCCTGAACCATAGATGGTATTGATTCACTTTTTTCGGCTCCATGTAGTCGAGGGTCTTGTGAGTATGCATGCCAAGTTTGGGGCAGTTTGGACCTAAAACGGGGGAGCTATCGGGTCCCAAACATGGCCAGTTTTCACATAGGCACCAATGTAAAAATTAGATGTCCTAGGGGTACCATCTTTGGGGAGTCAGTACAGGTCGGCCTTAGGTTATAGGGGCTCCAAATTTGCACCATAGGTGCTAAAGAGTCTCCCCTACAAGTGTGCAAAGTTTGGGCTGGTTTTCACCACGTGGTTCTCCAGAAACAGGAGCTCAAAGTCAGTCACTTTGATCACATTTTGCTTCAAGCTGACCAGAGATCTATCTGGCATGCCCCCTCACCTCGGCACCCCCTCCCCCCTCAGAGGGAGGGGGTGCCGAGGTGGGGGTCCACTCGCAGCTCGATGGTGCACCAGTATGGAAGGTTCCCCAGTAATGGGAGTTCAAAGTTCCAAAGTTGGTTCAATTGGAGCTCAACTGTAAACGGTCATATTTCCCGAACCATACATGGGAATGATTCACTTTCTTCAGCCCCACGTAGCCCAGGGTCTTGTGAGTATGCATGCAAAGTTTGGGACAGTTTGGACCTAAAACGGGGGAGCTATCGGGTCCCAAACATGGCCAGTTTTCACATAGGCACCAATGTAAAAATTAGATGTCCTAGGGGTACCATCTTTGGGGAGTCAGTACAGGTTGGCCTTAGGTTATAGGGGCTCCAAATTTGCACCATAGGTGCTAAAGAGTCTCCCCTACAAGTGTGCAAAGTTTGGGCTGGTTTTCACCATGTGGTTCTCCAGAAACAGGAGCTCAAAGTCAGTCACTTTGATCACATTTTGCTTCAAGCTGACCAGAGATCTATCTGGCATGCCCCCTCACCTCAGCACCCCCTCCCCCCTCAGGGGGAGGGGGTGCCGAGGTGGGGGTCCACTCGCAGCTCGATGGTGCACCAGTATGAAAGGTTCCCCAGTAATGGGAGTTCAAAGTTCAAAAGTTGGTTCAATTGGAGCTCAACTTGAAACGGTCATATTTCCTGAACCATAGATGGTATTGATTCACTTTTTTCGACTCCATGTAGTCGAGGGTCTTGGGAGTATGCATGCAAAGTTTGGGGCCCATAGGACCTAAAACGGGGGAGCTATCGGGTCCCAAACATGGCCAGTTTTCACATAGGCACCAATGTAAAAATTAGATGTCCTAGGGGTACCATCTTTGGGGAGTCAGTACAGGTCGGCCTTAGGTTATAGGGGCTCCAAATTTGCACCATAGGTGCTAAAGAGTCTCCCCTACAAGTGTGCAAAGTTTGGGCTGGTTTTCACCATGTGGTTCTCCAGAAACAGGAGCTCAAAGTCAGTCACTTTGATCACATTTTGCTTCAAGCTGACCAGAGATCTATCTGGCATGCCCCCTCACCTCGGCACCCCCTCCCCCCTCAGGGGGAGGGGGTGCCGAGGTGGGGGTCCACTCGCAGCTCGATGGTGCACCAGTATGGAAGGTTCCCCAGTAATGGGAGTTCAAAGTTCCAAAGTTGGTTCAATTGGAGCTCAACTGTAAACGGTCATATTTCCCGAACCATACATGGGAATGATTCACTTTCTTCAGCCCCACGTAGCCCAGGGTCTTGTGAGTATGCATGCAAAGTTTGGGGCAGTTTGGACCTAAAACGGGGGAGCTATCGGGTCCCAAACATGGCCAGTTTTCACATAGGCACCAATGTAAAAATTAGATGTCCTAGGGGTACCATCTTTGGGGAGTCAGTACAGGTCGGCCTTAGGTTATAGGGGCTCCAAATTTGCACCATAGGTGCTAAAGAGTCTCCCCTACAAGTGTGCAAAGTTTGGGCTGGTTTTCACCACGTGGTTCTCCAGAAACAGGAGCTCAAAGTCAGTCACTTTGATCACATTTTGCTTCAAGCTGACCAGAGATCTATCTGGCATGCCCCCTCACCTCGGCACCCCCTCAGGGGGAGGGGGTGCCGAGGTGGGGGTCCACTCGCAGCTCGATGGTGCACCAGTATGGAAGGTTCCCCAGTAATGGGAGTTCAAAGTTCAAAAGTTGGTTCAATTGGAGCTCAACTTGAAACGGTCATATTTCCTGAACCATAGATGGTATTGATTCACTTTTTTCGGCTCCATGTAGTCGAGGGTCTTGGGAGTATGCATGCAAAGTTTGGGGCCCATAGGACCTAAAACGGGGGAGCTATCGGGTCCCAAACATGGCCAGTTTTCACATAGGCACCAATGTAAAAATTAGATGTCCTAGGGGTACCATCTTTGGGGAGTCAGTACAGGTCGGCCTTAGGTTATAGGGGCTCCAAATTTGCACCATAGGTGCTAAAGAGTCTCCCCTACAAGTGTGCAAAGTTTGGGCTGGTTTTCACCACGTGGTTCTCCAGAAACAGGAGCTCAAAGTCAGTCACTTTGATCACATTTTGCTTCAAGCTGACCAGAGATCTATCTGGCATGCCCCCTCACCTCGGCACCCCCTCCCCCCTCAGGGGGAGGGGGTGCCGAGGTGGGGGTCCACTCGCAGCTCGATGGTGCACCAGTATGGAAGGTTCCCCAGTAATGGGAGTTCAAAGTTCAAAAGTTGGTTCAATTGGAGCTCAACTTGAAACGGTCATATTTCCTGAACCATAGATGGTATTGATTCACTTTTTTCGGCTCCATGTAGTCGAGGGTCTTGGGAGTATGCATGCAAAGTTTGGGGCCCATAGGACCTAAAACGGGGGAGCTATCGGGTCCCAAACATGGCCAGTTTTCACATAGGCACCAATGTAAAAATTAGATGTCCTAGGGGTACCATCTTTGGGGAGTCAGTACAGGTCGGCCTTAGGTTATAGGGGCTCCAAATTTGCACCATAGGTGCTAAAGAGTCTCCCCTACAAGTGTGCAAAGTTTGGGCTGGTTTTCACCACGTGGTTCTCCAGAAACAGGAGCTCAAAGTCAGTCACTTTGATCACATTTTGCTTCAAGCTGACCAGAGATCTATCTGGCATGCCCCCTCACCTCGGCACCCCCTCCCCCCTCAGGGGGAGGGGGTGCCGAGGTGGGGGTCCACTCACAGCTCGATGGTGCACCAGTATGGAAGGTTCCCCAGTAATGGGAGTTCAAAGTTCAAAAGTTGGTTCAATTGGAGCTCAACTTGAAACGGTCATATTTCCTGAACCATAGATGGTATTGATTCACTTTTTTCGGCTCCATGTAGTCGAGGGTCTTGGGAGTATGCATGCAAAGTTTGGGGCCCATAGGACCTAAAACGGGGGAGCTATCGGGTCCCAAACATGGCCAGTTTTCACATAGGCACCAATGTAAAAATTAGATGTCCTAGGGGTACCATCTTTGGGGAGTCAGTACAGGTCGGCCTTAGGTTATAGGGGCTCCAAATTTGCACCATAGGTGCTAAAGAGTCTCCCCTACAAGTGTGCAAAGTTTGGGCTGGTTTTCACCACGTGGTTCTCCAGAAACAGGAGCTCAAAGTCAGTCACTTTGATCACATTTTGCTTCAAGCTGACCAGAGATCTATCTGGCATGCCCCCTCACCTCGGCACCCCCTCCCCCCTCAGGGGGAGGGGGTGCCGAGGTGGGGGTCCACTCACAGCTCGATGGTGCACCAGTATGGAAGGTTCCCCAGTAATGGGAGTTCAAAGTTCAAAAGTTGGTTCAATTGGAGCTCAACTTGAAACGGTCATATTTCCTGAACCATAGATGGTATTGATTCACTTTTTTCGGCTCCATGTAGTCGAGGGTCTTGGGAGTATGCATGCAAAGTTTGGGGCCCATAGGACCTAAAACGGGGGAGCTATCGGGTCCCAAACATGGCCAGTTTTCACATAGGCACCAATGTAAAAATTAGATGTCCTAGGGGTACCATCTTTGGGGAGTCAGTACAGGTCGGCCTTAGGTTATAGGGGCTCCAAATTTGCACCATAGGTGCTAAAGAGTCTCCCCTACAAGTGTGCAAAGTTTGGGCTGGTTTTCACCACGTGGTTCTCCAGAAACAGGAGCTCAAAGTCAGTCACTTTGATCACATTTTGCTTCAAGCTGACCAGAGATCTATCTGGCATGCCCCCTCACCTCGGGAGGGGGTGCCGAGGTGGGGGTCCACTCGCAGCTCGATGGTGCACCAGTATGGAAGGTTCCCCAGTAATGGGAGTTCAAAGTTCAAAAGTTGGTTCAATTGGAGCTCAACTTGAAACGGTCATATTTCCTGAACCATAGATGGTATTGATTCACTTTTTTCGGCTCCATGTAGTCGAGGGTCTTGGGAGTATGCATGCAAAGTTTGGGGCCCATAGGACCTAAAACGGGGGAGCTATCGGGTCCCAAACATGGCCAGTTTTCACATAGGCACCAATGTAAAAATTAGATGTCCTAGGGGTACCATCTTTGGGGAGTCAGTACAGGTCGGCCTTAGGTTATAGGGGCTCCAAATTTGCACCATAGGTGCTAAAGAGTCTCCCCTACAAGTGTGCAAAGTTTGGGCTGGTTTTCACCACGTGGTTCTCCAGAAACAGGAGCTCAAAGTCAGTCACTTTGATCACATTTTGCTTCAAGCTGACCAGAGATCTATCTGGCATGCCCCCTCACCTCGGCACCCCCTCCCCCCTCAGGGGGAGGGGGTGCCGAGGTGGGGGTCCACTCGCAGCTCGATGGTGCACCAGTATGGAAGGTTCCCCAGTAATGGGAGTTCAAAGTTCAAAAGTTGGTTCAATTGGAGCTCAACTTGAAACGGTCATATTTCCTGAACCATAGATGGTATTGATTCACTTTTTTCGGCTCCATGTAGTCGAGGGTCTTGTGAGTATGCATGCCAAGTTTGGGGCAGTTTGGACCTAAAACGGGGGAGCTATCGGGTCCCAAACATGGCCAGTTTTCACATAGGCACCAATGTAAAAATTAGATGTCCTAGGGGTACCATCTTTGGGGAGTCAGTACAGGTCGGCCTTAGGTTATAGGGGCTCCAAATTTGCACCATAGGTGCTAAAGAGTCTCCCCTACAAGTGTGCAAAGTTTGGGCTGGTTTTCACCACGTGGTTCTCCAGAAACAGGAGCTCAAAGTCAGTCACTTTGATCACATTTTGCTTCAAGCTGACCAGAGATCTATCTGGCATGCCCCCTCACCTCGGCACCCCCTCCCCCCTCAGAGGGAGGGGGTGCCGAGGTGGGGGTCCACTCGCAGCTCGATGGTGCACCAGTATGGAAGGTTCCCCAGTAATGGGAGTTCAAAGTTCCAAAGTTGGTTCAATTGGAGCTCAACTGTAAACGGTCATATTTCCCGAACCATACATGGGAATGATTCACTTTCTTCAGCCCCACGTAGCCCAGGGTCTTGTGAGTATGCATGCAAAGTTTGGGACAGTTTGGACCTAAAACGGGGGAGCTATCGGGTCCCAAACATGGCCAGTTTTCACATAGGCACCAATGTAAAAATTAGATGTCCTAGGGGTACCATCTTTGGGGAGTCAGTACAGGTTGGCCTTAGGTTATAGGGGCTCCAAATTTGCACCATAGGTGCTAAAGAGTCTCCCCTACAAGTGTGCAAAGTTTGGGCTGGTTTTCACCATGTGGTTCTCCAGAAACAGGAGCTCAAAGTCAGTCACTTTGATCACATTTTGCTTCAAGCTGACCAGAGATCTATCTGGCATGCCCCCTCACCTCAGCACCCCCTCCCCCCTCAGGGGGAGGGGGTGCCGAGGTGGGGGTCCACTCGCAGCTCGATGGTGCACCAGTATGAAAGGTTCCCCAGTAATGGGAGTTCAAAGTTCAAAAGTTGGTTCAATTGGAGCTCAACTTGAAACGGTCATATTTCCTGAACCATAGATGGTATTGATTCACTTTTTTCGACTCCATGTAGTCGAGGGTCTTGGGAGTATGCATGCAAAGTTTGGGGCCCATAGGACCTAAAACGGGGGAGCTATCGGGTCCCAAACATGGCCAGTTTTCACATAGGCACCAATGTAAAAATTAGATGTCCTAGGGGTACCATCTTTGGGGAGTCAGTACAGGTCGGCCTTAGGTTATAGGGGCTCCAAATTTGCACCATAGGTGCTAAAGAGTCTCCCCTACAAGTGTGCAAAGTTTGGGCTGGTTTTCACCATGTGGTTCTCCAGAAACAGGAGCTCAAAGTCAGTCACTTTGATCACATTTTGCTTCAAGCTGACCAGAGATCTATCTGGCATGCCCCCTCACCTCGGCACCCCCTCCCCCCTCAGGGGGAGGGGGTGCCGAGGTGGGGGTCCACTCGCAGCTCGATGGTGCACCAGTATGGAAGGTTCCCCAGTAATGGGAGTTCAAAGTTCCAAAGTTGGTTCAATTGGAGCTCAACTGTAAACGGTCATATTTCCCGAACCATACATGGGAATGATTCACTTTCTTCAGCCCCACGTAGCCCAGGGTCTTGTGAGTATGCATGCAAAGTTTGGGGCAGTTTGGACCTAAAACGGGGGAGCTATCGGGTCCCAAACATGGCCAGTTTTCACATAGGCACCAATGTAAAAATTAGATGTCCTAGGGGTACCATCTTTGGGGAGTCAGTACAGGTCGGCCTTAGGTTATAGGGGCTCCAAATTTGCACCATAGGTGCTAAAGAGTCTCCCCTACAAGTGTGCAAAGTTTGGGCTGGTTTTCACCACGTGGTTCTCCAGAAACAGGAGCTCAAAGTCAGTCACTTTGAACACATTTTGCTTCAAGCTGACCAGAGATCTATCTGGCATGCCCCCTCACCTCGGCACCCCCTCCCCCCTAAGGGGGAGGGGGTGCCGAGGTGGGGGTCCACTCGCAGCTCGATGGTGCACCAGTATGGAAGGTTCCCCAGTAATGGGAGTTCAAAGTTCCAAAGTTGGTTCAATTGGAGCTCAACTTTAAACGGTCATATTTCCCGAACCATTCATGGGAATGATTCACTTTCTTCAGCCCCACGTAGCCCAGGGTCTTGTGAGTATGCATGCCAAGTTTGGGGCAGTTTGGACCTAAAACGGGGGAGCTATCGGGTCCCAAACATGGCCAGTTTTCACATAGGCACCAATGTAAAAATTAGATGTCCTAGGGGTACCATCTTTGGGGAGTCAGTACAGGTCGGCCTTAGGTTATAGGGGCTCCAAATTTGCACCATAGGTGCTAAAGAGTCTCCCCTACAAGTGTGCAAAGTTTGGGCTGGTTTTCACCACGTGGTTCTCCAGAAACAGGAGCTCAAAGTCAGTCACTTTGATCACATTTTGCTTCAAGCTGACCAGAGATCTATCTGGCATGCCCCCTCACCTCGGCACCCCCTCAGGGGGAGGGGGTGCCGAGGTGGGGGTCCACTCGCAGCTCGATGGTGCACCAGTATGGAAGGTTCCCCAGTAATGGGAGTTCAAAGTTCAAAAGTTGGTTCAATTGGAGCTTAACTTTAAACGGTCATATTTCCTGAACCATAGATGGTATTGATTCACTTTTTTCGGCTCCATGTAGTCGAGGGTCTTGGGAGTATGCATGCAAAGTTTGGGGCCCATAGGACCTAAAACGGGGGAGCTATCGGGTCCCAAACATGGCCAGTTTTCACATAGGCACCAATGTAAAAATTAGATGTCCTAGGGGTACCATCTTTGGGGAGTCAGTACAGGTCGGCCTTAGGTTATAGGGGCTCCAAATTTGCACCATAGGTGCTAAAGAGTCTCCCCTACAAGTGTGAAAAGTTTGGGCTGGTTTTCACCACGTGGTTCTCCAGAAACAGGAGCTCAAAGTCAGTCACTTTGATCACATTTTGCTTCAAGCTGACCAGAGATCTATCTGGCATGCCCCCTCACCTCGGCACCCCCTCCCCCCTCAGGGGGAGGGGGTGCCGAGGTGGGGGTCCACTCGCAGCTCGATGGTGCACCAGTATGGAAGGTTCCCCAGTAATGGGAGTTCAAAGTTCAAAAGTTGGTTCAATTGGAGCTCAACTTGAAACGGTCATATTTCCTGAACCATAGATGGTATTGATTCACTTTTTTCGGCTCCATGTAGTCGAGGGTCTTGGGAGTATGCATGCAAAGTTTGGGGCCCATAGGACCTAAAACGGGGGAGCTATCGGGTCCCAAACATGGCCAGTTTTCACATAGGCACCAATGTAAAAATTAGATGTCCTAGGGGTACCATCTTTGGGGAGTCAGTACAGGTCGGCCTTAGGTTATAGGGGCTCCAAATTTGCACCATAGGTGCTAAAGAGTCTCCCCTACAAGTGTGCAAAGTTTGGGCTGGTTTTCACCACGTGGTTCTCCAGAAACAGGAGCTCAAAGTCAGTCACTTTGATCACATTTTGCTTCAAGCTGACCAGAGATCTATCTGGCATGCCCCCTCACCTCGGCACCCCCTCCCCCCTCAGGGGGAGGGGGTTCCGAGGTGGGGGTCCACTCGCAGCTCGATGGTGCACCAGTATGGAAGGTTCCCCAGTAATGGGAGTTCAAAGTTCAAAAGTTGGTTCAATTGGAGCTCAACTTGAAACGGTCATATTTCCTGAACCATAGATGGTATTGATTCACTTTTTTCGGCTCCATGTAGTCGAGGGTCTTGGGAGTATGCATGCAAAGTTTGGGGCCCATAGGACCTAAAACGGGGGAGCTATCGGGTCCCAAACATGGCCAGTTTTCACATAGGCACCAATGTAAAAATTAGATGTCCTAGGGGTACCATCTTTGGGGAGTCAGTACAGGTCGGCCTTAGGTTATAGGGGCTCCAAATTTGCACCATAGGTGCTAAAGAGTCTCCCCTACAAGTGTGCAAAGTTTGGGCTGGTTTTCACCACGTGGTTCTCCAGAAACAGGAGCTCAAAGTCAGTCACTTTGATCACATTTTGCTTCAAGCTGACCAGAGATCTATCTGGCATGCCCCCTCACCTCGGCACCCCCTCCCCCCTCAGGGGGAGGGGGTGCCGAGGTGGGGGTCCACTCGCAGCTCGATGGTGCACCAGTATGGAAGGTTCCCCAGTAATGGGAGTTCAAAGTTCAAAAGTTGGTTCAATTGGAGCTCAACTTGAAACGGTCATATTTCCTGAACCATAGATGGTATTGATTCACTTTTTTCGGCTCCATGTAGTCGAGGGTCTTGTGAGTATGCATGCCAAGTTTGGGGCAGTTTGGACCTAAAACGGGGGAGCTATCGGGTCCCAAACATGGCCAGTTTTCACATAGGCACCAATGTAAAAATTAGATGTCCTAGGGGTACCATCTTTGGGGAGTCAGTACAGGTCGGCCTTAGGTTATAGGGGCTCCAAATTTGCACCATAGGTGCTAAAGAGTCTCCCCTACAAGTGTGCAAAGTTTGGGCTGGTTTTCACCACGTGGTTCTCCAGAAACAGGAGCTCAAAGTCAGTCACTTTGATCACATTTTGCTTCAAGCTGACCAGAGATCTATCTGGCATGCCCCCTCACCTCGGCACCCCCTCCCCCCTCAGGGGGAGGGGGTGCCGAGGTGGGGGTCCACTCGCAGCTTGATGGTGCACCAGTATGGAAGGTTCCCCAGTAATGGGAGTTCAAAGTTCAAAAGTTGGTTCAATTGGAGCTCAACTTGAAACGGTCATATTTCCTGAACCATAGATGGTATTGATTCACTTTTTTCGGCTCCATGTAGTCGAGGGTCTTGGGAGTATGCATGCAAAGTTTGGGGCCCATAGGACCTAAAACGGGGGAGCTATCGGGTCCCAAACATGGCCAGTTTTCACATAGGCACCAATGTAAAAATTAGATGTCCTAGGGGTACCATCTTTGGGGAGTCAGTACAGGTCGGCCTTAGGTTATAGGGGCTCCAAATTTGCACCATAGGTGCTAAAGAGTCTCCCCTACAAGTGTGCAAAGTTTGGGCTGGTTTTCACCACGTGGTTCTCCAGAAACAGGAGCTCAAAGTCAGTCACTTTGATCACATTTTGCTTCAAGCTGACCAGAGATCTATCTGGCATGCCCCCTCACCTCGGCACCCCCTCCCCCCTCAGGGGGAGGGGGTGCCGAGGTGGGGGTCCACTCGCAGCTCGATGGTGCACCAGTATGGAAGGTTCCCCAGTAATGGGAGTTCAAAGTTCAAAAGTTGGTTCAATTGGAGCTCAACTTGAAACGGTCATATTTCCTGAACCATAGATGGTATTGATTCACTTTTTTCGGCTCCATGTAGTCGAGGGTCTTGGGAGTATGCCTGCAAAGTTTGGGGCCCATAGGACCTAAAACGGGGGAGCTATCGGGTCCCAAACATGGCCAGTTTTCACATAGGCACCAATGTAAAAATTAGATGTCCTAGGGGTACCATCTTTGGGGAGTCAGTACAGGTCGGCCTTAGGTTATAGGGGCTCCAAATTTGCACCATAGGTGCTAAAGAGTCTCCCCTACAAGTGTGCAAAGTTTGGGCTGGTTTTCACCACGTGGTTCTCCAGAAACAGGAGCTCAAAGTCAGTCACTTTGATCACATTTTGCTTCAAGCTGACCAGAGATCTATCTGGCATGCCCCCTCACCTCGGCACCCCCTCCCCCCTCAGGGGGAGGGGGTGCCGAGGTGGGGGTCCACTCACAGCTCGATGGTGCACCAGTATGGAAGGTTCCCCAGTAATGGGAGTTCAAAGTTCAAAAGTTGGTTCAATTGGAGCTCAACTTGAAACGGTCATATTTCCTGAACCATAGATGGTATTGATTCACTTTTTTCGGCTCCATGTAGTCGAGGGTCTTGGGAGTATGCATGCAAAGTTTGGGGCCCATAGGACCTAAAACGGGGGAGCTATCGGGTCCCAAACATGGCCAGTTTTCACATAGGCACCAATGTAAAAATTAGATGTCCTAGGGGTACCATCTTTGGGGAGTCAGTACAGGTCGGCCTTAGGTTATAGGGGCTCCAAATTTGCACCATAGGTGCTAAAGAGTCTCCCCTACAAGTGTGCAAAGTTTGGGCTGGTTTTCACCACGTGGTTCTCCAGAAACAGGAGCTCAAAGTCAGTCACTTTGATCACATTTTGCTTCAAGCTGACCAGAGATCTATCTGGCATGCCCCCTCACCTCGGCACCCCCTCAGGGGGAGGGGGTGCCGAGGTGGGGGTCCACTCGCAGCTCGATGGTGCACCAGTATGGAAGGTTCCCCAGTAATGGGAGTTCAAAGTTCAAAAGTTGGTTCAATTGGAGCTCAACTTGAAACGGTCATATTTCCTGAACCATAGATGGTATTGATTCACTTTTTTCGGCTCCATGTAGTCGAGGGTCTTGGGAGTATGCATGCAAAGTTTGGGGCCCATAGGACCTAAAACGGGGGAGCTATCGGGTCCCAAACATGGCCAGTTTTCACATAGGCACCAATGTAAAAATTAGATGTCCTAGGGGTACCATCTTTGGGGAGTCAGTACAGGTCGGCCTTAGGTTATAGGGGCTCCAAATTTGCACCATAGGTGCTAAAGAGTCTCCCCTACAAGTGTGCAAAGTTTGGGCTGGTTTTCACCACGTGGTTCTCCAGAAACAGGAGCTCAAAGTCAGTCACTTTGATCACATTTTGCTTCAAGCTGACCAGAGATCTATCTGGCATGCCCCCTGGGTGCCGAGGTGGGGGTCCACTCGCAGCTCGATGGTGCACCAGTATGGAAGGTTTCCCAGTAATGGGAGTTCAAAGTTCAAAAGTTGGTTCAATTGGAGCTCAACTTGAAACGGTCATATTTCCTGAACCATAGATGGTATTGATTCACTTTTTTCGGCTCCATGTAGTCGAGGGTCTTGGGAGTATGCATGCAAAGTTTGGGGCCCATAGGACCTAAAACGGGGGAGCTATCGGGTCCCAAACATGGCCAGTTTTCACATAGGCACCAATGTAAAAATTAGATGTCCTAGGGGTACCATCTTTGGGGAGTCAGTACAGGTCGGCCTTAGGTTATAGGGGCTCCAAATTTGCACCATAGGTGCTAAAGAGTCTCCCCTACAAGTGTGCAAAGTTTGGGCTGGTTTTCACCACGTGGTTCTCCAGAAACAGGAGCTCAAAGTCAGTCACTTTGATCACATTTTGCTTCAAGCTGACCAGAGATCTATCTGGCATGCCCCCTGGGTGCCGAGGTGGGGGTCCACTCGCAGCTCGATGGTGCACCAGTATGGAAGGTTTCCCAGTAATGGGAGTTCAAAGTTCAAAAGTTGGTTCAATTGGAGCTCAACTTGAAACGGTCATATTTCCTGAACCATAGATGGTATTGATTCACTTTTTTCGGCTCCATGTAGTCGAGGGTCTTGGGAGTATGCATGCAAAGTTTGGGGCCCATAGGACCTAAAACGGGGGAGCTATCGGGTCCCAAACATGGCCAGTTTTCACATAGGCACCAATGTAAAAATTAGATGTCCTAGGGGTACCATCTTTGGGGAGTCAGTACAGGTCGGCCTTAGGTTATAGGGGCTCCAAATTTGCACCATAGGTGCTAAAGAGTCTCCCCTACAAGTGTGCAAAGTTTGGGCTGGTTTTCACCACGTGGTTCTCCAGAAACAGGAGCTCAAAGTCAGTCACTTTGATCACATTTTGCTTCAAGCTGACCAGAGATCTATCTGGCATGCCCCCTCACCTCGGCACCCCCTCCCCCCTAAGGGGGAGGGGGTGCCGAGGTGGGGGTCCACTCGCAGCTCGATGGTGCACCAGTATGGAAGGTTCCCCAGTAATGGGAGTTCAAAGTTCCAAAGTTGGTTCAATTGGAGCTCAACTTTAAACGGTCATATTTCCCGAACCATTCATGGGAATGATTCACTTTCTTCAGCCCCACCTAGCCCAGGGTCTTGTGAGTATGCATGCCAAGTTTGGGGCAGTTTGGACCTAAAACGGGGGAGCTATTGGGTCCCAAACATGGCCAGTTTTCACATAGGCACCAATGTAAAAATTAGATGTCCTAGGGGTACCATCTTTGGGGAGTCAGTACAGGTCGGCCTTAGGTTATAGGGGCTCCAAATTTGCACCATAGGTGCTAAAGAGTCTCCCCTACAAGTGTGCAAAGTTTGGGCTGGTTTTCACCACGTGGTTCTCCAGAAACAGGAGCTCAAAGTCAGTCACTTTGATCACATTTTGCTTCAAGCTGACCAGAGATCTATCTGGCATGCCCCCTCACCTCGGCACCCCCTCAGGGGGAGGGGGTGCCGAGGTGGGGGTCCACTCGCAGCTCGATGGTGCACCAGTATGGAAGGTTTCCCAGTAATGGGAGTTCAAAGTTCAAAAGTTGGTTCAATTGGAGCTCAACTTGAAACGGTCATATTTCCTGAACCATAGATGGTATTGATTCACTTTTTTCGGCTCCATGTAGTCGAGGGTCTTGGGAGTATGCATGCAAAGTTTGGGGCCCATAGGACCTAAAACGGGGGAGCTATCGGGTCCCAAACATGGCCAGTTTTCACATAGGCACCAATGTAAAAATTAGATGTCCTAGGGGTACCATCTTTGGGGAGTCAGTACAGGTCGGCCTTAGGTTATAGGGGCTCCAAATTTGCACCATAGGTGCTAAAGAGTCTCCCCTACAAGTGTGCAAAGTTTGGGCTGGTTTTCACCACGTGGTTCTCCAGAAACAGGAGCTCAAAGTCAGTCACTTTGATCACATTTTGCTTCAAGCTGACCAGAGATCTATCTGGCATGCCCCCTCACCTCGGCACCCCCTCCCCCCTCAGGGGGAGGGGGTGCCGAGGTGGGGGTCCACTCGCAGCTCGATGGTGCACCAGTATGGAAGGTTCCCCAGTAATGGGAGTTCAAAGTTCAAAAGTTGGTTCAATTGGAGCTCAACTTGAAACGGTCATATTTCCTGAACCATAGATGGTATTGATTCACTTTTTTCGGCTCCATGTAGTCGAGGGTCTTGGGAGTATGCATGCAAAGTTTGGGGCCCATAGGACCTAAAACGGGGGAGCTATCGGGTCCCAAACATGGCCAGTTTTCACATAGGCACCAATGTAAAAATTAGATGTCCTAGGGGTACCATCTTTGGGGAGTCAGTACAGGTCGGCCTTAGGTTATAGGGGCTCCAAATTTGCACCATAGGTGCTAAAGAGTCTCCCCTACAAGTGTGCAAAGTTTGGACTGGTTTTCACCACGTGGTTCTCCAGAAACAGGAGCTCAAAGTCAGTCACTTTGATCACATTTTGCTTCAAGCTGACCAGAGATCTATCTGGCATGCCCCCTCACCTCGGCACCCCCTCCCCCCTCAGGGGGAGGGGTTGCCGAGGTGGGGGTCCACTCGCAGCTCGATGGTGCACCAGTATGGAAGGTTTCCCAGTAATGGGAGTTCAAAGTTCAAAAGTTGGTTCAATTGGAGCTCAACTTGAAACGGTCATATTTCCTGAACCATAGATGGTATTGATTCACTTTTTTCGGCTCCATGTAGTCGAGGGTCTTGGGAGTATGCATGCAAAGTTTGGGGCCCATAGGACCTAAAACGGGGGAGCTATCGGGTCCCAAACATGGCCAGTTTTCACATAGGCACCAATGTAAAAATTAGATGTCCTAGGGGTACCATCTTTGGGGAGTCAGTACAGGTCGGCCTTAGGTTATAGGGGCTCCAAATTTGCACCATAGGTGCTAAAGAGTCTCCCCTACAAGTGTGCAAAGTTTGGGCTGGTTTTCACCACGTGGTTCTCCAGAAACAGGAGCTCAAAGTCAGTCACTTTGATCACATTTTGCTTCAAGCTGACCAGAGATCTATCTGGCATGCCCCCTCACCTCGGCACCCCCTCCCCCCTCAGGGGGAGGGGTTGCCGAGGTGGGGGTCCACTCGCAGCTCGATGGTGCACCAGTATGGAAGGTTTCCCAGTAATGGGAGTTCAAAGTTCAAAAGTTGGTTCAATTGGAGCTCAACTTGAAACGGTCATATTTCCTGAACCATAGATGGTATTGATTCACTTTTTTCGGCTCCATGTAGTCGAGGGTCTTGGGAGTATGCATGCAAAGTTTGGGGCCCATAGGACCTAAAACGGGGGAGCTATCGGGTCCCAAACATGGCCAGTTTTCACATAGGCACCAATGTAAAAATTAGATGTCCTAGGGGTACCATCTTTGGGGAGTCAGTACAGGTCGGCCTTAGGTTATAGGGGCTCCAAATTTGCACCATAGGTGCTAAAGAGTCTCCCCTACAAGTGTGCAAAGTTTGGGCTGGTTTTCACCACGTGGTTCTCCAGAAACAGGAGCTCAAAGTCAGTCACTTTGATCACATTTTGCTTCAAGCTGACCAGAGATCTCTCTGGCATGCCCCCTCACCTCGGCACCCCCTCCCCCCTCAGGGGGAGGGGGTGCCGAGGTGGGGGTCCACTCGCAGCTCGATGGTGCACCAGTATGGAAGGTTTCCCAGTAATGGGAGTTCAAAGTTCAAAAGTTGGTTCAATTGGAGCTCAACTTGAAACGGTCATATTTCCTGAACCATAGATGGTATTGATTCACTTTTTTCGGCTCCATGTAGTCGAGGGTCTTGGGAGTATGCATGCAAAGTTTGGGGCCCATAGGACCTAAAACGGGGGAGCTATCGGGTCCCAAACATGGCCAGTTTTCACATAGGCACCAATGTAAAAATTAGATGTCCTAGGGGTACCATCTTTGGGGAGTCAGTACAGGTCGGCCTTAGGTTATAGGGGCTCCAAATTTGCACCATAGGTGCTAAAGAGTCTCCCCTACAAGTGTGCAAAGTTTGGGCTGGTTTTCACCACGTGGTTCTCCAGAAACAGGAGCTCAAAGTCAGTCACTTTGATCACATTTTGCTTCAAGCTGACCAGAGATCTATCTGGCATGCCCCCTCACCTCGGCACCCCCTCCCCCCTCAGGGGGAGGGGTTGCCGAGGTGGGGGTCCACTCGCAGCTCGATGGTGCACCAGTATGGAAGGTTTCCCAGTAATGGGAGTTCAAAGTTCAAAAGTTGGTTCAATTGGAGCTCAACTTGAAACGGTCATATTTCCTGAACCATAGATGGTATTGATTCACTTTTTTCGGCTCCATGTAGTCGATGGTCTTGGGAGTATGCATGCAAAGTTTGGGGCCCATAGGACCTAAAACGGGGGAGCTATCGGGTCCCAAACATGGCCAGTTTTCACATAGGCACCAATGTAAAAATTAGATGTCCTAGGGGTACCATCTTTGGGGAGTCAGTACAGGTCGGCCTTAGGTTATAGGGGCTCCAAATTTGCACCATAGGTGCTAAAGAGTCTCCCCTACAAGTGTGCAAAGTTTGGGCTGGTTTTCACCACGTGGTTCTCCAGAAACAGGAGCTCAAAGTCAGTCACTTTGATCACATTTTGCTTCAAGCTGACCAGAGATCTATCTGGCATGCCCCCTCACCTCGGCACCCCCTCCCCCCTCAGGGGGAGGGGTTGCCGAGGTGGGGGTCCACTCGCAGCTCGATGGTGCACCAGTATGGAAGGTTTCCCAGTAATGGGAGTTCAAAGTTCAAAAGTTGGTTCAATTGGAGCTCAACTTGAAACGGTCATATTTCCTGAACCATAGATGGTATTGATTCACTTTTTTCGGCTCCATGTAGTCGAGGGTCTTGGGAGTATGCATGCAAAGTTTGGGGCCCATAGGACCTAAAACGGGGGAGCTATCGGGTCCCAAACATGGCCAGTTTTCACATAGGCACCAATGTAAAAATTAGATGTCCTAGGGGTACCATCTTTGGGGAGTCAGTACAGGTCGGCCTTAGGTTATAGGGGCTCCAAATTTGCACCATAGGTGCTAAAGAGTCTCCCCTACAAGTGTGCAAAGTTTGGGCTGGTTTTCACCACGTGGTTCTCCAGAAACAGGAGCTCAAAGTCAGTCACTTTGATCACATTTTGCTTCAAGCTGACCAGAGATCTCTCTGGCATGCCCCCTCACCTCGGCACCCCCTCCCCCCTCAGGGGGAGGGGGTGCCGAGGTGGGGGTCCACTCGCAGCTCGATGGTGCACCAGTATGGAAGGTTTCCCAGTAATGGGAGTTCAAAGTTCAAAAGTTGGTTCAATTGGAGCTCAACTTGAAACGGTCATATTTCCTGAACCATAGATGGTATTGATTCACTTTTTTCGGCTCCATGTAGTCGAGGGTCTTGGGAGTATGCATGCAAAGTTTGGGGCCCATAGGACCTAAAACGGGGGAGCTATCGGGTCCCAAACATGGCCAGTTTTCACATAGGCACCAATGTAAAAATTAGATGTCCTAGGGGTACCATCTTTGGGGAGTCAGTACAGGTCGGCCTTAGGTTATAGGGGCTCCAAATTTGCACCATAGGTGCTAAAGAGTCTCCCCTACAAGTGTGCAAAGTTTGGGCTGGTTTTCACCACGTGGTTCTCCAGAAACAGGAGCTCAAAGTCAGTCACTTTGATCACATTTTGCTTCAAGCTGACCAGAGATCTATCTGGCATGCCCCCTCACCTCGGCACCCCCTCCCCCCTCAGGGGGAGGGGTTGCCGAGGTGGGGGTCCACTCGCAGCTCGATGGTGCACCAGTATGGAAGGTTTCCCAGTAATGGGAGTTCAAAGTTCAAAAGTTGGTTCAATTGGAGCTCAACTTGAAACGGTCATATTTCCTGAACCATAGATGGTATTGATTCACTTTTTTCGGCTCCATGTAGTCGATGGTCTTGGGAGTATGCATGCAAAGTTTGGGGCCCATAGGACCTAAAACGGGGGAGCTATCGGGTCCCAAACATGGCCAGTTTTCACATAGGCACCAATGTAAAAATTAGATGTCCTAGGGGTACCATCTTTGGGGAGTCAGTACAGGTCGGCCTTAGGTTATAGGGGCTCCAAATTTGCACCATAGGTGCTAAAGAGTCTCCCCTACAAGTGTGCAAAGTTTGGGCTGGTTTTCACCACGTGGTTCTCCAGAAACAGGAGCTCAAAGTCAGTCACTTTGATCACATTTTGCTTCAAGCTGACCAGAGATCTATCTGGCATGCCCCCTCACCTCGGCACCCCCTCCCCCCTCAGGGGGAGGGGGTGCCGAGGTGGGGGTCCACTCGCAGCTCGATGGTGCACCAGTATGGAAGGTTCCCCAGTAATGGGAGTTCAAAGTTCAAAAGTTGGTTCAATTGGAGCTCAACTTGAAACGGTCATATTTCCTGAACCATAGATGGTATTGATTCACTTTTTTCGGCTCCATGTAGTCGAGGGTCTTGTGAGTATGCATGCCAAGTTTGGGGCAGTTTGGACCTAAAACGGGGGAGCTATCGGGTCCCAAACATGGCCAGTTTTCACATAGGCACCAATGTAAAAATTAGATGTCCTAGGGGTACCATCTTTGGGGAGTCAGTACAGGTCGGCCTTAGGTTATAGGGGCTCCAAATTTGCACCATAGGTGCTAAAGAGTCTCCCCTACAAGTGTGCAAAGTTTGGGCTGGTTTTCACCACGTGGTTCTCCAGAAACAGGAGCTCAAAGTCAGTCACTTTGATCACATTTTGCTTCAAGCTGACCAGAGATCTATCTGGCATGCCCCCTCACCTCGGCACCCCCTCCCCCCTCAGGGGGAGGGGGTGCCGAGGTGGGGGTCCACTCGCAGCTTGATGGTGCACCAGTATGGAAGGTTCCCCAGTAATGGGAGTTCAAAGTTCAAAAGTTGGTTCAATTGGAGCTCAACTTGAAACGGTCATATTTCCTGAACCATAGATGGTATTGATTCACTTTTTTCGGCTCCATGTAGTCGAGGGTCTTGGGAGTATGCATGCAAAGTTTGGGGCCCATAGGACCTAAAACGGGGGAGCTATCGGGTCCCAAACATGGCCAGTTTTCACATAGGCACCAATGTAAAAATTAGATGTCCTAGGGGTACCATCTTTGGGGAGTCAGTACAGGTCGGCCTTAGGTTATAGGGGCTCCAAATTTGCACCATAGGTGCTAAAGAGTCTCCCCTACAAGTGTGCAAAGTTTGGGCTGGTTTTCACCACGTGGTTCTCCAGAAACAGGAGCTCAAAGTCAGTCACTTTGATCACATTTTGCTTCAAGCTGACCAGAGATCTATCTGGCATGCCCCCTCACCTCGGCACCCCCTCCCCCCTCAGGGGGAGGGGGTGCCGAGGTGGGGGTCCACTCGCAGCTCGATGGTGCACCAGTATGGAAGGTTCCCCAGTAATGGGAGTTCAAAGTTCAAAAGTTGGTTCAATTGGAGCTCAACTTGAAACGGTCATATTTCCTGAACCATAGATGGTATTGATTCACTTTTTTCGGCTCCATGTAGTCGAGGGTCTTGGGAGTATGCATGCAAAGTTTGGGGCCCATAGGACCTAAAACGGGGGAGCTATCGGGTCCCAAACATGGCCAGTTTTCACATAGGCACCAATGTAAAAATTAGATGTCCTAGGGGTACCATCTTTGGGGAGTCAGTACAGGTCGGCCTTAGGTTATAGGGGCTCCAAATTTGCACCATAGGTGCTAAAGAGTCTCCCCTACAAGTGTGCAAAGTTTGGGCTGGTTTTCACCACGTGGTTCTCCAGAAACAGGAGCTCAAAGTCAGTCACTTTGATCACATTTTGCTTCAAGCTGACCAGAGATCTATCTGGCATGCCCCCTCACCTCGGCACCCCCTCCCCCCTCAGGGGGAGGGGTTGCCGAGGTGGGGGTCCACTCGCAGCTCGATGGTGCACCAGTATGGAAGGTTTCCCAGTAATGGGAGTTCAAAGTTCAAAAGTTGGTTCAATTGGAGCTCAACTTGAAACGGTCATATTTCCTGAACCATAGATGGTATTGATTCACTTTTTTCGGCTCCATGTAGTCGATGGTCTTGGGAGTATGCATGCAAAGTTTGGGGCCCATAGGACCTAAAACGGGGGAGCTATCGGGTCCCAAACATGGCCAGTTTTCACATAGGCACCAATGTAAAAATTAGATGTCCTAGGGGTACCATCTTTGGGGAGTCAGTACAGGTCGGCCTTAGGTTATAGGGGCTCCAAATTTGCACCATAGGTGCTAAAGAGTCTCCCCTACAAGTGTGCAAAGTTTGGGCTGGTTTTCACCACGTGGTTCTCCAGAAACAGGAGCTCAAAGTCAGTCACTTTGATCACATTTTGCTTCAAGCTGACCAGAGATCTATCTGGCATGCCCCCTCACCTCGGCACCCCCTCCCCCCTCAGGGGGAGGGGGTGCCGAGGTGGGGGTCCACTCGCAGCTCGATGGTGCACCAGTATGGAAGGTTCCCCAGTAATGGGAGTTCAAAGTTCAAAAGTTGGTTCAATTGGAGCTCAACTTGAAACGGTCATATTTCCTGAACCATAGATGGTATTGATTCACTTTTTTCGGCTCCATGTAGTCGAGGGTCTTGTGAGTATGCATGCCAAGTTTGGGGCAGTTTGGACCTAAAACGGGGGAGCTATCGGGTCCCAAACATGGCCAGTTTTCACATAGGCACCAATGTAAAAATTAGATGTCCTAGGGGTACCATCTTTGGGGAGTCAGTACAGGTCGGCCTTAGGTTATAGGGGCTCCAAATTTGCACCATAGGTGCTAAAGAGTCTCCCCTACAAGTGTGCAAAGTTTGGGCTGGTTTTCACCACGTGGTTCTCCAGAAACAGGAGCTCAAAGTCAGTCACTTTGATCACATTTTGCTTCAAGCTGACCAGAGATCTATCTGGCATGCCCCCTCACCTCGGCACCCCCTCCCCCCTCAGGGGGAGGGGGTGCCGAGGTGGGGGTCCACTCGCAGCTTGATGGTGCACCAGTATGGAAGGTTCCCCAGTAATGGGAGTTCAAAGTTCAAAAGTTGGTTCAATTGGAGCTCAACTTGAAACGGTCATATTTCCTGAACCATAGATGGTATTGATTCACTTTTTTCGGCTCCATGTAGTCGAGGGTCTTGGGAGTATGCATGCAAAGTTTGGGGCCCATAGGACCTAAAACGGGGGAGCTATCGGGTCCCAAACATGGCCAGTTTTCACATAGGCACCAATGTAAAAATTAGATGTCCTAGGGGTACCATCTTTGGGGAGTCAGTACAGGTCGGCCTTAGGTTATAGGGGCTCCAAATTTGCACCATAGGTGCTAAAGAGTCTCCCCTACAAGTGTGCAAAGTTTGGGCTGGTTTTCACCACGTGGTTCTCCAGAAACAGGAGCTCAAAGTCAGTCACTTTGATCACATTTTGCTTCAAGCTGACCAGAGATCTATCTGGCATGCCCCCTCACCTCGGCACCCCCTCCCCCCTCAGGGGGAGGGGGTGCCGAGGTGGGGGTCCACTCGCAGCTCGATGGTGCACCAGTATGGAAGGTTCCCCAGTAATGGGAGTTCAAAGTTCAAAAGTTGGTTCAATTGGAGCTCAACTTGAAACGGTCATATTTCCTGAACCATAGATGGTATTGATTCACTTTTTTCGGCTCCATGTAGTCGAGGGTCTTGGGAGTATGCATGCAAAGTTTGGGGCCCATAGGACCTAAAACGGGGGAGCTATCGGGTCCCAAACATGGCCAGTTTTCTCATAGGCACCAATGTAAAAATTAGATGTCCTAGGGGTACCATCTTTGGGGAGTCAGTACAGGTCGGCCTTAGGTTATAGGGGCTCCAAATTTGCACCATAGGTGCTAAAGAGTCTCCCCTACAAGTGTGCAAAGTTTGGGCTGGTTTTCACCACGTGGTTCTCCAGAAACAGGAGCTCAAAGTCAGTCACTTTGATCACATTTTGCTTCAAGCTGACCAGAGATCTATCTGGCATGCCCCCTCACCTCGGCACCCCCTCCCCCCTCAGGGGGAGGGGGTGCCGAGGTGGGGGTCCACTCACAGCTCGATGGTGCACCAGTATGGAAGGTTCCCCAGTAATGGGAGTTCAAAGTTCAAAAGTTGGTTCAATTGGAGCTCAACTTGAAACGGTCATATTTCCTGAACCATAGATGGTATTGATTCACTTTTTTCGGCTCCATGTAGTCGAGGGTCTTGGGAGTATGCATGCAAAGTTTGGGGCCCATAGGACCTAAAACGGGGGAGCTATCGGGTCCCAAACATGGCCAGTTTTCACATAGGCACCAATGTAAAAATTAGATGTCCTAGGGGTACCATCTTTGGGGAGTCAGTACAGGTCGGCCTTAGGTTATAGGGGCTCCAAATTTGCACCATAGGTGCTAAAGAGTCTCCCCTACAAGTGTGCAAAGTTTGGGCTGGTTTTCACCACGTGGTTCTCCAGAAACAGGAGCTCAAAGTCAGTCACTTTGATCACATTTTGCTTCAAGCTGACCAGAGATCTATCTGGCATGCCCCCTCACCTCGGCACCCCCTCAGGGGGAGGGGGTGCCGAGGTGGGGGTCCACTCGCAGCTCGATGGTGCACCAGTATGGAAGGTTCCCCAGTAATGGGAGTTCAAAGTTCAAAAGTTGGTTCAATTGGAGCTCAACTTGAAACGGTCATATTTCCTGAACCATAGATGGTATTGATTCACTTTTTTCGGCTCCATGTAGTCGAGGGTCTTGGGAGTATGCATGCAAAGTTTGGGGCCCATAGGACCTAAAACGGGGGAGCTATCGGGTCCCAAACATGGCCAGTTTTCACATAGGCACCAATGTAAAAATTAGATGTCCTAGGGGTACCATCTTTGGGGAGTCAGTACAGGTCGGCCTTAGGTTATAGGGGCTCCAAATTTGCACCATAGGTGCTAAAGAGTCTCCCCTACAAGTGTGCAAAGTTTGGGCTGGTTTTCACCACGTGGTTCTCCAGAAACAGGAGCTCAAAGTCAGTCACTTTGATCACATTTTGCTTCAAGCTGACCAGAGATCTATCTGGCATGCCCCCTGGGTGCCGAGGTGGGGGTCCACTCGCAGCTCGATGGTGCACCAGTATGGAAGGTTTCCCAGTAATGGGAGTTCAAAGTTCAAAAGTTGGTTCAATTGGAGCTCAACTTGAAACGGTCATATTTCCTGAACCATAGATGGTATTGATTCACTTTTTTCGGCTCCATGTAGTCGAGGGTCTTGGGAGTATGCATGCAAAGTTTGGGGCCCATAGGACCTAAAACGGGGGAGCTATCGGGTCCCAAACATGGCCAGTTTTCACATAGGCACCAATGTAAAAATTAGATGTCCTAGGGGTACCATCTTTGGGGAGTCAGTACAGGTCGGCCTTAGGTTATAGGGGCTCCAAATTTGCACCATAGGTGCTAAAGAGTCTCCCCTACAAGTGTGCAAAGTTTGGGCTGGTTTTCACCACGTGGTTCTCCAGAAACAGGAGCTCAAAGTCAGTCACTTTGATCACATTTTGCTTCAAGCTGACCAGAGATCTATCTGGCATGCCCCCTGGGTGCCGAGGTGGGGGTCCACTCGCAGCTCGATGGTGCACCAGTATGGAAGGTTTCCCAGTAATGGGAGTTCAAAGTTCAAAAGTTGGTTCAATTGGAGCTCAACTTGAAACGGTCATATTTCCTGAACCATAGATGGTATTGATTCACTTTTTTCGGCTCCATGTAGTCGAGGGTCTTGGGAGTATGCATGCAAAGTTTGGGGCCCATAGGACCTAAAACGGGGGAGCTATCGGGTCCCAAACATGGCCAGTTTTCACATAGGCACCAATGTAAAAATTAGATGTCCTAGGGGTACCATCTTTGGGGAGTCAGTACAGGTCGGCCTTAGGTTATAGGGGCTCCAAATTTGCACCATAGGTGCTAAAGAGTCTCCCCTACAAGTGTGCAAAGTTTGGGCTGGTTTTCACCACGTGGTTCTCCAGAAACAGGAGCTCAAAGTCAGTCACTTTGATCACATTTTGCTTCAAGCTGACCAGAGATCTATCTGGCATGCCCCCTCACCTCGGCACCCCCTCCCCCCTAAGGGGGAGGGGGTGCCGAGGTGGGGGTCCACTCGCAGCTCGATGGTGCACCAGTATGGAAGGTTCCCCAGTAATGGGAGTTCAAAGTTCCAAAGTTGGTTCAATTGGAGCTCAACTTTAAACGGTCATATTTCCCGAACCATTCATGGGAATGATTCACTTTCTTCAGCCCCACCTAGCCCAGGGTCTTGTGAGTATGCATGCCAAGTTTGGGGCAGTTTGGACCTAAAACGGGGGAGCTATTGGGTCCCAAACATGGCCAGTTTTCACATAGGCACCAATGTAAAAATTAGATGTCCTAGGGGTACCATCTTTGGGGAGTCAGTACAGGTCGGCCTTAGGTTATAGGGGCTCCAAATTTGCACCATAGGTGCTAAAGAGTCTCCCCTACAAGTGTGCAAAGTTTGGGCTGGTTTTCACCACGTGGTTCTCCAGAAACAGGAGCTCAAAGTCAGTCACTTTGATCACATTTTGCTTCAAGCTGACCAGAGATCTATCTGGCATGCCCCCTCACCTCGGCACCCCCTCAGGGGGAGGGGGTGCCGAGGTGGGGGTCCACTCGCAGCTCGATGGTGCACCAGTATGGAAGGTTTCCCAGTAATGGGAGTTCAAAGTTCAAAAGTTGGTTCAATTGGAGCTCAACTTGAAACGGTCATATTTCCTGAACCATAGATGGTATTGATTCACTTTTTTCGGCTCCATGTAGTCGAGGGTCTTGGGAGTATGCATGCAAAGTTTGGGGCCCATAGGACCTAAAACGGGGGAGCTATCGGGTCCCAAACATGGCCAGTTTTCACATAGGCACCAATGTAAAAATTAGATGTCCTAGGGGTACCATCTTTGGGGAGTCAGTACAGGTCGGCCTTAGGTTATAGGGGCTCCAAATTTGCACCATAGGTGCTAAAGAGTCTCCCCTACAAGTGTGCAAAGTTTGGGCTGGTTTTCACCACGTGGTTCTCCAGAAACAGGAGCTCAAAGTCAGTCACTTTGATCACATTTTGCTTCAAGCTGACCAGAGATCTATCTGGCATGCCCCCTCACCTCGGCACCCCCTCCCCCCTCAGGGGGAGGGGTTGCCGAGGTGGGGGTCCACTCGCAGCTCGATGGTGCACCAGTATGGAAGGTTTCCCAGTAATGGGAGTTCAAAGTTCAAAAGTTGGTTCAATTGGAGCTCAACTTGAAACGGTCATATTTCCTGAACCATAGATGGTATTGATTCACTTTTTTCGGCTCCATGTAGTCGAGGGTCTTGGGAGTATGCATGCAAAGTTTGGGGCCCATAGGACCTAAAACGGGGGAGCTATCGGGTCCCAAACATGGCCAGTTTTCACATAGGCACCAATGTAAAAATTAGATGTCCTAGGGGTACCATCTTTGGGGAGTCAGTACAGGTCGGCCTTAGGTTATAGGGGCTCCAAATTTGCACCATAGGTGCTAAAGAGTCTCCCCTACAAGTGTGCAAAGTTTGGGCTGGTTTTCACCACGTGGTTCTCCAGAAACAGGAGCTCAAAGTCAGTCACTTTGATCACATTTTGCTTCAAGCTGACCAGAGATCTCTCTGGCATGCCCCCTCACCTCGGCACCCCCTCCCCCCTCAGGGGGAGGGGGTGCCGAGGTGGGGGTCCACTCGCAGCTCGATGGTGCACCAGTATGGAAGGTTTCCCAGTAATGGGAGTTCAAAGTTCAAAAGTTGGTTCAATTGGAGCTCAACTTGAAACGGTCATATTTCCTGAACCATAGATGGTATTGATTCACTTTTTTCGGCTCCATGTAGTCGAGGGTCTTGGGAGTATGCATGCAAAGTTTGGGGCCCATAGGACCTAAAACGGGGGAGCTATCGGGTCCCAAACATGGCCAGTTTTCACATAGGCACCAATGTAAAAATTAGATGTCCTAGGGGTACCATCTTTGGGGAGTCAGTACAGGTCGGCCTTAGGTTATAGGGGCTCCAAATTTGCACCATAGGTGCTAAAGAGTCTCCCCTACAAGTGTGCAAAGTTTGGGCTGGTTTTCACCACGTGGTTCTCCAGAAACAGGAGCTCAAAGTCAGTCACTTTGATCACATTTTGCTTCAAGCTGACCAGAGATCTATCTGGCATGCCCCCTCACCTCGGCACCCCCTCCCCCCTCAGGGGGAGGGGTTGCCGAGGTGGGGGTCCACTCGCAGCTCGATGGTGCACCAGTATGGAAGGTTTCCCAGTAATGGGAGTTCAAAGTTCAAAAGTTGGTTCAATTGGAGCTCAACTTGAAACGGTCATATTTCCTGAACCATAGATGGTATTGATTCACTTTTTTCGGCTCCATGTAGTCGATGGTCTTGGGAGTATGCATGCAAAGTTTGGGGCCCATAGGACCTAAAACGGGGGAGCTATCGGGTCCCAAACTTGGCCAGTTTTCACATAGGCACCAATGTAAAAATTAGATGTCCTAGGGGTACCATCTTTGGGGAGTCAGTACAGGTCGGCCTTAGGTTATAGGGGCTCCAAATTTGCACCATAGGTGCTAAAGAGTCTCCCCTACAAGTGTGCAAAGTTTGGGCTGGTTTTCACCACGTGGTTCTCCAGAAACAGGAGCTCAAAGTCAGTCACTTTGATCACATTTTGCTTCAAGCTGACCAGAGATCTATCTGGCATGCCCCCTCACCTCGGCACCCCCTCCCCCCTCAGGGGGAGGGGTTGCCGAGGTGGGGGTCCACTCGCAGCTCGATGGTGCACCAGTATGGAAGGTTTCCCAGTAATGGGAGTTCAAAGTTCAAAAGTTGGTTCAATTGGAGCTCAACTTGAAACGGTCATATTTCCTGAACCATAGATGGTATTGATTCACTTTTTTCGGCTCCATGTAGTCGAGGGTCTTGGGAGTATGCATGCAAAGTTTGGGGCCCATAGGACCTAAAACGGGGGAGCTATCGGGTCCCAAACATGGCCAGTTTTCACATAGGCACCAATGTAAAAATTAGATGTCCTAGGGGTACCATCTTTGGGGAGTCAGTACAGGTCGGCCTTAGGTTATAGGGGCTCCAAATTTGCACCATAGGTGCTAAAGAGTCTCCCCTACAAGTGTGCAAAGTTTGGGCTGGTTTTCACCACGTGGTTCTCCAGAAACAGGAGCTCAAAGTCAGTCACTTTGATCACATTTTGCTTCAAGCTGACCAGAGATCTCTCTGGCATGCCCCCTCACCTCGGCACCCCCTCCCCCCTCAGGGGGAGGGGGTGCCGAGGTGGGGGTCCACTCGCAGCTCGATGGTGCACCAGTATGGAAGGTTTCCCAGTAATGGGAGTTCAAAGTTCAAAAGTTGGTTCAATTGGAGCTCAACTTGAAACGGTCATATTTCCTGAACCATAGATGGTATTGATTCACTTTTTTCGGCTCCATGTAGTCGAGGGTCTTGGGAGTATGCATGCAAAGTTTGGGGCCCATAGGACCTAAAACGGGGGAGCTATCGGGTCCCAAACATGGCCAGTTTTCACATAGGCACCAATGTAAAAATTAGATGTCCTAGGGGTACCATCTTTGGGGAGTCAGTACAGGTCGGCCTTAGGTTATAGGGGCTCCAAATTTGCACCATAGGTGCTAAAGAGTCTCCCCTACAAGTGTGCAAAGTTTGGGCTGGTTTTCACCACGTGGTTCTCCAGAAACAGGAGCTCAAAGTCAGTCACTTTGATCACATTTTGCTTCAAGCTGACCAGAGATCTATCTGGCATGCCCCCTCACCTCGGCACCCCCTCCCCCCTCAGGGGGAGGGGTTGCCGAGGTGGGGGTCCACTCGCAGCTCGATGGTGCACCAGTATGGAAGGTTTCCCAGTAATGGGAGTTCAAAGTTCAAAAGTTGGTTCAATTGGAGCTCAACTTGAAACGGTCATATTTCCTGAACCATAGATGGTATTGATTCACTTTTTTCGGCTCCATGTAGTCGATGGTCTTGGGAGTATGCATGCAAAGTTTGGGGCCCATAGGACCTAAAACGGGGGAGCTATCGGGTCCCAAACATGGCCAGTTTTCACATAGGCACCAATGTAAAAATTAGATGTCCTAGGGGTACCATCTTTGGGGAGTCAGTACAGGTCGGCCTTAGGTTATAGGGGCTCCAAATTTGCACCATAGGTGCTAAAGAGTCTCCCCTACAAGTGTGCAAAGTTTGGGCTGGTTTTCACCACGTGGTTCTCCAGAAACAGGAGCTCAAAGTCAGTCACTTTGATCACATTTTGCTTCAAGCTGACCAGAGATCTATCTGGCATGCCCCCTCACCTCGGCACCCGAGGTGGGGGTCCACTCGCAGCTCGATGGTGCACCAGTATGGAAGGTTTCCCAGTAATGGGAGTTCAAAGTTCAAAAGTTGGTTCAATTGGAGCTCAACTTGAAACGGTCATATTTCCTGAACCATAGATGGTATTGATTCACTTTTTTCGGCTCCATGTAGTCGAGGGTCTTGGGAGTATGCATGCAAAGTTTGGGGCCCATAGGACCTAAAACGGGGGAGCTATCGGGTCCCAAACATGGCCAGTTTTCACATAGGCACCAATGTAAAAATTAGATGTCCTAGGGGTACCATCTTTGGGGAGTCAGTACAGGTCGGCCTTAGGTTATAGGGGCTCCAAATTTGCACCATAGGTGCTAAAGAGTCTCCCCTACAAGTGTGCAAAGTTTGGGCTGGTTTTCACCACGTGGTTCTCCAGAAACAGGAGCTCAAAGTCAGTCACTTTGATCACATTTTGCTTCAAGCTGACCAGAGATCTCTCTGGCATGCCCCCTCACCTCGGCACCCCCTCCCCCCTCAGGGGGAGGGGGTGCCGAGGTGGGGGTCCACTCGCAGCTCGATGGTGCACCAGTATGGAAGGTTTCCCAGTAATGGGAGTTCAAAGTTCAAAAGTTGGTTCAATTGGAGCTCAACTTGAAACGGTCATATTTCCTGAACCATAGATGGTATTGATTCACTTTTTTCGGCTCCATGTAGTCGAGGGTCTTGGGAGTATGCATGCAAAGTTTGGGGCCCATAGGACCTAAAACGGGGGAGCTATCGGGTCCCAAACATGGCCAGTTTTCACATAGGCACCAATGTAAAAATTAGATGTCCTAGGGGTACCATCTTTGGGGAGTCAGTACAGGTCGGCCTTAGGTTATAGGGGCTCCAAATTTGCACCATAGGTGCTAAAGAGTCTCCCCTACAAGTGTGCAAAGTTTGGGCTGGTTTTCACCACGTGGTTCTCCAGAAACAGGAGCTCAAAGTCAGTCACTTTGATCACATTTTGCTTCAAGCTGACCAGAGATCTCTCTGGCATGCCCCCTCACCTCGGCCGAGGTGGGGGTCCACTCGCAGCTCGATGGTGCACCAGTATGGAAGGTTCCCCAGTAATGGGAGTTCAAAGTTCAAAAGTTGGTTCAATTGGAGCTCAACTTGAAACGGTCATATTTCCTGAACCATAGATGGTATTGATTCACTTTTTTCGGCTCCATGTAGTCGAGGGTCTTGGGAGTATGCATGCAAAGTTTGGGGCCCATAGGACCTAAAACGGGGGAGCTATCGGGTCCCAAACATGGCCAGTTTTCACATAGGCACCAATGTAAAAATTAGATGTCCTAGGGGTACCATCTTTGGGGAGTCAGTACAGGTCGGCCTTAGGTTATAGGGGCTCCAAATTTGCACCATAGGTGCTAAAGAGTCTCCCCTACAAGTGTGCAAAGTTTGGGCTGGTTTTCACCACGTGGTTCTCCAGAAACAGGAGCTCAAAGTCAGTCACTTTGATCACATTTTGCTTCAAGCTGACCAGAGATCTATCTGGCATGCCCCCTCACCTCGGCACCCCCTCCCCCCTCAGGGGGAGGGGTTGCCGAGGTGGGGGTCCACTCGCAGCTCGATGGTGCACCAGTATGGAAGGTTTCCCAGTAATGGGAGTTCAAAGTTCAAAAGTTGGTTCAATTGGAGCTCAACTTGAAACGGTCATATTTCCTGAACCATAGATGGTATTGATTCACTTTTTTCGGCTCCATGTAGTCGAGGGTCTTGGGAGTATGCATGCAAAGTTTGGGGCCCATAGGACCTAAAACGGGGGAGCTATCGGGTCCCAAACATGGCCAGTTTTCACATAGGCACCAATGTAAAAATTAGATGTCCTAGGGGTACCATCTTTGGGGAGTCAGTACAGGTCGGCCTTAGGTTATAGGGGCTCCAAATTTGCACCATAGGTGCTAAAGAGTCTCCCCTACAAGTGTGCAAAGTTTGGGCTGGTTTTCACCACGTGGTTCTCCAGAAACAGGAGCTCAAAGTCAGTCACTTTGATCACATTTTGCTTCAAGCTGACCAGAGATCTATCTGGCATGCCCCCTCACCTCGGCACCCCCTCCCCCCTCAGGGGGAGGGGGTGCCCAGGTGGGGGTCCACTCGCAGCTCGATGGTGCACCAGTATGGAAGGTTCCCCAGTAATGGGAGTTCAAAGTTCAAAAGTTGGTTCAATTGGAGCTCAACTTGAAACGGTCATATTTCCTGAACCATAGATGGTATTGATTCACTTTTTTCGGCTCCATGTAGTCGAGGGTCTTGGGAGTATGCATGCAAAGTTTGGGGCCCATAGGACCTAAAACGGGGGAGCTATCGGGTCCCAAACATGGCCAGTTTTCACATAGGCACCAATGTAAAAATTAGATGTCCTAGGGGTACCATCTTTGGGGAGTCAGTACAGGTCGGCCTTAGGTTATAGGGGCTCCAAATTTGCACCATAGGTGCTAAAGAGTCTCCCCTACAAGTGTGCAAAGTTTGGGCTGGTTTTCACCACGTGGTTCTCCAGAAACAGGAGCTCAAAGTCAGTCACTTTGATCACATTTTGCTTCAAGCTGACCAGAGATCTATCTGGCATGCCCCCTCACCTCGGCACCCGAGGTGGGGGTCCACTCGCAGCTCGATGGTGCACCAGTATGGAAGGTTCCCCAGTAATGGGAGTTCAAAGTTCAAAAGTTGGTTCAATTGGAGCTCAACTTGAAACGGTCATATTTCCTGAACCATAGATGGTATTGATTCACTTTTTTCGGCTCCATGTAGTCGAGGGTCTTGGGAGTATGCATGCAAAGTTTGGGGCCCATAGGACCTAAAACGGGGGAGCTATCGGGTCCCAAACATGGCCAGTTTTCACATAGGCACCAATGTAAAAATTAGATGTCCTAGGGGTACCATCTTTGGGGAGTCAGTACAGGTCGGCCTTAGGTTATAGGGGCTCCAAATTTGCACCATAGGTGCTAAAGAGTCTCCCCTACAAGTGTGCAAAGTTTGGGCTGGTTTTCACCACGTGGTTCTCCAGAAACAGGAGCTCAAAGTCAGTCACTTTGATCACATTTTGCTTCAAGCTGACCAGAGATCTATCTGGCATGCCCCCTCACCTCGGCACCCCCTCCCCCCTCAGGGGGAGGGGGTGCCGAGGTGGGGGTCCACTCGCAGCTCGATGGTGCACCAGTATGGAAGGTTCCCCAGTAATGGGAGTTCAAAGTTCAAAAGTTGGTTCAATTGGAGCTCAACTTGAAACGGTCATATTTCCTGAACCATAGATGGTATTGATTCACTTTTTTCGGCTCCATGTAGTCGAGGGTCTTGGGAGTATGCATGCAAAGTTTGGGGCCCATAGGACCTAAAACGGGGGAGCTATCGGGTCCCAAACATGGCCAGTTTTCACATAGGCACCAATGTAAAAATTAGATGTCCTAGGGGTACCATCTTTGGGGAGTCAGTACAGGTCGGCCTTAGGTTATAGGGGCTCCAAATTTGCACCATAGGTGCTAAAGAGTCTCCCCTACAAGTGTGCAAAGTTTGGGCTGGTTTTCACCACGTGGTTCTCCAGAAACAGGAGCTCAAAGTCAGTCACTTTGATCACATTTTGCTTCAAGCTGACCAGAGATCTATCTGGCATGCCCCCTCACCTCGGCACCTCGCCGAGGTGGGGGTCCACTCGCAGCTCGATGGTGCACCAGTATGGAAGGTTCCCCAGTAATGGGAGTTCAAAGTTCAAAAGTTGGTTCAATTGGAGCTCAACTTGAAACGGTCATATTTCCTGAACCATAGATGGTATTGATTCACTTTTTTCGGCTCCATGTAGTCGAGGGTCTTGGGAGTATGCATGCAAAGTTTGGGGCCCATAGGACCTAAAACGGGGGAGCTATCGGGTCCCAAACATGGCCAGTTTTCACATAGGCACCAATGTAAAATTAGATGTCCTAGGGGTACCATCTTTGGGAAGTCAGTACAGGTCGGCCTTAGGTTATAGGGGCTCCAAATTTGCACCATAGGTGCTAAAGAGTCTCCCCTACAAGTGTGCAAAGTTTGGGCTGGTTTTCACCACGTGGTTCTCCAGAAACAGGAGCTCAAAGTCAGTCACTTTGATCACATTTTGCTTCAAGCTGACCAGAGATCTATCTGGCATGCCCCCTCACCTCGGCACCCCCTCCCCCCTCAGGGGGAGGGGGTGCCGAGGTGGGGGTCCACTCGCAGCTCGATGGTGCACCAGTATGGAAGGTTCCCCAGTAATGGGAGTTCAAAGTTCAAAAGTTGGTTCAATTGGAGCTCAACTTTAAACGGTCATATTTCCTGAATCATAGATGGTATTGATTCACTTTTTTCGGCTCCATGTAGTCGAGGGTCTTGGGAGTATGCATGCAAAGTTTGGGGCCCATATGACCTAAAACGGGGGAGCTATCGGGTC
The DNA here is from genome assembly GCF_037356315.1 of Lithobates pipiens. Classification (NCBI taxonomy): domain Eukaryota; kingdom Metazoa; phylum Chordata; class Amphibia; order Anura; family Ranidae; genus Lithobates; species Lithobates pipiens. The sequence continues at coordinate 1,881,247 of NW_027507907.1, read as the reverse complement.
CCAAACATGGCCAGTTTTCACATAGGCACCAATGTAAAAATTAGATGTCCTAGGGGTACCATCTTTGGGGAGTCAGTACAGGTCGGCCTTAGGTTATAGGGGCTCCAAATTTGCACCATAGGTGCTAAAGAGTCTCCCCTACAAGTGTGCAAAGTTTGGGCTGGTTTTCACCACGTGGTTCTCCAGAAACAGGAGCTCAAAGTCAGTCACTTTGATCACATTTTGCTTCAAGCTGACCAGAGATCTATCTGGCATGCCCCCTCACCTCGGCACCCCCTCCCCCCTCAGGGGGAGGGGGTGCCGAGGTGGGGGTCCCCTCGCAGCTCGATGGTGCACCAGTATGGAAGGTTCCCCAGTAATGGGAGTTCAAAGTTCAAAAGTTGGTTCAATTCGAGCTCAACTTGAAACGGTCATATTTCCTGAACCATAGATGGTATTGATTCACTTTTTTCGGCTCCATGTAGTCGAGGGTCTTGGGAGTATGCATGCAAAGTTTGGGGCCCATAGGACCTAAAACGGGGGAGCTATCGGGTCCCAAACATGGCCAGTTTTCACATAGGCACCAATGTAAAAATTAGATGTCCTAGGGGTACCATCTTTGGGGAGTCAGTACAGGTCGGCCTTAGGTTATAGGGGCTCCAAATTTGCACCATAGGTGCTAAAGAGTCTCCCCTACAAGTGTGCAAAGTTTGGGCTGGTTTTCACCACGTGGTTCTCCAGAAACAGGAGCTCAAAGTCAGTCACTTTGATCACATTTTGCTTCAAGCTGACCAGAGATCTATCTGGCATGCCCCCTCACCTCGGCACCCCCTCCCCCCTCAGGGGGAGGGGGTGCCGAGGTGGGGCTCCACTCGCAGCTCGATGGTGCACCAGTATGGAAGGTTTCCCAGTAATGGGAGTTCAAAGTTCAAAAGTTGGTTCAATTGGAGCTCAACTTGAAACGGTCATATTTCCTGAACCATAGATGGTATTGATTCACTTTTTTCGGCTCCATGTAGTCGAGGGTCTTGGGAGTATGCATGCAAGGTTTGGGGCAGTTTGGACCTAAAACGGGGGAGCTATCGGGTCCCAAACATGGCCAGTTTTCACATAGGCACCAATGTAAAAATTAGATGTCCTAGGGGTACCTTCTTTGGGGAGTCAGTACAGGTCGGCCTTAGGTTATAGGGGCTCCAAATTTGCACCATAGGTGCTAAAGAGTCTCCCCTACAAGTGTGCAAAGTTTGGGCTGGTTTTCACCACGTGGTTCTCCAGAAACAGGAGCTCAAAGTCAGTCACTTTGATCACATTTTGCTTCAAGCTGACCAGAGATCTATCTGGCATGCCCCCTCACCTCGGCACCCCCTCCCCCCTCAGGGGGAGGGGGTGCCGAGGTGGGGGTCCACTCGCAGCTCGATGGTGCACCAGTATGGAAGGTTCCCCAGTAATGGGAGTTCAAAGTTCAAAAGTTGGTTCAATTGGAGCTCAACTTGAAACGGTCATATTTCCTGAACCATAGATGGTATTGATTCACTTTTTTCGGCTCCATGTAGTCGAGGGTCTTGTGAGTATGCATGCCAAGTTTGGGGCAGTTTGGACCTAAAACGGGGGAGCTATCGGGTCCCAAACATGGCCAGTTTTCACATAGGCACCAATGTAAAAATTAGATGTCCTAGGGGTACCATCTTTGGGGAGTCAGTACAGGTCGGCCTTAGGTTATAGGGGCTCCAAATTTGCACCATAGGTGCTAAAGAGTCTCCCCTACAAGTGTGCAAAGTTTGGGCTGGTTTTCACCACGTGGTTCTCCAGAAACAGGAGCTCAAAGTCAGTCACTTTGATCACATTTTGCTTCAAGCTGACCAGAGATCTATCTGGCATGCCCCCTCACCTCGGCACCCCCTCCCCCCTCAGGGGGAGGGGGTGCCGAGGTGGGGGTCCCCTCGCAGCTCGATGGTGCACCAGTATGGAAGGTTCCCCAGTAATGGGAGTTCAAAGTTCAAAAGTTGGTTCAATTCGAGCTCAACTTGAAACGGTCATATTTCCTGAACCATAGATGGTATTGATTCACTTTTTTCGGCTCCATGTAGTCGAGGGTCTTGGGAGTATGCATGCAAAGTTTGGGGCCCATAGGACCTAAAACGGGGGAGCTATCGGGTCCCAAACATGGCCAGTTTTCACATAGGCACCAATGTAAAAATTAGATGTCCTAGGGGTACCATCTTTGGGGAGTCAGTACAGGTCGGCCTTAGGTTATAGGGGCTCCAAATTTGCACCATAGGTGCTAAAGAGTCTCCCCTACAAGTGTGCAAAGTTTGGGCTGGTTTTCACCACGTGGTTCTCCAGAAACAGGAGCTCAAAGTCAGTCACTTTGATCACATTTTGCTTCAAGCTGACCAGAGATCTATCTGGCATGCCCCCTCACCTCGGCACCCCCTCCCCCCTCAGGGGGAGGGGGTGCCGAGGTGGGGGTCCACTCGCAGCTCGATGGTGCACCAGTATGGAAGGTTCCCCAGTAATGGGAGTTCAAAGTTCAAAAGTTGGTTCAATTGGAGCTCAACTTGAAACGGTCATATTTCCTGAACCATAGATGGTATTGATTCACTTTTTTCGGCTCCATGTAGTCGAGGGTCTTGTGAGTATGCATGCCAAGTTTGGGGCAGTTTGGACCTAAAACGGGGGAGCTATCGGGTCCCAAACATGGCCAGTTTTCACATAGGCACCAATGTAAAAATTAGATGTCCTAGGGGTACCATCTTTGGGGAGTCAGTACAGGTCGGCCTTAGGTTATAGGGGCTCCAAATTTGCACCATAGGTGCTAAAGAGTCTCCCCTACAAGTGTGCAAAGTTTGGGCTGGTTTTCACCACGTGGTTCTCCAGAAACAGGAGCTCAAAGTCAGTCACTTTGATCACATTTTGCTTCAAGCTGACCAGAGATCTATCTGGCATGCCCCCTCACCTCGGCACCCCCTCCCCCTTCAGGGGGAGGGGGTGCCGAGGTGGGGGTCCACTCGCAGCTCGATGGTGCACCAGTATGGAAGGTTCCCCAGTAATGGGAGTTCAAAGTTCCAAAGTTGGTTCAATTGGATCTCAACTTTAAACGGTCATATTTCCCAAACCATACATGGGAATGATTCACTTTCTTCAGCCCCACGTAGCCCAGGGTCTTGTGAGTATGCATGCCAAGTTTGGGGCAGTTTGGACCTAAAACGGGGGAGCTATCGGGTCCCAAACATGGCCAGTTTTCACATAGGCACCAATGTAAAAATTAGATGTCCTAGGGGTAACATCTTTGGGGAGTCAGTACAGGTCGGCCTTAGGTTATAGGGGCTCCAAATTTGCACCATAGGTGCTAAAGAGTCTCCCCTACAAGTGTGCAAAGTTTGGGCTGGTTTTCACCACGTGGTTCTCCAGAAACAGGAGCTCAAAGTCAGTCACTTTGATCACATTTTGCTTCAAGCTGACCAGAGATCTATCTGGCATGCCCCCTCACCTCGGCACCCTCTCCCCCCTCAGGGGGAGGGGGTGCCGAGGTGGGGGTCCACTCGCAGCTCGATGGTGCACCAGTATGGAAGGTTCCCCAGTAATGGGAGTTCAAAAGTTGGTTCAATTGGAGCTCAACTTGAAACGGTCATATTTCCTGAACCATAGATGGTATTGATTCACTTTTTTCGGCGCCATGTAGTCGAGGGTCTTGGGAGTATGCATGCAAAGTTTGGGGCCCATAGGACCTAAAACGGGGGAGCTATCGGGTCCCAAACATGGCCAGTTTTCACATAGGCACCAATGTAAAAATTAGATGTCCTAGGGGTACCATCTTTGGGGAGTCAGTACAGGTCGGCCTTAGGTTATAGGGGCTCCAAATTTGCACCATAGGTGCTAAAGAGTCTCCCCTACAAGTGTGCAAAGTTTGGGCTGGTTTTCACCACGTGGTTCTCCAGAAACAGGAGCTCAAAGTCAGTCACTTTGATCACATTTTGCTTCAAGCTGACCAGAGATCTATCTGGCATGCCCCCTCACCTTGGCACCCCCTCCCCCCTCAGGGGGAGGGGGTGCCGAGGTGGGGGTCCACTCACAGCTCGATGGTGCACCAGTATGGAAGGTTCCCCAGTAATGGGAGTTCAAAGTTCAAAAGTTGGTTCAATTGGAGCTCAACTTGAAACGGTCATATTTCCTGAACCATAGATGGTATTGATTCACTTTTTTCGGCTCCATGTAGTCGAGGGTCTTGGGAGTATGCATGCAAAGTTTGGGGCCCATAGGACCTAAAACGGGGGAGCTATCGGGTCCCAAACATGGCCAGTTTTCACATAGGCACCAATGTAAAAATTAGATGTCCTAGGGGTACCATCTTTGGGGAGTCAGTACAGGTCGGCCTTAGGTTATAGGGGCTCCAAATTTGCACCATAGGTGCTAAAGAGTCTCCCCTACAAGTGTGCAAAGTTTGGGCTGGTTTTCACCACGTGGTTCTCCAGAAACAGGAGCTCAAAGTCAGTCACTTTGATCACATTTTGCTTCAAGCTGACCAGAGATCTATCTGGCATGCCCCCTCACCTCGGCACCCCATCCCCCCTCAGGGGGAGGGGGTGCCCAGGTGGGGGTCCACTCGCAGCTCGATGGTGCACCAGTATGGAAGGTTCCCCAGTAATGGGAGTTCAAAGTTCAAAAGTTGGTTCAATTGGAGCTCAACTTGAAACGGTCATATTTCCTGAACCATAGATGGTATTGATTCACTTTTTTCGGCTCCATGTAGTCGAGGGTCTTGGGAGTATGCATGCAAAGTTTGGGGCCCATAGGACCTAAAACGGGGGAGCTATCGGGTCCCAAACATGGCCAGTTTTCACATAGGCACCAATGTAAAAATTAGATGTCCTAGGGGTACCATCTTTGGGGAGTCAGTACAGGTCGGCCTTAGGTTATAGGGGCTCCAAATTTGCACCATAGGTGCTAAAGAGTCTCCCCTACAAGTGTGCAAAGTTTGGGCTGGTTTTCACCACGTGGTTCTCCAGAAACAGGAGCTCAAAGTCAGTCACTTTGATCACATTTTGCTTCAAGCTGACCAGAGATCTATCTGGCATGCCCCCTCACCTCGGCACCCCCTCCCCCCCGAGGTGGGGGTCCACTCGCAGCTCGATGGTGCACCAGTATGGAAGGTTCCCCAGTAATGGGAGTTCAAATTTCAAAAGTTGGTTCACTTGGAGCTCAACTTGAAACGGTCATATTTCCTGAACCATAGATGGTATTGATTCACTTTTTTCGGCTCCATGTAGTCGAGGGTCTTGGGAGTATGCATGCAAAGTTTGGGGCCCATAGGACCTAAAACGGGGGAGCTATCGGGTCCCAAACATGGCCAGTTTTCACATAGGCACCAATGTAAAAATTAGATGTCCTAGGGGTACCATCTTTGGGGAGTCAGTACAGGTCAGCCTTAGGTTATAGGGGCTCCAAATTTGCACCATAGGTGCTAAAGAGTCTCCCCTACAAGTGTGCAAAGTTTGGGCTGGTTTTCACCACGTGGTTCTCCAGAAACAGGAGCTCAAAGTCAGTCACTTTGATCACATTTTGCTTCAAGCTGACCAGAGATCTATCTGGCATGCCCCCTCACCTCGGCACCCCCTCCCCCCTCAGGGGGAGGGGGTGCCGAGGTGGGGGTCCACTCGCAGCTCGATGGTGCACCAGTATGGAAGGTTTCCCAGTAATGGGAGTTCAAAGTTCAAAAGTTGGTTCAATTGGAGCTCAACTTGAAACGGTCATATTTCCTGAACCATAGATGGTATTGATTCACTTTTTTCGGCTCCATGTAGTCGAGGGTCTTGGGAGTATGCATGCAAAGTTTGGGGCCCATAGGACCTAAAACGGGGGAGCTATCGGGTCCCAAACATGGCCAGTTTTCACATAGGCACCAATGTAAAAATTAGATGTCCTAGGGGTACCATCTTTGGGGAGTCAGTACAGGTCGGCCTTAGGTTATAGGGGCTCCAAATTTGCACCATAGGTGCTAAAGAGTCTCCCCTACAAGTGTGCAAAGTTTGGGCTGGTTTTCACCACGTGGTTCTCCAGAAACAGGAGCTCAAAGTCAGTCACTTTGATCACATTTTGCTTCAAGCTGACCAGAGATCTATCTGGCATGCCCCCTCACCTCGGCACCCCCTCCCCCCTCAGGGGGAGGGGGTGCCCAGGTGGGGGTCCACTCGCAGCTCGATGGTGCACCAGTATGGAAGGTTCCCCAGTAATGGGAGTTCAAAGTTCAAAAGTTGGTTCAATTGGAGCTCAACTTGAAACGGTCATATTTCCTGAACCATAGATGGTATTGATTCACTTTTTTCGGCTCCATGTAGTCGAGGGTCTTGGGAGTATGCATGCAAAGTTTGGGGCCCATAGGACCTAAAACGGGGGAGCTATCGGGTCCCAAACATGGCCAGTTTTCACATAGGCACCAATGTAAAAATTAGATGTCCTAGGGGTACCATCTTTGGGGAGTCAGTACAGGTCGGCCTTAGGTTATAGGGGCTCCAAATTTGCACCATAGGTGCTAAAGAGTCTCCCCTACAAGTGTGCAAAGTTTGGGCTGGTTTTCACCACGTGGTTCTCCAGAAACAGGAGCTCAAAGTCAGTCACTTTGATCACATTTTGCTTCAAGCTGACCAGAGATCTATCTGGCATGCCCCCTCACCTCGGCACCCCCTCCCCCCCGAGGTGGGGGTCCACTCGCAGCTCGATGGTGCACCAGTATGGAAGGTTCCCCAGTAATGGGAGTTCAAATTTCAAAAGTTGGTTCACTTGGAGCTCAACTTGAAACGGTCATATTTCCTGAACCATAGATGGTATTGATTCACTTTTTTCGGCTCCATGTAGTCGAGGGTCTTGGGAGTATGCATGCAAAGTTTGGGGCCCATAGGACCTAAAACGGGGGAGCTATCGGGTCCCAAACATGGCCAGTTTTCACATAGGCACCAATGTAAAAATTAGATGTCCTAGGGGTACCATCTTTGGGGAGTCAGTACAGGTCAGCCTTAGGTTATAGGGGCTCCAAATTTGCACCATAGGTGCTAAAGAGTCTCCCCTACAAGTGTGCAAAGTTTGGGCTGGTTTTCACCACGTGGTTCTCCAGAAACAGGAGCTCAAAGTCAGTCACTTTGATCACATTTTGCTTCAAGCTGACCAGAGATCTATCTGGCATGCCCCCTCACCTCGGCACCCCCTCCCCCCTCAGGGGGAGGGGGTGCCGAGGTGGGGGTCCACTCGCAGCTCGATGGTGCACCAGTATGGAAGGTTTCCCAGTAATGGGAGTTCAAAGTTCAAAAGTTGGTTCAATTGGAGCTCAACTTGAAACGGTCATATTTCCTGAACCATAGATGGTATTGATTCACTTTTTTCGGCTCCATGTAGTCGAGGGTCTTGGGAGTATGCATGCAAAGTTTGGGGCCCATAGGACCTAAAACGGGGGAGCTATCGGGTCCCAAACATGGCCAGTTTTCACATAGGCACCAATGTAAAAATTAGATGTCCTAGGGGTACCATCTTTGGGGAGTCAGTACAGGTCGGCCTTAGGTTATAGGGGCTCCAAATTTGCACCATAGGTGCTAAAGAGTCTCCCCTACAAGTGTGCAAAGTTTGGGCTGGTTTTCACCACGTGGTTCTCCAGAAACAGGAGCTCAAAGTCAGTCACTTTGATCACATTTTGCTTCAAGCTGACCAGAGATCTATCTGGCATGCCCCCTCACCTCGGCACCCCCTCCCCCCTCAGGGGGAGGGGGTGCCGAGGTGGGGGTCCACTCGCAGCTCGATGGTGCACCAGTATGGAAGGTTCCCCAGTAATGGGAGTTCAAAGTTCAAAAGTTGGTTCAATTGGAGCTCAACATGAAACGGTCATATTTCCTGAACCATAGATGGTATTGATTCACTTTTTTCGGCTCCATGTAGCCCAGGGTCTTGTGAGTATGCATGCCAAGTTTGGGGCAGTTTGGACCTAAAACGGGGGAGCTATCGGGTCCCAAACATGGCCAGTTTTCACATAGGCACCAATGTAAAAATTAGATGTCCTAGGGGTACCATCTTTGGGGAGTCAGTACAGGTCGGCCTTAGGTTATAGGGGCTCCAAATTTGCACCATAGGTGCTAAAGAGTCTCCCCTACAAGTGTGCAAAGTTTGGGCTGGTTTTCACCACGTGGTTCTCCAGAAACAGGAGCTCAAAGTCAGTCACTTTGATCACATTTTGCTTCAAGCTGACCAGAGATCTATCTGGCATGCCCCCTCACCTCGGCACCCTCTCCCCCCTCAGGGGGAGGGGGTGCCGAGGTGGGGGTCCACTCGCAGCTCGATGGTGCACCAGTATGGAAGGTTCCCCAGTAATGGGAGTTCAAAGTTCAAAAGTTGGTTCAATTGGAGCTCAACTTGAAACGGTCATATTTCCTGAACCATAGATGGTATTGATTCACTTTTTTCGGCGCCATGTTGTCGAGGGTCTTGGGAGTATGCATGCAAAGTTTGGGGCCCATAGGACCTAAAACGGGGGAGCTATCGGGTCCCAAACATGGCCAGTTTTCACATAGGCACCAATGTAAAAATTAGATGTCCTAGGGGTACCATCTTTGGGGAGTCAGTACAGGTCGGCCTTAGGTTATAGGGGCTCCAAATTTGCACCATAGGTGCTAAAGAGTCTCCCCTACAAGTGTGCAAAGTTTGGGCTGGTTTTCACCACGTGGTTCTCCAGAAACAGGAGCTCAAAGTCAGTCACTTTGATCACATTTTGCTTCAAGCTGACCAGAGATCTATCTGGCATGCCCCCTCACCTTGGCACCCCCTCCCCCCTCAGGGGGAGGGGGTGCCGAGGTGGGGGTCCACTCACAGCTCGATGGTGCACCAGTATGGAAGGTTCCCCAGTAATGGGAGTTCAAAGTTCAAAAGTTGGTTCAATTGGAGCTCAACTTGAAACGGTCATATTTCCTGAACCATAGATGGTATTGATTCACTTTTTTCGGCTCCATGTAGTCGAGGGTCTTGGGAGTATGCATGCAAAGTTTGGGGCCCATAGGACCTAAAACGGGGGAGCTATCGGGTCCCAAACATGGCCAGTTTTCACATAGGCACCAATGTAAAAATTAGATGTCCTAGGGGTACCATCTTTGGGGAGTCAGTACAGGTCGGCCTTAGGTTATAGGGGCTCCAAATTTGCACCATAGGTGCTAAAGAGTCTCCCCTACAAGTGTGCAAAGTTTGGGCTGGTTTTCACCACGTGGTTCTCCAGAAACAGGAGCTCAAAGTCAGTCACTTTGATCACATTTTGCTTCAAGCTGACCAGAGATCTATCTGGCATGCCCCCTCACCTCGGCACCCACCCCCTCCCCCCTCAGGGGGAGGGGGTGCCCAGGTGGGGGTCCACTCGCAGCTCGATGGTGCACCAGTATGGAAGGTTCCCCAGTAATGGGAGTTCAAAGTTCAAAAGTTGGTTCAATTGGAGCTCAACTTGAAACGGTCATATTTCCTGAACCATAGATGGTATTGATTCACTTTTTTCGGCTCCATGTAGTCGAGGGTCTTGGGAGTATGCATGCAAAGTTTGGGGCCCATAGGACCTAAAACGGGGGAGCTATCGGGTCCCAAACATGGCCAGTTTTCACATAGGCACCAATGTAAAAATTAGATGTCCTAGGGGTACCATCTTTGGGGAGTCAGTACAGGTCGGCCTTAGGTTATAGGGGCTCCAAATTTGCACCATAGGTGCTAAAGAGTCTCCCCTACAAGTGTGCAAAGTTTGGGCTGGTTTTCACCACGTGGTTCTCCAGAAACAGGAGCTCAAAGTCAGTCACTTTGATCACATTTTGCTTCAAGCTGACCAGAGATCTATCTGGCATGCCCCCTCACCTCGGCACCCCCTCCCCCCTCAGGGGGAGGGGGTGCCGAGGTGGGGGTCCCCTCGCAGCTCGATGGTGCACCAGTATGGAAGGTTCCCCAGTAATGGGAGTTCAAAGTTCAAAAGTTGGTTCAATTGGAGCTCAACTTGAAACGGTCATATTTCCTGAACCATATATGGTATTGATTCACTTTTTTCGGCTCCATGTAGTCGAGGGTCTTGGGAGTATGCATGCAAAGTTTGGGGCCCATAGGACCTAAAACGGGGGAGCTATCGGGTCCCAAACATGGCCAGTTTTCACATAGGCACCAATGTAAAAATTAGATGTCCTAGGGGTACCATCTTTGGGGAGTCAGTACAGGTCGGCCTTAGGTTATAGGGGCTCCAAATTTGCACCATAGGTGCTAAAGAGTCTCCCCTACAAGTGTGCAAAGTTTGGGCTGGTTTTCACCACGTGGTTCTCCAGAAACAGGAGCTCAAAGTCAGTCACTTTGATCACATTTTGCTTCAAGCTGACCAGAGATCTATCTGGCATGCCCCCTCACCTCGGCACCCCCTCCCCCCTCAGGGGGAGGGGGTGCCGAGGTGGGGGTCCACTCGCAGCTCGATGGTGCACCAGTATGGAAGGTTCCCCAGTAATGGGAGTTCAAAGTTCAAAAGTTGGTTCAATTGGAGCTCAACTTGAAACGGTCATATTTCCTGAACCATAGATGGTATTGATTCACTTTTTTCGGCTCCATGTAGTTGAGGGTCTTGTGAGTATGCATGCCAAGTTTGGGGCAGTTTGGACCTAAAACGGGGGAGCTATCGGGTCCCAAACATGGCCAGTTTTCACATAGGCACCAATGTAAAAATTAGATGTCCTAGGGGTACCATCTTTGGGGAGTCAGTACAGGTCGGCCTTAGGTTATAGGGGCTCCAAATTTGCACCATAGGTGCTAAAGAGTCTCCCCTACAAGTGTGCAAAGTTTGGGCTGGTTTTCACCACGTGGTTCTCCAGAAACAGGAGCTCAAAGTCAGTCACTTTGATCACATTTTGCTTCAAGCTGACCAGAGATCTATCTGGCATGCCCCCTCACCTCGGCACCCCCTCCCCCCTCAGGGGGAGGGGGTGCCGAGGTGGGGGTCCACTCGCAGCTCGATGGTGCACCAGTATGGAAGGTTCCCCAGTAATGGGAGTTCAAAGTTCAAAAGTTGGTTCAATTGGAGCTCAACTTGAAACGGTCATATTTCCTGAACCATAGATGGTATTGATTCACTTTTTTCGGCTCCATGTAGTCGAGGGTCTTGTGAGTATGCATGCCAAGTTTGGGGCAGTTTGGACCTAAAACGGGGGAGCTATCGGGTCCCAAACATGGCCAGTTTTCACATAGGCACCAATGTAAAAATTAGATGTCCTAGGGGTACCATCTTTGGGGAGTCAGTACAGGTCGGCCTTAGGTTATAGGGGCTCCAAATTTGCACCATAGGTGCTAAAGAGTCTCCCCTACAAGTGTGCAAAGTTTGGGCTGGTTTTCACCACGTGGTTCTCCAGAAACAGGAGCTCAAAGTCAGTCACTTTGATCACATTTTGCTTCAAGCTGACCAGAGATCTATCTGGCATGCCCCCTCACCTCGGCACCCCCTCCCCCCTCAGGGGGAGGGGGTGCCGAGGTGGGGGTCCACTCGCAGCTCGATGGTGCACCAGTATGGAAGGTTCCCCAGTAATGGGAGTTCAAAGTTCAAAAGTTGGTTCAATTGGAGCTCAACTTGAAACGGTCATATTTCCTGAACCATAGATGGTATTGATTCACTTTTTTCGGCTCCATGTAGTCGAGGGTCTTGGGAGTATGCATGCAAAGTTTGGGGCCCATAGGACCTAAAACGGGGGAGCTATCGGGTCCCAAACATGGCCAGTTTTCACATAGGCACCAATGTAAAAATTAGATGTCCTAGGGGTACCATCTTTGGGGAGTCAGTACAGGTCGGCCTTAGGTTATAGGGGCTCCAAATTTGCACCATAGGTGCTAAAGAGTCTCCCCTACAAGTGTGCAAAGTTTGGGCTGGTTTTCACCACGTGGTTCTCCAGAAACAGGAGCTCAAAGTCAGTCACTTTGATCACATTTTGCTTCAAGCTGACCAGAGATCTATCTGGCATGCCCCCTCACCTCGGCACCCCCTCCCCCCTCAGGGGGAGGGGGTGCCGAGGTGGGGGTCCACTCACAGCTCGATGGTGCACCAGTATGGAAGGTTCCCCAGTAATGGGAGTTCAAAGTTCAAAAGTTGGTTCAATTGGAGCTCAACTTGAAACGGTCATATTTCCTGAACCATAGATGGTATTGATTCACTTTTTTCGGCTCCATGTAGTCGAGGGTCTTGGGAGTATGCATGCAAAGTTTGGGGCCCATAGGACCTAAAACGGAGGGAGCTATCGGGTCCCAAACATGGCCAGTTTTCACATAGGCACCAATGTAAAAATTAGATGTCCTAGGGGTACCATCTTTGGGGAGTCAGTACAGGTCGGCCTTAGGTTATAGGGGCTCCAAATTTGCACCATAGGTGCTAAAGAGTCTCCCCTACAAGTGTGCAAAGTTTGGGCTGGTTTTCACCACGTGGTTCTCCAGAAACAGGAGCTCAAAGTCAGTCACTTTGATCACATTTTGCTTCAAGCTGACCAGAGATCTATCTGGCATGCCCCCTCACCTCGGCACCCCCTCCCCCCTCAGGGGGAGGGGGTGCCGAGGTGGGGGTCCACTCGCAGCTCGATGGTGCACCAGTATGGAAGGTTCCCCAGTAATGGGAGTTCAAAGTTCAAAAGTTGGTTCAATTGGAGCTCAACTTGAAACGGTCATATTTCCTGAACCATAGATGGTATTGATTCACTTTTTTCGGCTCCATGTAGTCGAGGGTCTTGGGAGTATGCATGCAAAGTTTGGAGCCCATAGGACCTAAAACGGGGGAGCTATCGGGTCCCAAACATGGCCAGTTTTCACATAGGCACCAATGTAAAAATTAGATGTCCTAGGGGTACCATCTTTGGGGAGTCAGTACAGGTCGGCCTTAGGTTATAGGGGCTCCAAATTTGCACCATAGGTGCTAAAGAGTCTCCCCTACAAGTGTGCAAAGTTTGGGCTGGTTTTCACCACGTGGTTCTCCAGAAACAGGAGCTCAAAGTCAGTCACTTTGATCACATTTTGCTTCAAGCTGACCAGAGATCTATCTGGCATGCCCCCTCACCTCGGCACCCCCTCAGGGGGAGGGGGTGCCGAGGTGGGGGTCCACTCGCAGCTCGATGGTGCACCAGTATGGAAGGTTCCCCAGTAATGGGAGTTCAAAGTTCAAAAGTTGGTTCAATTGGAGCTCAACTTGAAACGGTCATATTTCCTGAACCATAGATGGTATTGATTCACTTTTTTCGGCTCCATGTAGTCGAGGGTCTTGGGAGTACGCATGCAAAGTTTGGGGCCCATAGGACCTAAAACGGGGGAGCTATCGGGTCCCAAACATGGCCAGTTTTCACATAGGCACCAATGTAAAAATTAGATGTCCTAGGGGTACCATCTTTGGGGAGTCAGTACAGGTCGGCCTTAGGTTATAGGGGCTCCAAATTTGCACCATAGGTGCTAAAGAGTCTCCCCTACAAGTGTGCAAAGTTTGGGCTGGTTTTCACCACGTGGTTCTCCAGAAACAGGAGCTCAAAGTCAGTCACTTTGATCACATTTTGCTTCAAGCTGACCAGAGATCTATCTGGCATGCCCCCTCACCTCGGCACCCCCTCCCCCCTCAGGGGGAGGGGGTGCCGAGGTGGGGGTCCACTCGCAGCTCGATGGTGCACCAGTATGGAAGGTTCCCCAGTAATGGGAGTTCAAAGTTCAAAAGTTGGTTCAATTGGAGCTCAACTTGAAACGGTCATATTTCCTGAACCATAGATGGTATTGATTCACTTTTTTCGGCTCCATGTAGTCGAGGGTCTTGGGAGTATGCATGCAAAGTTTGGGGCCCATAGGACCTAAAACGGGGGAGCTATCGGGTCCCAAACATGGCCAGTTTTCACATAGGCACCAATGTAAAAATTAGATGTCCTAGGGGTACCATCTTTGGGGAGTCAGTACAGGTCGGCCTTAGGTTATAGGGGCTCCAAATTTGCACCATAGGTGCTAAAGAGTCTCCCCTACAAGTGTGCAAAGTTTGGGCTGGTTTTCACCACGTGGTTCTCCAGAAACAGGAGCTCAAAGTCAGTCACTTTGATCACATTTTGCTTCAAGCTGACCAGAGATCTATCTGGCATGCCCCCTCACCTCGGCACCCCCTCCCCCCTCAGGGGGAGGGGGTGCCGAGGTGGGGGTCCACTCACAGCTCGATGGTGCACCAGTATGGAAGGTTCCCCAGTAATGGGAGTTCAAAGTTCAAAAGTTGGTTCAATTGGAGCTCAACTTGAAACGGTCATATTTCCTGAACCATAGATGGTATTGATTCACTTTTTTCGGCTCCATGTAGTCGAGGGTCTTGGGAGTATGCATGCAAAGTTTGGGGCCCATAGGACCTAAAACGGGGGAGCTATCGGGTCCCAAACATGGCCAGTTTTCACATAGGCACCAATGTAAAAATTAGATGTCCTAGGGGTACCATCTTTGGGGAGTCAGTACAGGTCGGCCTTAGGTTATAGGGGCTCCAAATTTGCACCATAGGTGCTAAAGAGTCTCCCCTACAAGTGTGCAAAGTTTGGGCTGGTTTTCACCACGTGGTTCTCCAGAAACAGGAGCTCAAAGTCAGTCACTTTGATCACATTTTGCTTCAAGCTGACCAGAGATCTATCTGGCATGCCCCCTCACCTCGGCACCCCCTCCCCCCTCTGCCGAGGTGGGGGTCCACTCGCAGCTCGATGGTGCACCAGTATGGAAGGTTCCCCAGTAATGGGAGTTCAAAGTTCAAAAGTTGGTTCAATTGGAGCTCAACTTGAAACGGTCATATTTCCTGAACCATAGATGGTATTGATTCACTTTTTTCGGCTCCATGTAGTCGAGGGTCTTGGGAGTATGCATGCAAAGTTTGGGGCCCATAGGACCTAAAACGGGGGAGCTATCGGGTCCCAAACATGGCCAGTTTTCACATAGGCACCAATGTAAAAATTAGATGTCCTAGGGGTACCATCTTTGGGGAGTCAGTACAGGTCGGCCTTAGGTTATAGGGGCTCCAAATTTGCACCATAGGTGCTAAAGAGTCTCCCCTACAAGTGTGCAAAGTTTGGGCTGGTTTTCACCACGTGGTTCTCCAGAAACAGGAGCTCAAAGTCAGTCACTTTGATCACATTTTGCTTCAAGCTGACCAGAGATCTATCTGGCATGCCCCCTCACCTCGGCACCCCCTCCCCCCTCAGGGGGAGGGGGTGCCGAGGTGGGGGTCCACTCGCAGCTCGATGGTGCACCAGTATGGAAGGTTCCCCAGTAATGGGAGTTCAAAGTTCAAAAGTTGGTTCAATTGGAGCTCAACTTGAAACGGTCATATTTCCTGAACCATAGATGGTATTGATTCACTTTTTTCGGCTCCATGTAGTCGAGGGTCTTGGGAGTATGCATGCAAAGTTTGGGGCCCATAGGACCTAAAACGGGGGAGCTATCGGGTCCCAAACATGGCCAGTTTTCACATAGGCACCAATGTAAAAATTAGATGTCCTAGGGGTACCATCTTTGGGGAGTCAGTACAGGTCGGCCTTAGGTTATAGGGGCTCCAAATTTGCACCATAGGTGCTAAAGAGTCTCCCCTACAAGTGTGCAAAGTTTGGGCTGGTTTTCACCACGTGGTTCTCCAGAAACAGGAGCTCAAAGTCAGTCACTTTGATCACATTTTGCTTCAAGCTGACCAGAGATCTATCTGGCATGCCCCCTCACCTCGGCACCCCCTCAGGGGGAGGGGGTGCCGAGGTGGGGGTCCACTCGCAGCTCGATGGTGCACCAGTATGGAAGGTTCCCCAGTAATGGGAGTTCAAAGTTCAAAAGTTGGTTCAATTGGAGCTCAACTTGAAACGGTCATATTTCCTGAACCATAGATGGTATTGATTCACTTTTTTCGGCTCCATGTAGCCGAGGGTCTTGGGAGTATGCATGCAAAGTTTGGGGCCCATAGGACCTAAAACGGGGGAGCTATCGGGTCCCAAACATGGCCAGTTTTCACATAGGCACCAATGTAAAAATTAGATGTCCTAGGGGTACCATCTTTGGGGAGTCAGTACAGGTCGGCCTTAGGTTATAGGGGCTCCAAATTTGCACCATAGGTGCTAAAGAGTCTCCCCTACAAGTGTGCAAAGTTTGGGCTGGTTTTCACCACGTGGTTCTCCAGAAACAGGAGCTCAAAGTCAGTCACTTTGATCACATTTTGCTTCAAGCTGACCAGAGATCTATCTGGCATGCCCCCTCACCTCGGCACCCCCTCCCCCCTCAGGGGGAGGGGGTGCCGAGGTGGGGGTCCACTCGCAGCTCGATGGTGCACCAGTATGGAAGGTTCCCCAGTAATGGGAGTTCAAAGTTCAAAAGTTGGTTCAATTGGAGCTCAACTTGAAACGGTCATATTTCCTGAACCATAGATGGTATTGATTCACTTTTTTCGGCTCCATGTAGTCGAGGGTCTTGGGAGTATGCATGCAAAGTTTGGGGCCCATAGGACCTAAAACGGGGGAGCTATCGGGTCCCAAACATGGCCAGTTTTCACATAGGCACCAATGTAAAAATTAGATGTCCTAGGGGTACCATCTTTGGGGAGTCAGTACAGGTCGGCCTTAGGTTATAGGGGCTCCAAATTTGCACCATAGGTGCTAAAGAGTCTCCCCTACAAGTGTGCAAAGTTTGGGCTGGTTTTCACCACGTGGTTCTCCAGAAACAGGAGCTCAAAGTCAGTCACTTTGATCACATTTTGCTTCAAGCTGACCAGAGATCTATCTGGCATGCCCCCTCACCTCGGCACCCCCTCCCCCCTCAGGGGGAGGGGGTGCCGAGGTGGGGGTCCACTCACAGCTCGATGGTGCACCAGTATGGAAGGTTCCCCAGTAATGGGAGTTCAAAGTTCAAAAGTTGGTTCAATTGGAGCTCAACTTGAAACGGTCATATTTCCTGAACCATAGATGGTATTGATTCACTTTTTTCGGCTCCATGTAGTCGAGGGTCTTGGGAGTATGCATGCAAAGTTTGGGGCCCATAGGACCTAAAACGGGGGAGCTATCGGGTCCCAAACATGGCCAGTTTTCACATAGGCACCAATGTAAAAATTAGATGTCCTAGGGGTACCATCTTTGGGGAGTCAGTACAGGTCGGCCTTAGGTTATAGGGGCTCCAAATTTGCACCATAGGTGCTAAAGAGTCTCCCCTACAAGTGTGCAAAGTTTGGGCTGGTTTTCACCACGTGGTTCTCCAGAAACAGGAGCTCAAAGTCAGTCACTTTGATCACATTTTGCTTCAAGCTGACCAGAGATCTATCTGGCATGCCCCCTCACCTCGGCACCCCCTCCCCCCTCTGCCGAGGTGGGGGTCCACTCGCAGCTCGATGGTGCACCAGTATGGAAGGTTCCCCAGTAATGGGAGTTCAAAGTTCAAAAGTTGGTTCAATTGGAGCTCAACTTGAAACGGTCATATTTCCTGAACCATAGATGGTATTGATTCACTTTTTTCGGCTCCATGTAGTCGAGGGTCTTGGGAGTATGCATGCAAAGTTTGGGGCCCATAGGACCTAAAACGGGGGAGCTATCGAGTCCCAAACATGGCCAGTTTTCACATAGGCACCAATGTAAAAATTAGATGTCCTAGGGGTACCATCTTTGGGGAGTCAGTACAGGTCGGCCTTAGGTTATAGGGGCTCCAAATTTGCACCATAGGTGCTAAAGAGTCTCCCCTACAAGTGTGCAAAGTTTGGGCTGGTTTTCACCACGTGGTTCTCCAGAAACAGGAGCTCAAAGTCAGTCACTTTGATCACATTTTGCTTCAAGCTGACCAGAGATCTATCTGGCATGCCCCCTCACCTCGGCACCCCCTCCCCCCTCAGGGGGAGGGGGTGCCGAGGTGGGGGTCCACTCACAGCTCGATGGTGCACCAGTATAGAAGGTTCCCCAGTAATGGGAGTTCAAAGTTCAAAAGTTGGTTCAATTGGAGCTCAACTTGAAACGGTCATATTTCCTGAACCATAGATGGTATTGATTCACTTTTTTCGGCTCCATGTAGTCGAGGGTCTTGGGAGTATGCATGCAAAGTTTGGGGCCCATAGGACCTAAAACGGGGGAGCTATCGGGTCCCAAACATGGCCAGTTTTCACATAGGCACCAATGTAAAAATGAGATGTCCTAGGGGTACCATCTTTGGGGAGTCAGTACAGGTCGGCCTTAGGTTATAGGGGCTCCAAATTTGCACCATAGGTGCTAAAGAGTCTCCCCTACAAGTGTGCAAAGTTTGGGCTGGTTTTCACCACGTGGTTCTCCAGAAACAGGAGCTCAAAGTCAGTCACTTTGATCACATTTTGCTTCAAGCTGACCAGAGATCTATCTGGCATGCCCCCTCACCTCGGCACCCCCTCCCCCCTCAGGGGGAGGGGGTGCCGAGGTGGGGGTCCACTCACAGCTCGATGGTGCACCAGTATGGAAGGTTCCCCAGTAATGGGAGTTCAAAGTTCAAAAGTTGGTTCAATTGGAGCTCAAATTGAAACGGTCATATTTCCTGAACCATAGATGGTATTGATTCACTTTTTTCGGCTCCATGTAGTCGAGGGTCTTGGGAGTATGCATGCAAAGTTTGGGGCCCATAGGACCTAAAACGGGGGAGCTATCGGGTCCCAAACATGGCCAGTTTTCACATAGGCACCAATGTAAAAATTAGATGTCCTAGGGGTACCATCTTTGGGGAGTCAGTACAGGTCGGCCTTAGGTTATAGGGGCTCCAAATTTGCACCATAGGTGCTAAAGAGTCTCCCCTACAAGTGTGCAAAGTTTGGGCTGGTTTTCACCACGTGGTTCTCCAGAAACAGGAGCTCAAAGTCAGTCACTTTGATCACATTTTGCTTCAAGCTGACCAGAGATCTATCTGGCATGCCCCCTCACCTCGGCACCCCCTCCCCCCTCAGGGGGAGGGGGTGCCGAGGTGGGGGTCCACTCACAGCTCGATGGTGCACCAGTATAGAAGGTTCCCCAGTAATGGGAGTTCAAAGTTCAAAAGTTGGTTCAATTGGAGCTCAACTTGAAACGGTCATATTTCCTGAACCATAGATGGTATTGATTCACTTTTTTCGGCTCCATGTAGTCGAGGGTCTTGGGAGTATGCATGCAAAGTTTGGGGCCCATAGGACCTAAAACGGGGGAGCTATCGGGTCCCAAACATGGCCAGTTTTCACATAGGCACCAATGTAAAAATGAGATGTCCTAGGGGTACCATCTTTGGGGAGTCAGTACAGGTCGGCCTTAGGTTATAGGGGCTCCAAATTTGCACCATAGGTGCTAAAGAGTCTCCCCTACAAGTGTGCAAAGTTTGGGCTGGTTTTCACCACGTGGTTCTCCAGAAACAGGAGCTCAAAGTCAGTCACTTTGATCACATTTTGCTTCAAGCTGACCAGAGATCTATCTGGCATGCCCCCTCACCTCGGCACCCCCTCCCCCCTCAGGGGGAGGGGGTGCCGAGGTGGGGGTCCACTCACAGCTCGATGGTGCACCAGTATGGAAGGTTCCCCAGTAATGGGAGTTCAAAGTTCAAAAGTTGGTTCAATTGGAGCTCAAATTGAAACGGTCATATTTCCTGAACCATAGATGGTATTGATTCACTTTTTTCGGCTCCATGTAGTCGAGGGTCTTGGGAGTATGCATGCAAAGTTTGGGGCCCATAGGACCTAAAACGGGGGAGCTATCGGGTCCCAAACATGGCCAGTTTTCACATAGGCACCAATGTAAAAATTAGATGTCCTAGGGGTACCATCTTTGGGGAGTCAGTACAGGTCGGCCTTAGGTTATAGGGGCTCCAAATTTGCACCATAGGTGCTAAAGAGTCTCCCCTACAAGTGTGCAAAGTTTGGGCTGGTTTTCACCACGTGGTTCTCCAGAAACAGGAGCTCAAAGTCAGTCACTTTGATCACATTTTGCTTCAAGCTGACCAGAGATCTATCTGGCATGCCCCCTCACCTCGGCACCCCCTCCCCCCTCAGGGGGAGGGGGTGCCGAGGTGGGGGTCCACTCACAGCTCGATGGTGCACCAGTATGGAAGGTTCCCCAGTAATGGGAGTTCAAAGTTCAAAAGTTGGTTCAATTGGAGCTCAAATTGAAACGGTCATATTTCCTGAACCATAGATGGTATTGATTCACTTTTTTCGGCTCCATGTAGTCGAGGGTCTTGGGAGTATGCATGCAAAGTTTGGGGCCCATAGGACCTAAAACGGGGGAGCTATCGGGTCCCAAACATGGCCAGTTTTCACATAGGCACCAATGTAAAAATTAGATG
The DNA here is from genome assembly GCF_037356315.1 of Lithobates pipiens. Classification (NCBI taxonomy): domain Eukaryota; kingdom Metazoa; phylum Chordata; class Amphibia; order Anura; family Ranidae; genus Lithobates; species Lithobates pipiens. The sequence continues at coordinate 1,860,982 of NW_027507907.1, read as the reverse complement.
TCCTAGGGGTACCATCTTTGGGGAGTCAGTACAGGTCGGCCTTAGGTTATAGGGGCTCCAAATTTGCACCATAGGTGCTAAAGAGTCTCCCCTACAAGTGTGCAAAGTTTGGGCTGGTTTTCACCACGTGGTTCTCCAGAAACAGGAGCTCAAAGTCAGTCACTTTGATCACATTTTGCTTCAAGCTGACCAGAGATCTATCTGGCATGCCCCCTCACCTCGGCACCCCCTCCCCCCTCAGGGGGAGGGGGTGCCGAGGTGGGGGTCCACTCACAGCTCGATGGTGCACCAGTATAGAAGGTTCCCCAGTAATGGGAGTTCAAAGTTCAAAAGTTGGTTCAATTGGAGCTCAACTTGAAACGGTCATATTTCCTGAACCATAGATGGTATTGATTCACTTTTTTCGGCTCCATGTAGTCGAGGGTCTTGGGAGTATGCATGCAAAGTTTGGGGCCCATAGGACCTAAAACGGGGGAGCTATCGGGTCCCAAACATGGCCAGTTTTCACATAGGCACCAATGTAAAAATGAGATGTCCTAGGGGTACCATCTTTGGGGAGTCAGTACAGGTCGGCCTTAGGTTATAGGGGCTCCAAATTTGCACCATAGGTGCTAAAGAGTCTCCCCTACAAGTGTGCAAAGTTTGGGCTGGTTTTCACCACGTGGTTCTCCAGAAACAGGAGCTCAAAGTCAGTCACTTTGATCACATTTTGCTTCAAGCTGACCAGAGATCTATCTGGCATGCCCCCTCACCTCGGCACCCCCTCCCCCCTCAGGGGGAGGGGGTGCCGAGGTGGGGGTCCACTCACAGCTCGACGGTGCACCAGTATGGAAGGTTCCCCAGTAATGGGAGTTCAAAGTTCAAAAGTTGGTTCAATTGGAGCTCAACTTGAAACGGTCATATTTCCTGAACCATAGATGGTATTGATTCACTTTTTTCGGCTCCATGTAGTCGAGGGTCTTGGGAGTATGCATGCAAAGTTTGGGGCCCATAGGACCTAAAACGGGGGAGCTATCGGGTCCCAAACATGGCCAGTTTTCACATAGGCACCAATGTAAAAATTAGATGTCCTAGGGGTACCATCTTTGGGGAGTCAGTACAGGTCGGCCTTAGGTTATAGGGGCTCCAAATTTGCACCATAGGTGCTAAAGAGTCTCCCCTACAAGTGTGCAAAGTTTGGGCTGGTTTTCACCACGTGGTTCTCCAGAAACAGGAGCTCAAAGTCAGTCACTTTGATCACATTTTGCTTCAAGCTGACCAGAGATCTATCTGGCATGCCCCCTCACCTCGGCACCCCCTCCCCCCTCAGGGGGAGGGGGTGCCGAGGTGGGGGTCCACTCGCAGCTCGATGGTGCACCAGTATGGAAGGTTCCCCAGTAATGGGAGTTCAAAGTTCAAAAGTTGGTTCAATTGGAGCTCAACTTGAAACGGTCATATTTCCTGAACCATAGATGGTATTGATTCACTTTTTTCGGCTCCATGTAGTCGAGGGTCTTGGGAGTATGCATGCAAAGTTTGGGGCCCATAGGACCTAAAACGGGGGAGCTATCGGGTCCCAAACATGGCCAGTTTTCACATAGGCACCAATGTAAAAATTAGATGTCCTAGGGGTACCATCTTTGGGGAGTCAGTACAGGTCGGCCTTAGGTTATAGGGGCTCCAAATTTGCACCATAGGTGCTAAAGAGTCTCCCCTACAAGTGTGCAAAGTTTGGGCTGGTTTTCACCACGTGGTTCTCCAGAAACAGGAGCTCAAAGTCAGTCACTTTGATCACATTTTGCTTCAAGCTGACCAGAGATCTATCTGGCATGCCCCCTCACCTCGGCACCCCCTCCCCCCTCAGGGGGAGGGGGTGCCGAGGTGGGGGTCCACTCGCAGCTCGATGGTGCACCAGTATGGAAGGTTCCCCAGTAATGGGAGTTCAAAGTTCCAAAGTTGGTTCAATTGGAGCTCAACTTTAAACGGTCATATTTCCCGAACCATACATGAGAATGATTTACTTTCTTCAGCCCCACGTAGCCCATGGTCTTGTGAGTATGCATGCCAAGTTTGGGGCAGTTTGGACCTAAAACGGGGGAGCTATCGGGTCCCAAACATGGCCAGTTTTCACATAGGCACCAATGTAAAAATTAGATGTCCTAGGGGTACCATCTTTGGGGAGTCAGTACAGGTCGGCCTTAGGTTATAGGGGCTCCAAATTTGCACCATAGGTGCTAAAGAGTCTCCCCTACAAGTGTGCAAAGTTTGGGCTGGTTTTCACCACGTGGTTCTCCAGAAACAGGAGCTCAAAGTCAGTCACTTTGATCACATTTTGCTTCAAGCTGACCAGAGATCTATCTGGCATGCCCCCTCACCTCGGCACCCCCTCCCCCCTCAGGGGGAGGGGGTGCCGAGGTGGGGGTCCACTCGCAGCTCGATGGTGCACCAGTATGGAAGGTTCCCCAGTAATGGGAGTTCAAAGTTCAAAAGTTGGTTCAATTGGAGCTCAACTTGAAACGGTCATATTTCCTGAACCATAGATGGTATTGATTCACTTTTTTCGGCTCCATGTAGTCGAGGGTCTTGGGAGTATGCATGCAAAGTTTGGGGCCCATAGGACCTAAAACGGGGGAGCTATCGGGTCCCAAACATGGCCAGTTTTCACATAGGCACCAATGTAAAAATTAGATGTCCTAGGGGTACCATCTTTGGGGAGTCAGTACAGGTCGGCCTTAGGTTATAGGGGCTCCAAATTTGCACCATAGGTGCTAAAGAGTCTCCCCTACAAGTGTGCAAAGTTTGGGCTGGTTTTCACCACGTGGTTCTCCAGAAACAGGAGCTCAAAGTCAGTCACTTTGATCACATTTTGCTTCAAGCTGACCAGAGATCTATCTGGCATGCCCCCTCACCTCGGCACCCCCTCCCCCCTCAGGGGGAGGGGGTGCCGAGGTGGGGGTCCACTCACAGCTCGATGGTGCACCAGTATGGAAGGTTCCCCAGTAATGGGAGTTCAAAGTTCAAAAGTTGGTTCAATTGGAGCTCAACTTGAAACGGTCATATTTCCTGAACCATAGATGGTATTGATTCACTTTTTTCGGCTCCATGTAGTCGAGGGTCTTGGGAGTATGCATGCAAAGTTTGGGGCCCATAGGACCTAAAACGGGGGAGCTATCGGGTCCCAAACATGGCCAGTTTTCACATAGGCACCAATGTAAAAATTAGATGTCCTAGGGGTACCATCTTTGGGGAGTCAGTACAGGTCGGCCTTAGGTTATAGGGGCTCCAAATTTGCACCATAGGTGCTAAAGAGTCTCCCCTACAAGTGTGCAAAGTTTGGGCTGGTTTTCACCACGTGGTTCTCCAGAAACAGGAGCTCAAAGTCAGTCACTTTGATCACATTTTGCTTCAAGCTGACCAGAGATCTATCTGGCATGCCCCCTCACCTCGGCACCCCCTCCCCCCTCAGGGGGAGGGGGTGCCGAGGTGGGGGTCCACTCGCAGCTCGATGGTGCACCAGTATGGAAGGTTCCCCAGTAATGGGAGTTCAAATTTCAAAAGTTGGTTCACTTGGAGCTCAACTTGAAACGGTCATATTTCCTGAACCATAGATGGTATTGATTCACTTTTTTCGGCTCCATGTAGTCGAGGGTCTTGGGAGTATGCATGCAAAGTTTGGGGCCCATAGGACCTAAAACGGGGGAGCTATCGGGTCCCAAACATGGCCAGTTTTCACATAGGCACCAATGTAAAAATTAGATGTCCTAGGGGTACCATCTTTGGGGAGTCAGTACAGGTCAGCCTTAGGTTATAGGGGCTCCAAATTTGCACCATAGGTGCTAAAGAGTCTCCCCTACAAGTGTGCAAAGTTTGGGCTGGTTTTCACCACGTGGTTCTCCAGAAACAGGAGCTCAAAGTCAGTCACTTTGATCACATTTTGCTTCAAGCTGACCAGAGATCTATCTGGCATGCCCCCTCACCTCGGCACCCCCTCCCCCCTCAGGGGGAGGGGGTGCCGAGGTGGGGGTCCACTCGCAGCTCGATGGTGCACCAGTATGGAAGGTTTCCCAGTAATGGGAGTTCAAAGTTCAAAAGTTGGTTCAATTGGAGCTCAACTTGAAACGGTCATATTTCCTGAACCATAGATGGTATTGATTCACTTTTTTCGGCTCCATGTAGTCGAGGGTCTTGGGAGTATGCATGCAAAGTTTGGGGCAGTTTGGACCTAAAACGGGGGAGCTATCGGGTCCCAAACATGGCCAGTTTTCACATAGGCACCAATGTAAAAATTAGATGTCCTAGGGGTACCATCTTTGGGGAGTCAGTACAGGTCGGCCTTAGGTTATAGGGGCTCCAAATTTGCACCATAGGTGCTAAAGAGTCTCCCCTACAAGTGTGCAAAGTTTGGGCTGGTTTTCACCACGTGGTTCTCCAGAAACAGGAGCTCAAAGTCAGTCACTTTGATCACATTTTGCTTCAAGCTGACCAGAGATCTATCTGGCATGCCCCCTCACCTCGGCACCCCCTCCCCCCTCAGGGGGAGGGGGTGCCGAGGTGGGGGTCCACTCGCAGCTCGATGGTGCACCAGTATGGAAGGTTCCCCAGTAATGGGAGTTCAAAGTTCAAAAGTTGGTTCAATTGGAGCTCAACTTGAAACGGTCATATTTCCTGAACCATAGATGGTATTGATTCACTTTTTTCGGCTCCATGTAGCCCAGGGTCTTGTGAGTATGCATGCCAAGTTTGGGGCAGTTTGGACCTAAAACGGGGGAGCTATCGGGTCCCAAACATGGCCAGTTTTCACATAGGCACCAATGTAAAAATTAGATGTCCTAGGGGTACCATCTTTGGGGAGTCAGTACAGGTCGGCCTTAGGTTATAGGGGCTCCAAATTTGCACCATAGGTGCTAAAGAGTCTCCCCTACAAGTGTGCAAAGTTTGGGCTGGTTTTCACCACGTGGTTCTCCAGAAACAGGAGCTCAAAGTCAGTCACTTTGATCACATTTTGCTTCAAGCTGACCAGAGATCTATCTGGCATGCCCCCTCACCTCGGCACCCTCTCCCCCCTCAGGGGGAGGGGGTGCCGAGGTGGGGGTCCACTCGCAGCTCGATGGTGCACCAGTATGGAAGGTTCCCCAGTAATGGGAGTTCAAAGTTCAAAAGTTGGTTCAATTGGAGCTCAACTTGAAACGGTCATATTTCCTGAACCATAGATGGTATTGATTCACTTTTTTCGGCGCCATGTTGTCGAGGGTCTTGGGAGTATGCATGCAAAGTTTGGGGCCCATAGGACCTAAAACGGGGGAGCTATCGGGTCCCAAACATGGCCAGTTTTCACATAGGCACCAATGTAAAAATTAGATGTCCTAGGGGTACCATCTTTGGGGAGTCAGTACAGGTCGGCCTTAGGTTATAGGGGCTCCAAATTTGCACCATAGGTGCTAAAGAGTCTCCCCTACAAGTGTGCAAAGTTTGGGCTGGTTTTCACCACGTGGTTCTCCAGAAACAGGAGCTCAAAGTCAGTCACTTTGATCACATTTTGCTTCAAGCTGACCAGAGATCTATCTGGCATGCCCCCTCACCTTGGCACCCCCTCCCCCCTCAGGGGGAGGGGGTGCCGAGGTGGGGGTCCACTCACAGCTCGATGGTGCACCAGTATGGAAGGTTCCCCAGTAATGGGAGTTCAAAGTTCAAAAGTTGGTTCAATTGGAGCTCAACTTGAAACGGTCATATTTCCTGAACCATAGATGGTATTGATTCACTTTTTTCGGCTCCATGTAGTCGAGGGTCTTGGGAGTATGCATGCAAAGTTTGGGGCCCATAGGACCTAAAACGGGGGAGCTATCGGGTCCCAAACATGGCCAGTTTTCACATAGGCACCAATGTAAAAATTAGATGTCCTAGGGGTACCATCTTTGGGGAGTCAGTACAGGTCGGCCTTAGGTTATAGGGGCTCCAAATTTGCACCATAGGTGCTAAAGAGTCTCCCCTACAAGTGTGCAAAGTTTGGGCTGGTTTTCACCACGTGGTTCTCCAGAAACAGGAGCTCAAAGTCAGTCACTTTGATCACATTTTGCTTCAAGCTGACCAGAGATCTATCTGGCATGCCCCCTCACCTCGGCACCCACTCCCCCCTCAGGGGGAGGGGGTGCCCAGGTGGGGGTCCACTCGCAGCTCGATGGTGCACCAGTATGGAAGGTTCCCCAGTAATGGGAGTTCAAAGTTCAAAAGTTGGTTCAATTGGAGCTCAACTTGAAACGGTCATATTTCCTGAACCATAGATGGTATTGATTCACTTTTTTCGGCTCCATGTAGTCGAGGGTCTTGGGAGTATGCATGCAAAGTTTGGGGCCCATAGGACCTAAAACGGGGGAGCTATCGGGTCCCAAACATGGCCAGTTTTCACATAGGCACCAATGTAAAAATTAGATGTCCTAGGGGTACCATCTTTGGGGAGTCAGTACAGGTCGGCCTTAGGTTATAGGGGCTCCAAATTTGCACCATAGGTGCTAAAGAGTCTCCCCTACAAGTGTGCAAAGTTTGGGCTGGTTTTCACCACGTGGTTCTCCAGAAACAGGAGCTCAAAGTCAGTCACTTTGATCACATTTTGCTTCAAGCTGACCAGAGATCTATCTGGCATGCCCCCTCACCTCGGCACCCCCTCCCCCCTCAGGGCGAGGGGGTGCCGAGGTGGGGGTCCCCTCGCAGCTCGATGGTGCACCAGTATGGAAGGTTCCCCAGTAATGGGAGTTCAAAGTTCAAAAGTTGGTTCAATTGGAGCTCAACTTGAAACGGTCATATTTCCTGAACCATAGATGGTATTGATTCACTTTTTTCGGCTCCATGTAGTCGAGGGTCTTGGGAGTATGCATGCAAAGTTTGGGGCCCATAGGACCTAAAACGGGGGAGCTATCGGGTCCCAAACATGGCCAGTTTTCACATAGGCACCAATGTAAAAATTAGATGTCCTAGGGGTACCATCTTTGGGGAGTCAGTACAGGTCGGCCTTAGGTTATAGGGGCTCCAAATTTGCACCATAGGTGCTAAAGAGTCTCCCCTACAAGTGTGCAAAGTTTGGGCTGGTTTTCACCACGTGGTTCTCCAGAAACAGGAGCTCAAAGTCAGTCACTTTGATCACATTTTGCTTCAAGCTGACCAGAGATCTATCTGGCATGCCCCCTCACCTCGGCACCCCCTCCCCCCTCAGGGGGAGGGGGTGCCGAGGTGGGGGTCCACTCGCAGCTCGATGGTGCACCAGTATGGAAGGTTCCCCAGTAATGGGAGTTCAAAGTTCAAAAGTTGGTTCAATTGGAGCTCAACTTGAAACGGTCATATTTCCTGAACCATAGATGGTATTGATTCACTTTTTTCGGCTCCATGTAGTCGAGGGTCTTTTGAGTATGCATGCCAAGTTTGGGGCAGTTTGGACCTAAAACGGGGGAGCTATCGGGTCCCAAACATGGCCAGTTTTCACATAGGCACCAATGTAAAAATTAGATGTCCTAGGGGTACCATCTTTGGGGAGTCAGTACAGGTCGGCCTTAGGTTATAGGGGCTCCAAATTTGCACCATAGGTGCTAAAGAGTCTCCCCTACAAGTGTGCAAAGTTTGGGCTGGTTTTCACCACGTGGTTCTCCAGAAACAGGAGCTCAAAGTCAGTCACTTAGATCACATTTTGCTTCAAGCTGACCAGAGATCTATCTGGCATGCCCCCTCACCTCGGCACCCCCTCCCCCCTCAGGGGGAGGGGGTGCCGAGGTGGGGGTCCACTCGCAGCTCGATGGTGCACCAGTATGGAAGGTTCCCCAGTAATGGGAGTTCAAAGTTCCAAAGTTGGTTCAATTGGATCTCAACTTTAAACGGTCATATTTCCCAAACCATACATGGGAATGATTCACTTTCTTCAGCCCCACGTAGCCCAGGGTCTTGTGAGTATGCATGCCAAGTTTGGGGCAGTTTGGACCTAAAACGGGGGAGCTATCGGGTCCCAAACATGGCCAGTTTTCACATAGGCACCAATGTAAAAATTAGATGTCCTAGGGGTAACATCTTTGGGGAGTCAGTACAGGTCGGCCTTAGGTTATAGGGGCTCCAAATTTGCACCATAGGTGCTAAAGAGTCTCCCCTACAAGTGTGCAAAGTTTGGGCTGGTTTTCACCACGTGGTTCTCCAGAAACAGGAGCTCAAAGTCAGTCACTTTGATCACATTTTGCTTCAAGCTGACCAGAGATCTATCTGGCATGCCCCCTCACCTCGGCACCCTCTCCCCCCTCAGGGGGAGGGGGTGCCGAGGTGGGGGTCCACTCGCAGCTCAATGGTGCACCAGTATGGAAGGTTCCCCAGTAATGGGAGTTCAAAGTTCAAAAGTTGGTTCAATTGGAGCTCAACTTGAAACGGTCATATTTCCTGAACCATAGATGGTATTGATTCACTTTTTTCGGCGCCATGTAGTCGAGGGTCTTGGGAGTATGCATGCAAAGTTTGGGGCCCATAGGACCTAAAACGGGGGAGCTATCGGGTCCCAAACATGGCCAGTTTTCACATAGGCACCAATGTAAAAATTAGATGTCCTAGGGGTACCATCTTTGGGGAGTCAGTACAGGTCGGCCTTAGGTTATAGGGGCTCCAAATTTGCACCATAGGTGCTAAAGAGTCTCCCCTACAAGTGTGCAAAGTTTGGGCTGGTTTTCACCACGTGGTTCTCCAGAAACAGGAGCTCAAAGTCAGTCACTTTGATCACATTTTGCTTCAAGCTGACCAGAGATCTATCTGGCATGCCCCCTCACCTTGGCACCCCCTCCCCCCTCAGGGGGAGGGGGTGCCGAGGTGGGGGTCCACTCACAGCTCGATGGTGCACCAGTATGGAAGGTTCCCCAGTAATGGGAGTTCAAAGTTCAAAAGTTGGTTCAATTGGAGCTCAACTTGAAACGGTCATATTTCCTGAACCATAGATGGTATTGATTCACTTTTTTCGGCTCCATGTAGTCGAGGGTCTTGGGAGTATGCATGCAAAGTTTGGGGCCCATAGGACCTAAAACGGGGGAGCTATCGGGTCCCAAACATGGCCAGTTTTCACATAGGCACCAATGTAAAAATTAGATGTCCTAGGGGTACCATCTTTGGGGAGTCAGTACAGGTCAGCCTTAGGTTATAGGGGCTCCAAATTTGCACCATAGGTGCTAAAGAGTCTCCCCTACAAGTGTGCAAAGTTTGGGCTGGTTTTCACCACGTGGTTCTCCAGAAACAGGAGCTCAAAGTCAGTCACTTTGATCACATTTTGCTTCAAGCTGACCAGAGATCTATCTGGCATGCCCCCTCACCTCGGCACCCCCTCCCCCCTCAGGGGGAGGGGGTGCCGAGGTGGGGGTCCACTCGCAGCTCAATGGTGCACCAGTATGGAAGGTTTCCCAGTAATGGGAGTTCAAAGTTCAAAAGTTGGTTCAATTGGAGCTCAACTTGAAACGGTCATATTTCCTGAACCATAGATGGTATTGATTCACTTTTTTCGGCTCCATGTAGTCGAGGGTCTTGGGAGTATGCATGCAAAGTTTGGGGCCCATAGGACCTAAAACGGGGGAGCTATCGGGTCCCAAACATGGCCAGTTTTCACATAGGCACCAATGTAAAAATTAGATGTCCTAGGGGTACCATCTTTGGGGAGTCAGTACAGGTCGGCCTTAGGTTATAGGGGCTCCAAATTTGCACCATAGGTGCTAAAGAGTCTCCCCTACAAGTGTGCAAAGTTTGGGCTGGTTTTCACCACGTGGTTCTCCAGAAACAGGAGCTCAAAGTCAGTCACTTTGATCACATTTTGCTTCAAGCTGACCAGAGATCTATCTGGCATGCCCCCTCACCTCGGCACCCCCTCCCCCCTCAGGGGGAGGGGGTGCCGAGGTGGGGGTCCACTCGCAGCTCGATGGTGCACCAGTATGGAAGGTTCCCCAGTAATGGGAGTTCAAAGTTCAAAAGTTGGTTCAATTGGAGCTCAACTTGAAACGGTCATATTTCCTGAACCATAGATGGTATTGATTCACTTTTTTCGGCTCCATGTAGCCCAGGGTCTTGTGAGTATGCATGCCAAGTTTGGGGCAGTTTGGACCTAAAACGGGGGAGCTATCGGGTCCCAAACATGGCCAGTTTTCACATAGGCACCAATGTAAAAATTAGATGTCCTAGGGGTACCATCTTTGGGGAGTCAGTACAGGTCGGCCTTAGGTTATAGGGGCTCCAAATTTGCACCATAGGTGCTAAAGAGTCTCCCCTACAAGTGTGCAAAGTTTGGGCTGGTTTTCACCACGTGGTTCTCCAGAAACAGGAGCTCAAAGTCAGTCACTTTGATCACATTTTGCTTCAAGCTGACCAGAGATCTATCTGGCATGCCCCCTCACCTTGGCACCCCCTCCCCCCTCAGGGGGAGGGGGTGCCGAGGTGGGGGTCCACTCACAGCTCGATGGTGCACCAGTATGGAAGGTTCCCCAGTAATGGGAGTTCAAAGTTCAAAAGTTGGTTCAATTGGAGCTCAACTTGAAACGGTCATATTTCCTGAACCATAGATGGTATTGATTCACTTTTTTCGGCTCCATGTAGTCGAGGGTCTTGGGAGTATGCATGCAAAGTTTGGGGCCCATAGGACCTAAAACGGGGGAGCTATCGGGTCCCAAACATGGCCAGTTTTCACATAGGCACCAATGTAAAAATTAGATGTCCTAGGGGTACCATCTTTGGGGAGTCAGTACAGGTCGGCCTTAGGTTATAGGGGCTCCAAATTTGCACCATAGGTGCTAAAGAGTCTCCCCTACAAGTGTGCAAAGTTTGGGCTGGTTTTCACCACGTGGTTCTCCAGAAACAGGAGCTCAAAGTCAGTCACTTTGATCACATTTTGCTTCAAGCTGACCAGAGATCTATCTGGCATGCCCCCTCACCTCGGCACCCCCTCCCCCCTCAGGGGAGGGGGTGCCGAGGTGGGGGTCCCCTCGCAGCTCGATGGTGCACCAGTATGGAAGGTTCCCCAGTAATGGGAGTTCAAAGTTCAAAAGTTGGTTCAATTGGAGCTCAACTTGAAACGGTCATATTTCCTGAACCATAGATGGTATTGATTCACTTTTTTCGGCTCCATGTAGTCGAGGGTCTTGGGAGTATGCATGCAAAGTTTGGGGCCCATAGGACCTAAAACGGGGGAGCTATCGGGTCCCAAACATGGCCAGTTTTCACATAGGCACCAATGTAAAAATTAGATGTCCTAGGGGTACCATCTTTGGGGAGTCAGTACAGGTCGGCCTTAGGTTATAGGGGCTCCAAATTTGCACCATAGGTGCTAAAGAGTCTCCCCTACAAGTGTGCAAAGTTTGGGCTGGTTTTCACCACGTGGTTCTCCAGAAACAGGAGCTCAAAGTCAGTCACTTTGATCACATTTTGCTTCAAGCTGACCAGAGATCTATCTGGCATGCCCCCTCACCTCGGCACCCCCTCCCCCCTCAGGGGGAGGGGGTGCCGAGGTGGGGGTCCACTCGCAGCTCGATGGTGCACCAGTATGGAAGGTTCCCCAGTAATGGGAGTTCAAAGTTCAAAAGTTGGTTCAATTGGAGCTCAACTTGAAACGGTCATATTTCCTGAACCATAGATGGTATTGATTCACTTTTTTCGGCTCCATGTAGTCGAGGGTCTTGTGAGTATGCATGCCAAGTTTGGGGCAGTTTGGACCTAAAACGGGGGAGCTATCGGGTCCCAAACATGGCCAGTTTTCACATAGGCACCAATGTAAAAATTAGATGTCCTAGGGGTACCATCTTTGGGGAGTCAGTACAGGTCGGCCTTAGGTTATAGGGGCTCCAAATTTGCACCATAGGTGCTAAAGAGTCTCCCCTACAAGTGTGCAAAGTTTGGGCTGGTTTTCACCACGTGGTTCTCCAGAAACAGGAGCTCAAAGTCAGTCACTTTGATCACATTTTGCTTCAAGCTGACCAGAGATCTATCTGGCATGCCCCCTCACCTCGGCACCCCCTCCCCCCTCAGGGGGAGGGGGTGCCGAGGTGGGGGTCCACTCGCAGCTCGATGGTGCACCAGTATGGAAGGTTCCCCAGTAATGGGAGTTCAAAGTTCAAAAGTTGGTTCAATTGGAGCTCAACTTGAAACGGTCATATTTCCTGAACCATAGATGGTATTGATTCACTTTTTTCGGCTCCATGTAGTCGAGGGTCTTGTGAGTATGCATGCCAAGTTTGGGGCAGTTTGGACCTAAAACGGGGGAGCTATCGGGTCCCAAACATGGCCAGTTTTCACATAGGCACCAATGTAAAAATTAGATGTCCTAGGGGTACCATCTTTGGGGAGTCAGTACAGGTCGGCCTTAGGTTATAGGGGCTCCAAATTTGCACCATAGGTGCTAAAGAGTCTCCCCTACAAGTGTGCAAAGTTTGGGCTGGTTTTCACCACGTGGTTCTCCAGAAACAGGAGCTCAAAGTCAGTCACTTTGATCACATTTTGCTTCAAGCTGACCAGAGATCTATCTGGCATGCCCCCTCACCTCGGCACCCCCTCCCCCCTCAGGGGGAGGGGGTGCCGAGGTGGGGGTCCACTCGCAGCTCGATGGTGCACCAGTATGGAAGGTTCCCCAGTAATGGGAGTTCAAAGTTCAAAAGTTGGTTCAATTGGAGCTCAACTTGAAACGGTCATATTTCCTGAACCATAGATGGTATTGATTCACTTTTTTCGGCTCCATGTAGTCGAGGGTCTTGGGAGTATGCATGCAAAGTTTGGGGCCCATAGGACCTAAAACGGGGGAGCTATCGGGTCCCAAACATGGCCAGTTTTCACATAGGCACCAATGTAAAAATTTGATGTCCTAGGGGTACCATCTTTGGGGAGTCAGTACAGGTCGGCCTTAGGTTATAGGGGCTCCAAATTTGCACCATAGGTGCTAAAGAGTCTCCCCTACAAGTGTGCAAAGTTTGGGCTGGTTTTCACCACGTGGTTCTCCAGAAACAGGAGCTCAAAGTCAGTCACTTTGATCACATTTTGCTTCAAGCTGACCAGAGATCTATCTGGCATGCCCCCTCACCTCGGCACCCCCTCCCCCCTCAGGGGGAGGGGGTGCCGAGGTGGGGGTCCACTCACAGCTCGATGGTGCACCAGTATGGAAGGTTCCCCAGTAATGGGAGTTCAAAGTTCAAAAGTTGGTTCAATTGGAGCTCAACTTGAAACGGTCATATTTCCTGAACCATAGATGGTATTGATTCACTTTTTTCGGCTCCATGTAGTCGAGGGTCTTGTGAGTATGCATGCCAAGTTTGGGGCAGTTTGGACCTAAAACGGGGGAGCTATCGGGTCCCAAACATGGCCAGTTTTCACATAGGCACCAATGTAAAAATTAGATGTCCTAGGGGTACCATCTTTGGGGAGTCAGTACAGGTCGGCCTTAGGTTATAGGGGCTCCAAATTTGCACCATAGGTGCTAAAGAGTCTCCCCTACAAGTGTGCAAAGTTTGGGCTGGTTTTCACCACGTGGTTCTCCAGAAACAGGAGCTCAAAGTCAGTCACTTTGATCACATTTTGCTTCAAGCTGACCAGAGATCTATCTGGCATGCCCCCTCACCTCGGCACCCCCTCCCCCCTCAGGGGGAGGGGGTGCCGAGGTGGGGGTCCACTCGCAGCTCGATGGTGCACCAGTATGGAAGGTTCCCCAGTAATGGGAGTTCAAAGTTCAAAAGTTGGTTCAATTGGAGCTCAACTTGAAACGGTCATATTTCCTGAACCATAGATGGTATTGATTCACTTTTTTCGGCTCCATGTAGTCGAGGGTCTTGTGAGTATGCATGCCAAGTTTGGGGCAGTTTGGACCTAAAACGGGGGAGCTATCGGGTCCCAAACATGGCCAGTTTTCACATAGGCACCAATGTAAAAATTAGATGTCCTAGGGGTACCATCTTTGGGGAGTCAGTACAGGTCGGCCTTAGGTTATAGGGGCTCCAAATTTGCACCATAGGTGCTAAAGAGTCTCCCCTACAAGTGTGCAAAGTTTGGGCTGGTTTTCACCACGTGGTTCTCCAGAAACAGGAGCTCAAAGTCAGTCACTTTGATCACATTTTGCTTCAAGCTGACCAGAGATCTATCTGGCATGCCCCCTCACCTCGGCACCCCCTCCCCCCTCAGGGGGAGGGGGTGCCGAGGTGGGGGTCCACTCGCAGCTCGATGGTGCACCAGTATGGAAGGTTCCCCAGTAATGGGAGTTCAAAGTTCAAAAGTTGGTTCAATTGGAGCTCAACTTGAAACGGTCATATTTCCTGAACCATAGATGGTATTGATTCACTTTTTTCGGCTCCATGTAGTCGAGGGTCTTGGGAGTATGCATGCAAAGTTTGGGGCCCATAGGACCTAAAACGGGGGAGCTATCGGGTCCCAAACATGGCCAGTTTTCACATAGGCACCAATGTAAAAATTTGATGTCCTAGGGGTACCATCTTTGGGGAGTCAGTACAGGTCGGCCTTAGGTTATAGGGGCTCCAAATTTGCACCATAGGTGCTAAAGAGTCTCCCCTACAAGTGTGCAAAGTTTGGGCTGGTTTTCACCACGTGGTTCTCCAGAAACAGGAGCTCAAAGTCAGTCACTTTGATCACATTTTGCTTCAAGCTGACCAGAGATCTATCTGGCATGCCCCCTCACCTCGGCACCCCCTCCCCCCTCAGGGGGAGGGGGTGCCGAGGTGGGGGTCCACTCACAGCTCGATGGTGCACCAGTATGGAAGGTTCCCCAGTAATGGGAGTTCAAAGTTCAAAAGTTGGTTCAATTGGAGCTCAACTTGAAACGGTCATATTTCCTGAACCATAGATGGTATTGATTCACTTTTTTCGGCTCCATGTAGTCGAGGGTCTTGGGAGTATGCATGCAAAGTTTGGGGCCCATAGGACCTAAAACGGGGGAGCTATCGGGTCCCAAACATGGCCAGTTTTCACATAGGCACCAATGTAAAAATTAGATGTCCTAGGGGTACCATCTTTGGGGAGTCAGTACAGGTCGGCCTTAGGTTATAGGGGCTCCAAATTTGCACCATAGGTGCTAAAGAGTCTCCCCTACAAGTGTGCAAAGTTTGGGCTGGTTTTCACCACGTGGTTCTCCAGAAACAGGAGCTCAAAGTCAGTCACTTTGATCACATTTTGCTTCAAGCTGACCAGAGATCTATCTGGCATGCCCCCTCACCTCGGCACCCCCTCCCCCCTCAGGGGGAGGGGGTGCCGAGGTGGGGGTCCACTCGCAGCTCGATGGTGCACCAGTATGGAAGGTTCCCCAGTAATGGGAGTTCAAAGTTCAAAAGTTGGTTCAATTGGAGCTCAACTTGAAACGGTCATATTTCCTGAACCATAGATGGTATTGATTCACTTTTTTCGGCTCCATGTAGTCGAGGGTCTTGGGAGTATGCATGCAAAGTTTGGAGCCCATAGGACCTAAAACGGGGGAGCTATCGGGTCCCAAACATGGCCAGTTTTCACATAGGCACCAATGTAAAAATTAGATGTCCTAGGGGTACCATCTTTGGGGAGTCAGTACAGGTCGGCCTTAGGTTATAGGGGCTCCAAATTTGCACCATAGGTGCTAAAGAGTCTCCCCTACAAGTGTGCAAAGTTTGGGCTGGTTTTCACCACGTGGTTCTCCAGAAACAGGAGCTCAAAGTCAGTCACTTTGATCACATTTTGCTTCAAGCTGACCAGAGATCTATCTGGCATGCCCCCTCACCTCGGCACCCCCTCAGGGGGAGGGGGTGCCGAGGTGGGGGTCCACTCGCAGCTCGATGGTGCACCAGTATGGAAGGTTCCCCAGTAATGGGAGTTCAAAGTTCAAAAGTTGGTTCAATTGGAGCTCAACTTGAAACGGTCATATTTCCTGAACCATAGATGGTATTGATTCACTTTTTTCGGCTCCATGTAGTCGAGGGTCTTGGGAGTACGCATGCAAAGTTTGGGGCCCATAGGACCTAAAACGGGGGAGCTATCGGGTCCCAAACATGGCCAGTTTTCACATAGGCACCAATGTAAAAATTAGATGTCCTAGGGGTACCATCTTTGGGGAGTCAGTACAGGTCGGCCTTAGGTTATAGGGGCTCCAAATTTGCACCATAGGTGCTAAAGAGTCTCCCCTACAAGTGTGCAAAGTTTGGGCTGGTTTTCACCACGTGGTTCTCCAGAAACAGGAGCTCAAAGTCAGTCACTTTGATCACATTTTGCTTCAAGCTGACCAGAGATCTATCTGGCATGCCCCCTCACCTCGGCACCCCCTCCCCCCTCAGGGGGAGGGGGTGCCGAGGTGGGGGTCCACTCGCAGCTCGATGGTGCACCAGTATGGAAGGTTCCCCAGTAATGGGAGTTCAAAGTTCCAAAGTTGGTTCAATTGGAGCTCAACTTTAAACGGTCATATTTCCCGAACCATACATGGGGATGATTCACTTTCTTCAGCCCCACGTAGCCCAGGGTCTTGTTAGTATGCATGCCAAGTTTGGGGCAGTTTGGACCTAAAACGGGGGAGCTATCGGGTCCCAAACATGGCCAGTTTTCACATAGGCACCAATGTAAAAATTAGATGTCCTAGGGGTACCATCTTTGGGGAGTCAGTACAGGTCGGCCTTAGGTTATAGGGGCTCCAAATTTGCACCATAGGTGCTAAAGAGTCTCCCCTACAAGTGTGCAAAGTTTGGGCTGGTTTTCACCACGTGGTTCTCCAGAAACAGGAGCTCAAAGTCAGTCACTTTGATCACATTTTGCTTCAAGCTGACCAGAGATCTATCTGGCATGCCCCCTCACCTCGGCACCCCCTCCCCCCTCAGGGGGAGGGGGTGCCGAGGTGGGGGTCCACTCGCAGCTCGATGGTGCACCAGTATGGAAGGTTCCCCAGTAATGGGAGTTCAAAGTTCAAAAGTTGGTTCAATTGGAGCTCAACTTGAAACGGTCATATTTCCTGAACCATAGATGGTATTGATTCACTTTTTTCGGCTCCATGTAGTCGAGGGTCTTGGGAGTATGCATGCAAAGTTTGGGGCCCATAGGACCTAAAACGGGGGAGCTATCGGGTCCCAAACATGGCCAGTTTTCACATAGGCACCAATGTAAAAATTTGATGTCCTAGGGGTACCATCTTTGGGGAGTCAGTACAGGTCGGCCTTAGGTTATAGGGGCTCCAAATTTGCACCATAGGTGCTAAAGAGTCTCCCCTACAAGTGTGCAAAGTTTGGGCTGGTTTTCACCACGTGGTTCTCCAGAAACAGGAGCTCAAAGTCAGTCACTTTGATCACATTTTGCTTCAAGCTGACCAGAGATCTATCTGGCATGCCCCCTCACCTCGGCACCCCCTCCCCCCTCAGGGGGAGGGGGTGCCGAGGTGGGGGTCCACTCACAGCTCGATGGTGCACCAGTATGGAAGGTTCCCCAGTAATGGGAGTTCAAAGTTCAAAAGTTGGTTCAATTGGAGCTCAACTTGAAACGGTCATATTTCCTGAACCATAGATGGTATTGATTCACTTTTTTCGGCTCCATGTAGTCGAGGGTCTTGTGAGTATGCATGCCAAGTTTGGGGCAGTTTGGACCTAAAACGGGGGAGCTATCGGGTCCCAAACATGGCCAGTTTTCACATAGGCACCAATGTAAAAATTAGATGTCCTAGGGGTACCATCTTTGGGGAGTCAGTACAGGTCGGCCTTAGGTTATAGGGGCTCCAAATTTGCACCATAGGTGCTAAAGAGTCTCCCCTACAAGTGTGCAAAGTTTGGGCTGGTTTTCACCACGTGGTTCTCCAGAAACAGGAGCTCAAAGTCAGTCACTTTGATCACATTTTGCTTCAAGCTGACCAGAGATCTATCTGGCATGCCCCCTCACCTCGGCACCCCCTCCCCCCTCAGGGGGAGGGGGTGCCGAGGTGGGGGTCCACTCGCAGCTCGATGGTGCACCAGTATGGAAGGTTCCCCAGTAATGGGAGTTCAAAGTTCAAAAGTTGGTTCAATTGGAGCTCAACTTGAAACGGTCATATTTCCTGAACCATAGATGGTATTGATTCACTTTTTTCGGCTCCATGTAGTCGAGGGTCTTGTGAGTATGCATGCCAAGTTTGGGGCAGTTTGGACCTAAAACGGGGGAGCTATCGGGTCCCAAACATGGCCAGTTTTCACATAGGCACCAATGTAAAAATTAGATGTCCTAGGGGTACCATCTTTGGGGAGTCAGTACAGGTCGGCCTTAGGTTATAGGGGCTCCAAATTTGCACCATAGGTGCTAAAGAGTCTCCCCTACAAGTGTGCAAAGTTTGGGCTGGTTTTCACCACGTGGTTCTCCAGAAACAGGAGCTCAAAGTCAGTCACTTTGATCACATTTTGCTTCAAGCTGACCAGAGATCTATCTGGCATGCCCCCTCACCTCGGCACCCCCTCCCCCCTCAGGGGGAGGGGGTGCGGAGGTGGGGGTCCACTCGCAGCTCGATGGTGCACCAGTATGGAAGGTTCCCCAGTAATGGGAGTTCAAAGTTCAAAAGTTGGTTCAATTGGAGCTCAACTTGAAACGGTCATATTTCCTGAACCATAGATGGTATTGATTCACTTTTTTCGGCTCCATGTAGTCGAGGGTCTTGGGAGTATGCATGCAAAGTTTGGGGCCCATAGGACCTAAAACGGGGGAGCTATCGGGTCCCAAACATGGCCAGTTTTCACATAGGCACCAATGTAAAAATTTGATGTCCTAGGGGTACCATCTTTGGGGAGTCAGTACAGGTCGGCCTTAGGTTATAGGGGCTCCAAATTTGCACCATAGGTGCTAAAGAGTCTCCCCTACAAGTGTGCAAAGTTTGGGCTGGTTTTCACCACGTGGTTCTCCAGAAACAGGAGCTCAAAGTCAGTCACTTTGATCACATTTTGCTTCAAGCTGACCAGAGATCTATCTGGCATGCCCCCTCACCTCGGCACCCCCTCCCCCCTCAGGGGGAGGGGGTGCCGAGGTGGGGGTCCACTCACAGCTCGATGGTGCACCAGTATGGAAGGTTCCCCAGTAATGGGAGTTCAAAGTTCAAAAGTTGGTTCAATTGGAGCTCAACTTGAAACGGTCATATTTCCTGAACCATAGATGGTATTGATTCACTTTTTTCGGCTCCATGTAGTCGAGGGTCTTGGGAGTATGCATGCAAAGTTTGGGGCCCATATGACCTAAAACGGGGGAGCTATCGGGTCCCAAACATGGCCAGTTTTCACATAGGCACCAATGTAAAAATTAGATGTCCTAGGGGTACCATCTTTGGGGAGTCAGTACAGGTCGGCCTTAGGTTATAGGGGCTCCAAATTTGCACCATAGGTGCTAAAGAGTCTCCCCTACAAGTGTGCAAAGTTTGGGCTGGTTTTCACCACGTGGTTCTCCAGAAACAGGAGCTCAAAGTCAGTCACTTTGATCACATTTTGCTTCAAGCTGACCAGAGATCTATCTGGCATGCCCCCTCACCTCGGCACCCCCTCCCCCCTCAGGGGGAGGGGGTGCCGAGGTGGGGGTCCACTCGCAGCTCGATGGTGCACCAGTATGGAAGGTTCCCCAGTAATGGGAGTTCAAAGTTCAAAAGTTGGTTCAATTGGAGCTCAACTTGAAACGGTCATATTTCCTGAACCATAGATGGTATTGATTCACTTTTTTCGGCTCCATGTAGTCGAGGGTCTTTTGAGTATGCATGCCAAGTTTGGGGCAGTTTGGACCTAAAACGGGGGAGCTATCGGGTCCCAAACATGGCCAGTTTTCACATAGGCACCAATGTAAAAATTAGATGTCCTAGGGGTACCATCTTTGGGGAGTCAGTACAGGTCGGCCTTAGGTTATAGGGGCTCCAAATTTGCACCATAGGTGCTAAAGAGTCTCCCCTACAAGTGTGCAAAGTTTGGGCTGGTTTTCACCACGTGGTTCTCCAGAAACAGGAGCTCAAAGTCAGTCACTTAGATCACATTTTGCTTCAAGCTGACCAGAGATCTATCTGGCATGCCCCCTCGCCTCGGCACCCCCTCCCCCCTCAGGGGGAGGGGGTGCCGAGGTGGGGGTCCACTCGCAGCTCGATGGTGCACCAGTATGGAAGGTTCCCCAGTAATGGGAGTTCAAAGTTCCAAAGTTGGTTCAATTGGATCTCAACTTTAAACGGTCATATTTCCCAAACCATACATGGGAATGATTCACTTTCTTCAGCCCCACGTAGCCCAGGGTCTTGTGAGTATGCATGCCAAGTTTGGGGCAGTTTGGACCTAAAACGGGGGAGCTATCGGGTCCCAAACATGGCCAGTTTTCACATAGGCACCAATGTAAAAATTAGATGTCCTAGGGGTACCATCTTTGGGGAGTCAGTACAGGTCGGCCTTAGGTTATAGGGGCTCCAAATTTGCACCATAGGTGCTAAAGAGTCTCCCCTACAAGTGTGCAAAGTTTGGGCTGGTTTTCACCACGTGGTTCTCCAGAAACAGGAGCTCAAAGTCAGTCACTTTGATCACATTTTGCTTCAAGCTGACCAGAGATCTATCTGGCATGCCCCCTCACCTCGGCACCCCCTCAGGGGGAGGGGGTGCCGAGGTGGGGGTCCACTCGCAGCTCGATGGTGCACCAGTATGGAAGGTTCCCCAGTAATGGGAGTTCAAAGTTCAAAAGTTGGTTCAATTGGAGCTCAACTTGAAACGGTCATATTTCCTGAACCATAGATGGTATTGATTCACTTTTTTCGGCTCCATGTAGTCGAGGGTCTTGGGAGTACGCATGCAAAGTTTGGGGCCCATAGGACCTAAAACGGGGGAGCTATCGGGTCCCAAACATGGCCAGTTTTCACATAGGCACCAATGTAAAAATTAGATGTCCTAGGGGTACCATCTTTGGGGAGTCAGTACAGGTCGGCCTTAGGTTATAGGGGCTCCAAATTTGCACCATAGGTGCTAAAGAGTCTCCCCTACAAGTGTGCAAAGTTTGGGCTGGTTTTCACCACGTGGTTCTCCAGAAACAGGAGCTCAAAGTCAGTCACTTTGATCACATTTTGCTTCAAGCTGACCAGAGATCTATCTGGCATGCCCCCTCACCTCGGCACCCCCTCCCCCCTCAGGGGGAGGGGGTGCCGAGGTGGGGGTCCACTCGCAGCTCGATGGTGCACCAGTATGGAAGGTTCCCCAGTAATGGGAGTTCAAAGTTCAAAAGTTGGTTCAATTGGAGCTCAACTTGAAACGGTCATATTTCCTGAACCATAGATGGTATTGATTCACTTTTTTCGGCTCCATGTAGTCGAGGGTCTTGGGAGTATGCATGCAAAGTTTGGGGCCCATAGGACCTAAAACGGGGGAGCTATCGGGTCCCAAACATGGCCAGTTTTCACATAGGCACCAATGTAAAAATTAGATGTCCTAGGGGTACCATCTTTGGGGAGTCAGTACAGGTCGGCCTTAGGTTATAGGGGCTCCAAATTTGCACCATAGGTGCTAAAGAGTCTCCCCTACAAGTGTGCAAAGTTTGGGCTGGTTTTCACCACGTGGTTCTCCAGAAACAGGAGCTCAAAGTCAGTCACTTTGATCACATTTTGCTTCAAGCTGACCAGAGATCTATCTGGCATGCCCCCTCACCTCGGCACCCCCTCCCCCCTCAGGGGGAGGGGGTGCCGAGGTGGGGGTCCACTCACAGCTCGATGGTGCACCAGTATGGAAGGTTCCCCAGTAATGGGAGTTCAAAGTTCAAAAGTTGGTTCAATTGGAGCTCAACTTGAAACGGTCATATTTCCTGAACCATAGATGGTATTGATTCACTTTTTTCGGCTCCATGTAGTCGAGGGTCTTGGGAGTATGCATGCAAAGTTTGGGGCCCATAGGACCTAAAACGGGGGAGCTATCGGGTCCCAAACATGGCCAGTTTTCACATAGGCACCAATGTAAAAATTAGATGTCCTAGGGGTACCATCTTTGGGGAGTCAGTACAGGTCGGCCTTAGGTTATAGGGGCTCCAAATTTGCACCATAGGTGCTAAAGAGTCTCCCCTACAAGTGTGCAAAGTTTGGGCTGGTTTTCACCACGTGGTTCTCCAGAAACAGGAGCTCAAAGTCAGTCACTTTGATCACATTTTGCTTCAAGCTGACCAGAGATCTATCTGGCATGCCCCCTCACCTCGGCACCCCCTCCCCCCTCTGCCGAGGTGGGGGTCCACTCGCAGCTCGATGGTGCACCAGTATGGAAGGTTCCCCAGTAATGGGAGTTCAAAGTTCAAAAGTTGGTTCAATTGGAGCTCAACTTGAAACGGTCATATTTCCTGAACCATAGATGGTATTGATTCACTTTTTTCGGCTCCATGTAGTCGAGGGTCTTGGGAGTATGCATGCAAAGTTTGGGGCCCATAGGACCTAAAACGGGGGAGCTATCGGGTCCCAAACATGGCCAGTTTTCACATAGGCACCAATGTAAAAATTAGATGTCCTAGGGGTACCATCTTTGGGGAGTCAGTACAGGTCGGCCTTAGGTTATAGGGGCTCCAAATTTGCACCATAGGTGCTAAAGAGTCTCCCCTACAAGTGTGCAAAGTTTGGGCTGGTTTTCACCACGTGGTTCTCCAGAAACAGGAGCTCAAAGTCAGTCACTTTGATCACATTTTGCTTCAAGCTGACCAGAGATCTATCTGGCATGCCCCCTCACCTCGGCACCCCCTCCCCCCTCAGGGGGAGGGGGTGCCGAGGTGGGGGTCCACTCGCAGCTCGATGGTGCACCAGTATGGAAGGTTCCCCAGTAATGGGAGTTCAAAGTTCAAAAGTTGGTTCAATTGGAGCTCAACTTGAAACGGTCATATTTCCTGAACCATAGATGGTATTGATTCACTTTTTTCGGCTCCATGTAGTCGAGGGTCTTGGGAGTATGCATGCAAAGTTTGGGGCCCATAGGACCTAAAACGGGGGAGCTATCGGGTCCCAAACATGGCCAGTTTTCACATAGGCACCAATGTAAAAATTAGATGTCCTAGGGGTACCATCTTTGGGGAGTCAGTACAGGTCGGCCTTAGGTTATAGGGGCTCCAAATTTGCACCATAGGTGCTAAAGAGTCTCCCCTACAAGTGTGCAAAGTTTGGGCTGGTTTTCACCACGTGGTTCTCCAGAAACAGGAGCTCAAAGTCAGTCACTTTGATCACATTTTGCTTCAAGCTGACCAGAGATCTATCTGGCATGCCCCCTCACCTCGGGGTGCCGAGGTGGGGGTCCACTCACAGCTCGATGGTGCACCAGTATGGAAGGTTCCCCAGTAATGGGAGTTCAAAGTTCAAAAGTTGGTTCAATTGGAGCTCAAATTGAAACGGTCATATTTCCTGAACCATAGATGGTATTGATTCACTTTTTTCGGCTCCATGTAGTCGAGGGTCTTGGGAGTATGCATGCAAAGTTTGGGGCCCATAGGACCTAAAACGGGGGAGCTATCGGGTCCCAAACATGGCCAGTTTTCACATAGGCACCAATGTAAAAATTAGATGTCCTAGGGGTACCATCTTTGGGGAGTCAGTACAGGTCGGCCTTAGGTTATAGGGGCTCCAAATTTGCACCATAGGTGCTAAAGAGTCTCCCCTACAAGTGTGCAAAGTTTGGGCTGGTTTTCACCACGTGGTTCTCCAGAAACAGGAGCTCAAAGTCAGTCACTTTGATCACATTTTGCTTCAAGCTGACCAGAGATCTATCTGGCATGCCCCCTCACCTCGGCACCCCCTCCCCCCTCTGCCGAGGTGGGGGTCCACTCGCAGCTCGATGGTGCACCAGTATGGAAGGTTCCCCAGTAATGGGAGTTCAAAGTTCAAAAGTTGGTTCAATTGGAGCTCAACTTGAAACGGTCATATTTCCTGAACCATAGATGGTATTGATTCACTTTTTTCGGCTCCATGTAGTCGAGGGTCTTGGGAGTATGCATGCAAAGTTTGGGGCCCATAGGACCTAAAACGGGGGAGCTATCGAGTCCCAAACATGGCCAGTTTTCACATAGGCACCAATGTAAAAATTAGATGTCCTAGGGGTACCATCTTTGGGGAGTCAGTACAGGTCGGCCTTAGGTTATAGGGGCTCCAAATTTGCACCATAGGTGCTAAAGAGTCTCCCCTACAAGTGTGCAAAGTTTGGGCTGGTTTTCACCACGTGGTTCTCCAGAAACAGGAGCTCAAAGTCAGTCACTTTGATCACATTTTGCTTCAAGCTGACCAGAGATCTATCTGGCATGCCCCCTCACCTCGGCACCCCCTCCCCCCTCAGGGGGAGGGGGTGCCGAGGTGGGGGTCCACTCACAGCTCGATGGTGCACCAGTATGGAAGGTTCCCCAGTAATGGGAGTTCAAAGTTCAAAAGTTGGTTCAATTGGAGCTCAAATTGAAACGGTCATATTTCCTGAACCATAGATGGTATTGATTCACTTTTTTCGGCTCCATGTAGTCGAGGGTCTTGGGAGTATGCATGCAAAGTTTGGGGCCCATAGGACCTAAAACGGGGGAGCTATCGGGTCCCAAACATGGCCAGTTTTCACATAGGCACCAATGTAAAAATTAGATGTCCTAGGGGTACCATCTTTGGGGAGTCAGTACAGGTCGGCCTTAGGTTATAGGGGCTCCAAATTTGCACCATAGGTGCTAAAGAGTCTCCCCTACAAGTGTGCAAAGTTTGGGCTGGTTTTCACCACGTGGTTCTCCAGAAACAGGAGCTCAAAGTCAGTCACTTTGATCACATTTTGCTTCAAGCTGACCAGAGATCTATCTGGCATGCCCCCTCACCTCGGCACCCCCTCCCCCCTCAGGGGGAGGGGGTGCCGAGGTGGGGGTCCACTCACAGCTCGATGGTGCACCAGTATAGAAGGTTCCCCAGTAATGGGAGTTCAAAGTTCAAAAGTTGGTTCAATTGGAGCTCAACTTGAAACGGTCATATTTCCTGAACCATAGATGGTATTGATTCACTTTTTTCGGCTCCATGTAGTCGAGGGTCTTGGGAGTATGCATGCAAAGTTTGGGGCCCATAGGACCTAAAACGGGGGAGCTATCGGGTCCCAAACATGGCCAGTTTTCACATAGGCACCAATGTAAAAATGAGATGTCCTAGGGGTACCATCTTTGGGGAGTCAGTACAGGTCGGCCTTAGGTTATAGGGGCTCCAAATTTGCACCATAGGTGCTAAAGAGTCTCCCCTACAAGTGTGCAAAGTTTGGGCTGGTTTTCACCACGTGGTTCTCCAGAAACAGGAGCTCAAAGTCAGTCACTTTGATCACATTTTGCTTCAAGCTGACCAGAGATCTATCTGGCATGCCCCCTCACCTCGGCACCCCCTCCCCCCTCAGGGGGAGGGGGTGCCGAGGTGGGGGTCCACTCGCAGCTCGATGGTGCACCAGTATGGAAGGTTCCCCAGTAATGGGAGTTCAAAGTTCAAAAGTTGGTTCAATTGGAGCTCAAATTGAAACGGTCATATTTCCTGAACCATAGATGGTATTGATTCACTTTTTTCGGCTCCATGTAGTCGAGGGTCTTGGGAGTATGCATGCAAAGTTTGGGGCCCATAGGACCTAAAACGGGGGAGCTATCGGGTCCCAAACATGGCCAGTTTTCACATAGGCACCAATGTAAAAATTAGATGTCCTAGGGGTACCATCTTTGGGGAGTCAGTACAGGTCGGCCTTAGGTTATAGGGGCTCCAAATTTGCACCATAGGTGCTAAAGAGTCTCCCCTACAAGTGTGCAAAGTTTGGGCTGGTTTTCACCACGTGGTTCTCCAGAAACAGGAGCTCAAAGTCAGTCACTTTGATCACATTTTGCTTCAAGCTGACCAGAGATCTATCTGGCATGCCCCCTCACCTCGGCACCCCCTCCCCCCTCAGGGGGAGGGGGTGCCGAGGTGGGGGTCCACTCACAGCTCGATGGTGCACCAGTATGGAAGGTTCCCCAGTAATGGGAGTTCAAAGTTCAAAAGTTGGTTCAATTGGAGCTCAAATTGAAACGGTCATATTTCCTGAACCATAGATGGTATTGATTCACTTTTTTCGGCTCCATGTAGTCGAGGGTCTTGGGAGTATGCATGCAAAGTTTGGGGCCCATAGGACCTAAAACGGGGGAGCTATCGGGTCCCAAACATGGCCAGTTTTCACATAGGCACCAATGTAAAAATTAGATGTCCTAGGGGTACCATCTTTGGGGAGTCAGTACAGGTCGGCCTTAGGTTATAGGGGCTCCAAATTTGCACCATAGGTGCTAAAGAGTCTCCCCTACAAGTGTGCAAAGTTTGGGCTGGTTTTCACCACGTGGTTCTCCAGAAACAGGAGCTCAAAGTCAGTCACTTTGATCACATTTTGCTTCAAGCTGACCAGAGATCTATCTGGCATGCCCCCTCACCTCGGCACCCCCTCCCCCCTCAGGGGGAGGGGGTGCCGAGGTGGGGGTCCACTCACAGCTCGATGGTGCACCAGTATAGAAGGTTCCCCAGTAATGGGAGTTCAAAGTTCAAAAGTTGGTTCAATTGGAGCTCAACTTGAAACGGTCATATTTCCTGAACCATAGATGGTATTGATTCACTTTTTTCGGCTCCATGTAGTCGAGGGTCTTGGGAGTATGCATGCAAAGTTTGGGGCCCATAGGACCTAAAACGGGGGAGCTATCGGGTCCCAAACATGGCCAGTTTTCACATAGGCACCAATGTAAAAATTAGATGTCCTAGGGGTACCATCTTTGGGGAGTCAGTACAGGTCGGCCTTAGGTTATAGGGGCTCCAAATTTGCACCATAGGTGCTAAAGAGTCTCCCCTACAAGTGTGCAAAGTTTGGGCTGGTTTTCACCACGTGGTTCTCCAGAAACAGGAGCTCAAAGTCAGTCACTTTGATCACATTTTGCTTCAAGCTGACCAGAGATCTATCTGGCATGCCCCCTCACCTCGGCACCCCCTCCCCCCTCAGGGGGAGGGGGTGCCGAGGTGGGGGTCCACTCGCAGCTCGATGGTGCACCAGTATGGAAGGTTCCCCAGTAATGGGAGTTCAAAGTTCAAAAGTTGGTTCAATTGGAGCTCAACTTGAAACGGTCATATTTCCTGAACCATAGATGGTATTGATTCACTTTTTTCGGCTCCATGTAGTCGAGGGTCTTGGGAGTATGCATGCAAAGTTTGGGGCCCATAGGACCTAAAACGGGGGAGCTATCGGGTCCCAAACATGGCCAGTTTTCACATAGGCACCAATGTAAAAATTAGATGTCCTAGGGGTACCATCTTTGGGGAGTCAGTACAGGTCGGCCTTAGGTTATAGGGGCTCCAAATTTGCACCATAGGTGCTAAAGAGTCTCCCCTACAAGTGTGCAAAGTTTGGGCTGGTTTTCACCACGTGGTTCTCCAGAAACAGGAGCTCAAAGTCAGTCACTTTGATCACATTTTGCTTCAAGCTGACCAGAGATCTATCTGGCATGCCCCCTCACCTCGGCACCCCCTCCCCCCTCAGGGGGAGGGGGTGCCGAGGTGGGGGTCCACTCGCAGCTCGATGGTGCACCAGTATGGAAGGTTCCCCAGTAATGGGAGTTCAAAGTTCCAAAGTTGGTTCAATTGGAGCTCAACTTTAAACGGTCATATTTCCCGAACCATACATGAGAATGATTCACTTTCTTCAGCCCCACGTAGCCCATGGTCTTGTGAGTATGCATGCCAAGTTTGGGGCAGTTTGGACCTAAAACGGGGGAGCTATCGGGTCCCAAACATGGCCAGTTTTCACATAGGCACCAATGTAAAAATTAGATGTCCTAGGGGTACCATCTTTGGGGAGTCAGTACAGGTCGGCCTTAGGTTATAGGGGCTCCAAATTTGCACCATAGGTGCTAAAGAGTCTCCCCTACAAGTGTGCAAAGTTTGGGCTGGTTTTCACCACGTGGTTCTCCAGAAACAGGAGCTCAAAGTCAGTCACTTTGATCACATTTTGCTTCAAGCTGACCAGAGATCTATCTGGCATGCCCCCTCACCTCGGCACCCCCTCCCCCCTCAGGGGGAGGGGGTGCCGAGGTGGGGGTCCACTCGCAGCTCGATGGTGCACCAGTATGGAAGGTTCCCCAGTAATGGGAGTTCAAAGTTCAAAAGTTGGTTCAATTGGAGCTCAACTTGAAACGGTCATATTTCCTGAACCATAGATGGTATTGATTCACTTTTTTCGGCTCCATGTAGTCGAGGGTCTTGGGAGTATGCATGCAAAGTTTGGGGCCCATAGGACCTAAAACGGGGGAGCTATCGGGTCCCAAACATGGCCAGTTTTCACATAGGCACCAATGTAAAAATTAGATGTCCTAGGGGTACCATCTTTGGGGAGTCAGTACAGGTCGGCCTTAGGTTATAGGGGCTCCAAATTTGCACCATAGGTGCTAAAGAGTCTCCCCTACAAGTGTGCAAAGTTTGGGCTGGTTTTCACCACGTGGTTCTCCAGAAACAGGAGCTCAAAGTCAGTCACTTTGATCACATTTTGCTTCAAGCTGACCAGAGATCTATCTGGCATGCCCCCTCACCTCGGCACCCCCTCCCCCCTCAGGGGGAGGGGGTGCCGAGGTGGGGGTCCACTCACAGCTCGATGGTGCACCAGTATGGAAGGTTCCCCAGTAATGGGAGTTCAAAGTTCAAAAGTTGGTTCAATTGGAGCTCAACTTGAAACGGTCATATTTCCTGAACCATAGATGGTATTGATTCACTTTTTTCGGCTCCATGTAGTCGAGGGTCTTGGGAGTATGCATGCAAAGTTTGGGGCCCATAGGACCTAAAACGGGGGAGCTATCGGGTCCCAAACATGGCCAGTTTTCACATAGGCACCAATGTAAAAATTAGATGTCCTAGGGGTACCATCTTTGGGGAGTCAGTACAGGTCGGCCTTAGGTTATAGGGGCTCCAAATTTGCACCATAGGTGCTAAAGAGTCTCCCCTACAAGTGTGCAAAGTTTGGGCTGGTTTTCACCACGTGGTTCTCCAGAAACAGGAGCTCAAAGTCAGTCACTTTGATCACATTTTGCTTCAAGCTGACCAGAGATCTATCTGGCATGCCCCCTCACCTCGGCACCCCCTCCCCCCTCAGGGGGAGGGGGTGCCGAGGTGGGGGTCCACTCGCAGCTCGATGGTGCACCAGTATGGAAGGTTCCCCAGTAATGGGAGTTCAAAGTTCAAAAGTTGGTTCAATTGGAGCTCAACTTGAAACGGTCATATTTCCTGAACCATAGATGGTATTGATTCACTTTTTTCGGCTCCATGTAGTCGAGGGTCTTGGGAGTATGCATGCCAAGTTTGGGGCAGTTTGGACCTAAAACGGGGGAGCTATCGGGTCCCAAACATGGCCAGTTTTCACATAGGCACCAATGTAAAAATTTGATGTCCTAGGGGTACCATCTTTGGGGAGTCAGTACAGGTCGGCCTTAGGTTATAGGGGCTCCAAATTTGCACCATAGGTGCTAAAGAGTCTCCCCTACAAGTGTGCAAAGTTTGGGCTGGTTTTCACCACGTGGTTCTCCAGAAACAGGAGCTCAAAGTCAGTCACTTTGATCACATTTTGCTTCAAGCTGACCAGAGATCTATCTGGCATGCCCCCTCACCTCGGCACCCCCTCCCCCCTCAGGGGGAGGGGGTGCCGAGGTGGGGGTCCACTCGCAGCTCGATGGTGCACCAGTATGGAAGGTTCCCCAGTAATGGGAGTTCAAAGTTCCAAAGTTGGTTCAATTGGATCTCAACTTTAAACGGTCATATTTCCCAAACCATACATGGGAATGATTCACTTTCTTCAGCCCCACGTAGCCCAGGGTCTTGTGAGTATGCATGCCAAGTTTGGGGCAGTTTGGACCTAAAACGGGGGAGCTATCGGGTCCCAAACATGGCCAGTTTTCACATAGGCACCAATGTAAAAATTAGATGTCCTAGGGGTAACATCTTTGGGGAGTCAGTACAGGTCGGCCTTAGGTTATAGGGGCTCCAAATTTGCACCATAGGTGCTAAAGAGTCTCCCCTACAAGTGTGCAAAGTTTGGGCTGGTTTTCACCACGTGGTTCTCCAGAAACAGGAGCTCAAAGTCAGTCACTTTGATCACATTTTGCTTCAAGCTGACCAGAGATCTATCTGGCAAGCCCCCTCACCTCGGCACCCTCTCCCCCCTCAGGGGGAGGGGGTGCCGAGGTGGGGGTCCACTCGCAGCTCGATGGTGCACCAGTATGGAAGGTTCCCCAGTAATGGGAGTTCAAAGTTCAAAAGTTGGTTCAATTGGAGCTCAACTTGAAACGGTCATATTTCCTGAACCATAGATGGTATTGATTCACTTTTTTCGGCTCCATGTAGTCGAGGGTCTTGGGAGTATGCATGCAAAGTTTGGGGCCCATAGGACCTAAAACGGGGGAGCTATCGGGTCCCAAACATGGCCAGTTTTCACATAGGCACCAATGTAAAAATTAGATGTCCTAGGGGTACCATCTTTGGGGAGTCAGTACAGGTCGGCCTTAGGTTATAGGGGCTCCAAATTTGCACCATAGGTGCTAAAGAGTCTCCCCTACAAGTGTGCAAAGTTTGGGCTGGTTTTCACCACGTGGTTCTCCAGAAACAGGAGCTCAAAGTCAGTCACTTTGATCACATTTTGCTTCAAGCTGACCAGAGATCTATCTGGCATGCCCCCTCACCTCGGCACCCCCTCCCCCCTCAGGGGGAGGGGGTGCCGAGGTGGGGGTCCACTCGCAGCTCGATGGTGCACCAGTATGGAAGGTTCCCCAGTAATGGGAGTTCAAAGTTCCAAAGTTGGTTCAATTGGAGCTCAACTTGAAACGGTCATATTTCCTGAACCATAGATGGTATTGATTCACTTTTTTCGGTTCCATGTAGTCGAGGGTCTTGGGAGTATGCATGCAAAGTTTGGGGCCCATAGGACCTAAAACGGGGGAGCTATCGGGTCCCAAACATGGCCAGTTTTCACATAGGCACCAATGTAAAAATTAGATGTCCTAGTGGTACCATCTTTGGGGAGTCAGTACAGGTCGGCCTTAGGTTATAGGGGCTCCAAATTTGCACCATAGGTGCTAAAGAGTCTCCCCTACAAGTGTGCAAAGTTTGGGCTGGTTTTCACCACGTGGTTCTCCAGAAACAGGAGCTCAAAGTCAGTCACTTTGATCACATTTTGCTTCAAGCTGACCAGAGATCTATCTGGCATGCCCCCTCACCTCGGCACCCCCTCAGGGGGAGGGGGTGCCGAGGTGGGGGTCCACTCGCAGCTCGATGGTGCACCAGTATGGAAGGTTCCCCAGTAATGGGAGTTCAAAGTTCAAAAGTTGGTTCAATTGGAGCTCAACTTGAAACGGTCATATTTCCTGAACCATAGATGGTATTGATTCACTTTTTTCGGCTCCATGTAGTCGAGGGTCTTGGGAGTATGCATGCAAAGTTTGGGGCCCATAGGACCTAAAACGGGGGAGCTATCGGGTCCCAAACATGGCCAGTTTTCACATAGGCACCAATGTAAAAATTAGATGTCCTAGGGGTACCATCTTTGGGGAGTCAGTACAGGTCGGCCTTAGGTTATAGGGGCTCCAAATTTGCACCATAGGTGCTAAAGAGTCTCCCCTACAAGTGTGCAAAGTTTGGGCTGGTTTTCACCACGTGGTTCTCCAGAAACAGGAGCTCAAAGTCAGTCACTTTGATCACATTTTGCTTCAAGCTGACCAGAGATCTATCTGGCATGCCCCCTCACCTCGGCACCCCCTCAGGGGGAGGGGGTGCCGAGGTGGGGGTCCACTCGCAGCTCGATGGTGCACCAGTATGGAAGGTTTCCCAGTAATGGGAGTTCAAAGTTCAAAAGTTGGTTCAATTGGAGCTCAACTTGAAACGGTCATATTTCCTGAACCATAGATGGTATTGATTCACTTTTTTCGGCTCCATGTAGTCGAGGGTCTTGGGAGTATGCATGCAAAGTTTGGGGCAGTTTGGACCTAAAACGGGGGAGCTATCGGGTCCCAAACATGGCCAGTTTTCACATAGGCACCAATGTAAAAATTAGATGTCCTAGGGGTACCATCTTTGGGGAGTCAGTACAGGTCGGCCTTAGGTTATAGGGGCTCCAAATTTGCACCATAGGTGCTAAAGAGTCTCCCCTACAAGTGTGCAAAGTTTGGGCTGGTTTTCACCACGTGGTTCTCCAGAAACAGGAGCTCAAAGTCAGTCACTTTGATCACATTTTGCTTCAAGCTGACCAGAGATCTATCTGGCATGCCCCCTCACCTCGGCACCCCCTCCCCCCTCAGGGGGAGGGGGTGCCGAGGTGGGGGTCCACTCGCAGCTCGATGGTGCACCAGTATGGAAGGTTTCCCAGTAATGGGAGTTCAAAGTTCAAAAGTTGGTTCAATTGGAGCTCAACTTGAAACGGTCATATTTCCTGAACCATAGATGGTATTGATTCACTTTTTTCGGCTCCATGTAGTCGAGGGTCTTGGGAGTATGCATGCAAAGTTTGGGGCAGTTTGGACCTAAAACGGGGGAGCTATCGGGTCCCAAACATGGCCAGTTTTCACATAGGCACCTATGTAAAAATTAGATGTCCTAGGGGTACCATCTTTGGGGAGTCAGTACAGGTCGGCCTTAGGTTATAGGGGCTCCAAATTTGCACCATAGGTGCTAAAGAGTCTCCCCTACAAGTGTGCAAAGTTTGGGCTGGTTTTCACCACGTGGTTCTCCAGAAACAGGAGCTCAAAGTCAGTCACTTTGATCACATTTTGCTTCAAGCTGACCAGAGATCTATCTGGCATGCCCCCTCACCTCGGCACCCCCTCCCCCCTCAGGGGGAGGGGGTGCCGAGGTGGGGGTCCACTCGCAGCTCGATGGTGCACCAGTATGGAAGGTTCCCCAGTAATGGGAGTTCAAAGTTCAAAAGTTGGTTCAATTGGAGCTCAACTTGAAACGGTCATATTTCCTGAACCATAGATGGTATTGATTCACTTTTTTCGGCTCCATGTAGTCGAGGGTCTTGGGAGTATGCATGCAAAGTTTGGGGCCCATAGGACCTAAAACGGGGGAGCTATCGGGTCCCAAACATGGCCAGTTTTCACATAGGCACCAATGTAAAAATTAGATGTCCTAGGGGTACCATCTTTGGGGAGTCAGTACAGGTCGGCCTTAGGTTATAGGGGCTCCAAATTTGCACCATAGGTGCTAAAGAGTCTCCCCTACAAGTGTGCAAAGTTTGGGCTGGTTTTCACCACGTGGTTCTCCAGAAACAGGAGCTCAAAGTCAGTCACTTTGATCACATTTTGCTTCAAGCTGACCAGAGATCTATCTGGCATGCCCCCTCACCTCGGCACCCCCTCAGGGGGAGGGGGTGCCGAGGTGGGGGTCCACTCGCAGCTCGATGGTGCACCAGTATGGAAGGTTTCCCAGTAATGGGAGTTCAAAGTTCAAAAGTTGGTTCAATTGGAGCTCAACTTGAAACGGTCATATTTCCTGAACCATAGATGGTATTGATTCACTTTTTTCGGCTCCATGTAGTCGAGGGTCTTGGGAGTATGCATGCAAAGTTTGGGGCAGTTTGGACCTAAAACGGGGGAGCTATCGGGTCCCAAACATGGCCAGTTTTCACATAGGCACCAATGTAAAAATTAGATGTCCTAGGGGTACCATCTTTGGGGAGTCAGTACAGGTCGGCCTTAGGTTATAGGGGCTCCAAATTTGCACCATAGGTGCTAAAGAGTCTCCCCTACAAGTGTGCAAAGTTTGGGCTGGTTTTCACCACGTGGTTCTCCAGAAACAGGAGCTCAAAGTCAGTCACTTTGATCACATTTTGCTTCAAGCTGACCAGAGATCTATCTGGCATGCCCCCTCACCTCGGCACCCCCTCCCCCCTCAGGGGGAGGGGGTGCCGAGGTGGGGGTCCACTCGCAGCTCGATGGTGCACCAGTATGGAAGGTTTCCCAGTAATGGGAGTTCAAAGTTCAAAAGTTGGTTCAATTGGAGCTCAACTTGAAACGGTCATATTTCCTGAACCATAGATGGTATTGATTCACTTTTTTCGGCTCCATGTAGTCGAGGGTCTTGGGAGTATGCATGCAAAGTTTGGGGCAGTTTGGACCTAAAACGGGGGAGCTATCGGGTCCCAAACATGGCCAGTTTTCACATAGGCACCTATGTAAAAATTAGATGTCCTAGGGGTACCATCTTTGGGGAGTCAGTACAGGTCGGCCTTAGGTTATAGGGGCTCCAAATTTGCACCATAGGTGCTAAAGAGTCTCCCCTACAAGTGTGCAAAGTTTGGGCTGGTTTTCACCACGTGGTTCTCCAGAAACAGGAGCTCAAAGTCAGTCACTTTGATCACATTTTGCTTCAAGCTGACCAGAGATCTATCTGGCATGCCCCCTCACCTCGGCACCCCCTCCCCCCTCAGGGGGAGGGGGTGCCGAGGTGGGGGTCCACTCGCAGCTCGATGGTGCACCAGTATGGAAGGTTCCCCAGTAATGGGAGTTCAAAGTTCAAAAGTTG
The DNA here is from genome assembly GCF_037356315.1 of Lithobates pipiens. Taxonomy (NCBI): domain Eukaryota; kingdom Metazoa; phylum Chordata; class Amphibia; order Anura; family Ranidae; genus Lithobates; species Lithobates pipiens. The sequence continues at coordinate 1,826,556 of NW_027507907.1, read as the reverse complement.
GTTCAATTGGAGCTCAACTTGAAACGGTCATATTTCCTGAACCATAGATGGTATTGATTCACTTTTTTCGGCTCCATGTAGTCGAGGGTCTTGGGAGTATGCATGCAAAGTTTGGGGCCCATAGGACCTAAAACGGGGGAGCTATCGGGTCCCAAACATGGCCAGTTTTCACATAGGCACCAATGTAAAAATTAGATGTCCTAGGGGTACCATCTTTGGGGAGTCAGTACAGGTCGGCCTTAGGTTATAGGGGCTCCAAATTTGCACCATAGGTGCTAAAGAGTCTCCCCTACAAGTGTGCAAAGTTTGGGCTGGTTTTCACCACGTGGTTCTCCAGAAACAGGAGCTCAAAGTCAGTCACTTTGATCACATTTTGCTTCAAGCTGACCAGAGATCTATCTGGCATGCCCCCTCACCTCGGCACCCCCTCCCCCCTCAGGGGGAGGGGGTGCCGAGGTGGGGGTCCACTCGCAGCTCGATGGTGCACCAGTATGGAAGGTTCCCCAGTAATGGGAGTTCAAAGTTCCAAAGTTGGTTCAATTGGAGCTCAACTTTAAACGGTCATATTTCCCGAACCATACATGGGAATGATTCACTTTCTTCAGCCCCACGTAGCCCAGGGTCTTGTGAGTATGCATGCCATGTTTGGGGCAGTTTGGACCTAAAACGGGGGAGCTATCGGGTCCCAAACATGGCCAGTTTTCACATAGGCACCAATGTAAAAATTAGATGTCCTAGGGGTACCATCTTTGGGGAGTCAGTACAGGTCGGCCTTAGGTTATAGGGGCTCCAAATTTGCACCATAGGTGCTAAAGAGTCTCCCCTACAAGTGTGCAAAGTTTGGGCTGGTTTTCACCACGTGGTTCTCCAGAAACAGGAGCTCAAAGTCAGTCACTTTGATCACATTTTGCTTCAAGCTGACCAGAGATCTATCTGGCATGCCCCCTCACCTCGGCACCCCCTCCCCCCTCAGGGGGAGGGGGTGCCGAGGTGGGGGTCCACTCGCAGCTCGATGGTGCACCAGTATGGAAGGTTCCCCAGTAATGGGAGTTCAAAGTTCAAAAGTTGGTTCAATTGGAGCTCAACTTGAAACGGTCATATTTCCTGAACCATAGATGGTATTGATTCACTTTTTTCGGCTCCATGTAGTCGAGGGTCTTGGGAGTATGCATGCAAAGTTTGGGGCCCATAGGACCTAAAACGGGGGAGCTATCGGGTCCCAAACATGGCCAGTTTTCACATAGGCACCAATGTAAAAATTAGATGTCCTAGGGGTACCATCTTTGGGGAGTCAGTACAGGTCGGCCTTAGGTTATAGGGGCTCCAAATTTGCACCATAGGTGCTAAAGAGTCTCCCCTACAAGTGTGCAAAGTTTGGGCTGGTTTTCACCACGTGGTTCTCCAGAAACAGGAGCTCAAAGTCAGTCACTTTGATCACATTTTGCTTCAAGCTGACCAGAGATCTATCTGGCATGCCCCCTCACCTCGGCACCCCCTCCCCCCTCAGGGGGAGGGGGTGCCGAGGTGGGGGTCCACTCGCAGCTCGATGGTGCACCAGTATGGAAGGTTCCCCAGTAATGGGAGTTCAAAGTTCAAAAGTTGGTTCAATTGGAGCTCAACTTGAAACGGTCATATTTCCTGAACCATAGATGGTATTGATTCACTTTTTTCGGCTCCATGTAGTCGAGGGTCTTGGGAGTATGCATGCAAAGTTTGGGGCCCATAGGACCTAAAACGGGGGAGCTATCGGGTCCCAAACATGGCCAGTTTTCACATAGGCACCAATGTAAAAATTAGATGTCCTAGGGGTACCATCTTTGGGGAGTCAGTACAGGTCGGCCTTAGGTTATAGGGGCTCCAAATTTGCACCATAGGTGCTAAAGAGTCTCCCCTACAAGTGTGCAAAGTTTGGGCTGGTTTTCACCACGTGGTTCTCCAGAAACAGGAGCTCAAAGTCAGTCACTTTGATCACATTTTGCTTCAAGCTGACCAGAGATCTATCTGGCATGCCCCCTCACCTCGGCACCCCCTCCCCCCTCAGGGGGAGGGGGTGCCGAGGTGGGGGTCCACTCGCAGCTCGATGGTGCACCAGTATGGAAGGTTCCCCAGTAATGGGAGTTCAAAGTTCCAAAGTTGGTTCAATTGGAGCTCAACTTTAAACGGTCATATTTCCCGAACCATACATGGGAATGATTCACTTTCTTCAGCCCCACGTAGCCCAGGGTCTTGTGAGTATGCATGCCATGTTTGGGGCAGTTTGGACCTAAAACGGGGGAGCTATCGGGTCCCAAACATGGCCAGTTTTCACATAGGCACCAATGTAAAAATTAGATGTCCTAGGGGTACCATCTTTGGGGAGTCAGTACAGGTCGGCCTTAGGTTATAGGGGCTCCAAATTTGCACCATAGGTGCTAAAGAGTCTCCCCTACAAGTGTGCAAAGTTTGGGCTGGTTTTCACCACGTGGTTCTCCAGAAACAGGAGCTCAAAGTCAGTCACTTTGATCACATTTTGCTTCAAGCTGACCAGAGATCTATCTGGCATGCCCCCTCACCTCGGCACCCCCTCCCCCCTCAGGGGGAGGGGGTGCCGAGGTGGGGGTCCACTCGCAGCTCGATGGTGCACCAGTATGGAAGGTTCCCCAGTAATGGGAGTTCAAAGTTCAAAAGTTGGTTCAATTGGAGCTCAACTTGAAACGGTCATATTTCCTGAACCATAGATGGTATTGATTCACTTTTTTCGGCTCCATGTAGTCGAGGGTCTTGGGAGTATGCATGCAAAGTTTGGGGCCCATAGGACCTAAAACGGGGGAGCTATCGGGTCCCAAACATGGCCAGTTTTCACATAGGCACCAATGTAAAAATTAGATGTCCTAGGGGTACCATCTTTGGGGAGTCAGTACAGGTCGGCCTTAGGTTATAGGGGCTCCAAATTTGCACCATAGGTGCTAAAGAGTCTCCCCTACAAGTGTGCAAAGTTTGGGCTGGTTTTCACCACGTGGTTCTCCAGAAACAGGAGCTCAAAGTCAGTCACTTTGATCACATTTTGCTTCAAGCTGACCAGAGATCTATCTGGCATGCCCCCTCACCTCGGCACCCCCTCCCCCCTCAGGGGGAGGGGGTGCCGAGGTGGGGGTCCACTCGCAGCTCGATGGTGCACCAGTATGGAAGGTTCCCCAGTAATGGGAGTTCAAAGTTCCAAAGTTGGTTCAATTGGAGCTCAACTTTAAACGGTCATATTTCCCGAACCATACATGGGAATGATTCACTTTCTTCAGCCCCACGTAGCCCAGGGTCTTGTGAGTATGCATGCCATGTTTGGGGCAGTTTGGACCTAAAACGGGGGAGCTATCGGGTCCCAAACATGGCCAGTTTTCACATAGGCACCAATGTAAAAATTAGATGTCCTAGGGGTACCATCTTTGGGGAGTCAGTACAGGTCGGCCTTAGGTTATAGGGGCTCCAAATTTGCACCATAGGTGCTAAAGAGTCTCCCCTACAAGTGTGCAAAGTTTGGGCTGGTTTTCACCACGTGGTTCTCCAGAAACAGGAGCTCAAAGTCAGTCACTTTGATCACATTTTGCTTCAAGCTGACCAGAGATCTATCTGGCATGCCCCCTCACCTCGGCACCCCCTCCCCCCTAAGGGGGAGGGGGTGCCGAGGTGGGGTCCACTCGCAGCTCGATGGTGCACCAGTATGGAAGGTTCCCCAGTAATGGGAGTTCAAAGTTCAAAAGTTGGTTCAATTGGAGCTCAACTTGAAACGGTCATATTTCCTGAACCATAGATGGTATTGATTCACTTTTTTCGGCTCCATGTAGTCGAGGGTCTTGGGAGTATGCATGCAAAGTTTGGGGCCCATAGGACCTAAAACGGGGGAGCTATCGGGTCCCAAACATGGCCAGTTTTCACATAGGCACCAATGTAAAAATTAGATGTCCTAGGGGTACCATCTTTGGGGAGTCAGTACAGGTCGGCCTTAGGTTATAGGGGCTCCAAATTTGCACCATAGGTGCTAAAGAGTCTCCCCTACAAGTGTGCAAAGTTTGGGCTGGTTTTCACCACGTGGTTCTCCAGAAACAGGAGCTCAAAGTCAGTCACTTTGATCACATTTTGCTTCAAGCTGACCAGAGATCTATCTGGCATGCCCCCTCACCTCGGCACCCCCTCCCCCCTCAGGGGGAGGGGGTGCCGAGGTGGGGGTCCACTCGCAGCTCGATGGTGCACCAGTATGGAAGGTTCCCCAGTAATGGGAGTTCAAAGTTCAAAAGTTGGTTCAATTGGAGCTCAACTTGAAACGGTCATATTTCCTGAACCATAGATGGTATTGATTCACTTTTTTCGGCTCCATGTAGTCGAGGGTCTTGGGAGTATGCATGCAAAGTTTGGGGCCCATAGGACCTAAAACGGGGGAGCTATCGGGTCCCAAACATGGCCAGTTTTCACATAGGCACCAATGTAAAAATTAGATGTCCTAGGGGTACCATCTTTGGGGAGTCAGTACAGGTCGGCCTTAGGTTATAGGGGCTCCAAATTTGCACCATAGGTGCTAAAGAGTCTCCCCTACAAGTGTGCAAAGTTTGGGCTGGTTTTCACCACGTGGTTCTCCAGAAACAGGAGCTCAAAGTCAGTCACTTTGATCACATTTTGCTTCAAGCTGACCAGAGATCTATCTGGCATGCCCCCTCACCTCGGCACCCCCTCCCCCCTCAGGGGGAGGGGGTGCCGAGGTGGGGGTCCACTCGCAGCTCGATGGTGCACCAGTATGGAAGGTTCCCCAGTAATGGGAGTTCAAAGTTCAAAAGTTGGTTCAATTGGAGCTCAACTTGAAACGGTCATATTTCCTGAACCATAGATGGTATTGATTCACTTGTTTCGGCTCCATGTAGTCGAGGGTCTTGGGAGTATGCATGCAAAGTTTGGGGCCCATAGGACCTAAAACGGGGGAGCTATCGGGTCCCAAACATGGCCAGTTTTCACATAGGCACCAATGTAAAAATTAGATGTCCTAGGGGTACCATCTTTGGGGAGTCAGTACAGGTCGGCCTTAGGTTATAGGGGCTCCAAATTTGCACCATAGGTGCTAAAGAGTCTCCCCTTCAAGTTTGCAAAGTTTGGGCTGGTTTTCACCACGTGGTTCTCCAGAAACAGGAGCTCAAAGTCAGTCACTTTGATCACATTTTGCTTCAAGCTGACCAGAGATCTATCTGGCATGCCCCCTCACCTCGGCACCCCCTCCCCCCTCAGGGGGAGGGGGTGCCGAGGTGGGGGTCCACTCGCAGCTCGATGGTGCACCAGTATGGAAGGTTTCCCAGTAATGGGAGTTCAAAGTTCAAAAGTTGGTTCAATTGGAGCTCAACTTGAAACGGTCATATTTCCTGAACCATAGATGGTATTGATTCACTTTTTTCGGCTCCATGTAGTCGAGGGTCTTGGGAGTATGCATGCAAAGTTTGGGGCAGTTTGGACCTAAAACGGGGGAGCTATCGGGTCCCAAACATGGCCAGTTTTCACATAGGCACCAATGTAAAAATTAGATGTCCTAGGGGTACCATCTTTGGGGAGTCAGTACAGGTCGGCCTTAGGTTATAGGGGCTCCAAATTTGCACCATAGGTGCTAAAGAGTCTCCCCTACAAGTGTGCAAAGTTTGGGCTGGTTTTCACCACGTGGTTCTCCAGAAACAGGAGCTCAAAGTCAGTCACTTTGATCACATTTTGCTTCAAGCTGACCAGAGATCTATCTGGCATGCCCCCTCACCTCGGCACCCCCTCCCCCCTCAGGGGGAGGGGGTGCCGAGGTGGGGGTCCACTCGCAGCTCGATGGTGCACCAGTATGGAAGGTTCCCCAGTAATGGGAGTTCAAAGTTCAAAAGTTGGTTCAATTGGAGCTCAACTTGAAACGGTCATATTTCCTGAACCATAGATGGTATTGATTCACTTTTTTCGGCTCCATGTAGTCGAGGGTCTTGGGAGTATGCATGCAAAGTTTGGGGCCCATAGGACCTAAAACGGGGGAGCTATCGGGTCCCAAACATGGCCAGTTTTCACATAGGCACCAATGTAAAAATTAGATGTCCTAGGGGTACCATCTTTGGGGAGTCAGTACAGGTCGGCCTTAGGTTATAGGGGCTCCAAATTTGCACCATAGGTGCTAAAGAGTCTCCCCTACAAGTGTGCAAAGTTTGGGCTGGTTTTCACCACGTGGTTCTCCAGAAACAGGAGCTCAAAGTCAGTCACTTTGATCACATTTTGCTTCAAGCTGACCAGAGATCTATCTGGCATGCCCCCTCACCTCGGCACCCCCTCCCCCTCAGGGGGAGGGGGTGCCGAGGTGGGGGTCCACTCGCAGCTCGATGGTGCACTAGTATGGAAGGTTTCCCAGTAATGGGAGTTCAAAGTTCAAAAGTTGGTTCAATTGGAGCTCAACTTGAAACGGTCATATTTCCTGAACCATAGATGGTATTGATTCACTTTTTTCGGCTCCATGTAGTCGAGGGTCTTGGGAGTATGCATGCAAAGTTTGGGGCAGTTTGGACCTAAAACGGGGGAGCTATCGGGTCCCAAACATGGCCAGTTTTCACATAGGCACCAATGTAAAAATTAGATGTCCTAGGGGTACCATCTTTGGGGAGTCAGTACAGGTCGGCCTTAGGTTATAGGGGCTCCAAATTTGCACCATAGGTGCTAAAGAGTCTCCCCTACAAGTGTGCAAAGTTTGGGCTGGTTTTCACCACGTGGTTCTCCAGAAACAGGAGCTCAAAGTCAGTCACTTTGATCACATTTTGCTTCAAGCTGACCAGAGATCTATCTGGCATGCCCCCTCACCTCGGCACCCCCTCCCCCCTCAGGGGGAGGGGGTGCCGAGGTGGGGGTCCACTCGCAGCTCGATGGTGCACCAGTATGGAAGGTTCCCCAGTAATGGGAGTTCAAAGTTCCAAAGTTGGTTCAATTGGAGCTCAACTTTAAACGGTCATATTTCCCGAACCATACATGGGAATGATTCACTTTCTTCAGCCCCACGTAGCCCAGGGTCTTGTGAGTATGCATGCCATGTTTGGGGCAGTTTGGACCTAAAACGGGGGAGCTATCGGGTCCCAAACATGGCCAGTTTTCACATAGGCACCAATGTAAAAATTAGATGTCCTAGGGGTACCATCTTTGGGGAGTCAGTACAGGTCGGCCTTAGGTTATAGGGGCTCCAAATTTGCACCATAGGTGCTAAAGAGTCTCCCCTACAAGTGTGCAAAGTTTGGGCTGGTTTTCACCACGTGGTTCTCCAGAAACAGGAGCTCAAAGTCAGTCACTTTGATCACATTTTGCTTCAAGCTGACCAGAGATCTATCTGGCATGCCCCCTCACCTCGGCACCCCCTCCCCCTCAGGGGGAGGGGGTGCCGAGGTGGGGGTCCACTCGCAGCTCGATGGTGCACTAGTATGGAAGGTTTCCCAGTAATGGGAGTTCAAAGTTCAAAAGTTGGTTCAATTGGAGCTCAACTTGAAACGGTCATATTTCCTGAACCATAGATGGTATTGATTCACTTTTTTCGGCTCCATGTAGTCGAGGGTCTTGGGAGTATGCATGCAAAGTTTGGGGCAGTTTGGACCTAAAACGGGGGAGCTATCGGGTCCCAAACATGGCCAGTTTTCACATAGGCACCAATGTAAAAATTAGATGTCCTAGGGGTACCATCTTTGGGGAGTCAGTACAGGTCGGCCTTAGGTTATAGGGGCTCCAAATTTGCACCATAGGTGCTAAAGAGTCTCCCCTACAAGTGTGCAAAGTTTGGGCTGGTTTTCACCACGTGGTTCTCCAGAAACAGGAGCTCAAAGTCAGTCACTTTGATCACATTTTGCTTCAAGCTGACCAGAGATCTATCTGGCATGCCCCCTCACCTCGGCACCCCCTCCCCCCTCAGGGGGAGGGGGTGCCGAGGTGGGGGTCCACTCGCAGCTCGATGGTGCACCAGTATGGAAGGTTCCCCAGTAATGGGAGTTCAAAGTTCCAAAGTTGGTTCAATTGGAGCTCAACTTTAAACGGTCATATTTCCCGAACCATACATGGGAATGATTCACTTTCTTCAGCCCCACGTAGCCCAGGGTCTTGTGAGTATGCATGCCATGTTTGGGGCAGTTTGGACCTAAAACGGGGGAGCTATCGGGTCCCAAACATGGCCAGTTTTCACATAGGCACCAATGTAAAAATTAGATGTCCTAGGGGTACCATCTTTGGGGAGTCAGTACAGGTCGGCCTTAGGTTATAGGGGCTCCAAATTTGCACCATAGGTGCTAAAGAGTCTCCCCTACAAGTGTGCAAAGTTTGGGCTGGTTTTCACCACGTGGTTCTCCAGAAACAGGAGCTCAAAGTCAGTCACTTTGATCACATTTTGCTTCAAGCTGACCAGAGATCTATCTGGCATGCCCCCTCACCTCGGCACCCCCTCCCCCCTCAGGGGGAGGGGGTGCCGAGGTGGGGGTCCACTCGCAGCTCGATGGTGCACCAGTATGGAAGGTTCCCCAGTAATGGGAGTTCAAAGTTCCAAAGTTGGTTCAATTGGAGCTCAACTTTAAACGGTCATATTTCCCGAACCATACATGGGAATGATTCACTTTCTTCAGCCCCACGTAGCCCAGGGTCTTGTGAGTATGCATGCCAAGTTTGGGGCAGTTTGGACCTAAAACGGGGGAGCTATCGGGTCCCAAACATGGCCAGTTTTCACATAGGCACCAATGTAAAAATTAGATGTCCTAGGGGTACCATCTTTGGGGAGTCAGTACAGGTCGGCCTTAGGTTATAGGGGCTCCAAATTTGCACCATAGGTGCTAAAGAGTCTCCCCTACAAGTGTGCAAAGTTTGGGCTGGTTTTCACCACGTGGTTCTCCAGAAACAGGAGCTCAAAGTCAGTCACTTTGATCACATTTTGCTTCAAGCTGACCAGAGATCTATCTGGCATGCCCCCTCACCTCGGCAGCCCCTCCCCCCTCAGGGGGAGGGGGTGCCGAGGTGGGGGTCCACTCGCAGCTCGATGGTGCACCAGTATGGAAGGTTCCCCAGTAATGGGAGTTCAAAGTTCAAAAGTTGGTTCAATTGGAGCTCAACTTGAAACGGTCATATTTCCTGAACCATAGATGGTATTGATTCACTTTTTTCGGCTCCATGTAGTCGAGGGTCTTGGGAGTATGCATGCAAAGTTTGGGGCCCATAGGACCTAAAACGGGGGAGCTATCGGGTCCCAAACATGGCCAGTTTTCACATAGGCACCAATGTAAAAATTAGATGTCCTAGGGGTACCATCTTTGGGGAGTCAGTACAGGTCGGCCTTAGGTTATAGGGGCTCCAAATTTGCACCATAGGTGCTAAAGAGTCTCCCCTACAAGTGTGCAAAGTTTGGGCTGGTTTTCACCACGTGGTTCTCCAGAAACAGGAGCTCAAAGTCAGTCACTTTGATCACATTTTGCTTCAAGCTGACCAGAGATCTATCTGGCATGCCCCCTCACCTCGGCACCCCCTCCCCCCTCAGGGGGAGGGGGTGCCGAGGTGGGGGTCCACTCGCAGCTCGATGGTGCACCAGTATGGAAGGTTCCCCAGTAATGGGAGTTCAAAGTTCAAAAGTTGGTTCAATTGGAGCTCAACTTGAAACGGTCATATTTCCTGAACCATAGATGGTATTGATTCACTTTTTTCGGCCCCATGTAGTCGAGGGTCTTGGGAGTATGCATGCAAAGTTTGGGGCCCATAGGACCTAAAACGGGGGAGCTATCGGGTCCCAAACATGGCCATCTTTCACATAGGCACCAATGTAAAAATTAGATGTCCTAGGGGTACCATCTTTGGGGAGTCAGTACAGGTCGGCCTTAGGTTATAGGGGCTCCAAATTTGCACCATAGGTGCTAAAGAGTCTCCCCTACAAGTGTGCAAAGTTTGGGCTGGTTTTCACCACGTGGTTCTCCAGAAACAGGAGCTCAAAGTCAGTCACTTTGATCACATTTTGCTTCAAGCTGACCAGAGATCTATCTGGCATGCCCCCTCACCTCGGCACCCCCTCCCCCCTCAGGGGGAGGGGGTGCCGAGGTGGGGGTCCACTCGCAGCTCGATGGTGCACCAGTATGGAAGGTTCCCCAGTAATGGGAGTTCAAAGTTCAAAAGTTGGTTCAATTGGAGCTCAACTTGAAACGGTCATATTTCCTGAACCATAGATGGTATTGATTCACTTTTTTCGGCCCCATGTAGTCGAGGGTCTTGGGAGTATGCATGCAAAGTTTGGGGCCCATAGGACCTAAAACGGGGGAGCTATCGGGTCCCAAACATGGCCAGTTTTCACATAGGCACCAATGTAAAAATTAGATGTCCTAGGGGTACCATCTTTGGGGAGTCAGTACAGGTCGGCCTTAGGTTATAGGGGCTCCAAATTTGCACCATAGGTGCTAAAGAGTCTCCCCTACAAGTGTGCAAAGTTTGGGCTGGTTTTCACCACGTGGTTCTCCAGAAACAGGAGCTCAAAGTCAGTCACTTTGATCACATTTTGCTTCAAGCTGACCAGAGATCTATCTGGCATGCCCCCTCACCTCGGCACCCCCTCCCCCCTCAGGGGGAGGGGGTGCCGAGGTGGGGGTCCACTCGCAGCTCGATGGTGCACCAGTATGGAAGGTTCCCCAGTAATGGGAGTTCAAAGTTCAAAAGTTGGTTCAATTGGAGCTCAACTTGAAACGGTCATATTTCCTGAACCATAGATGGTATTGATTCACTTTTTTCGGCTCCATGTAGTCGAGGGTCTTGGGAGTATGCATGCAAAGTTTGGGGCCCATAGGACCTAAAACGGGGGAGCTATCGGGTCCCAAACATGGCCAGTTTTCACATAGGCACCAATGTAAAAATTAGATGTCCTAGGGGTACCATCTTTGGGGAGTCAGTACAGGTCGGCCTTAGGTTATAGGGGCTCCAAATTTGCACCATAGGTGCTAAAGAGTCTCCCCTACAAGTGTGCAAAGTTTGGGCTGGTTTTCACCACGTGGTTCTCCAGAAACAGGAGCTCAAAGTCAGTCACTTTGATCACATTTTGCTTCAAGCTGACCAGAGATCTATCTGGCATGCCCCCTCACCTCGGCACCCCCTCCCCCCTCAGGGGGAGGGGGTGCCGAGGTGGGGGTCCACTCGCAGCTCGATGGTGCACCAGTATGGAAGGTTCCCCAGTAATGGGAGTTCAAAGTTCCAAAGTTGGTTCAATTGGAGCTCAACTTTAAACGGTCATATTTCCCGAACCATACATGGGAATGATTCACTTTCTTCAGCCCCACGTAGCCCAGGGTCTTGTGAGTATGCATGCCAAGTTTGGGGCAGTTTGGACCTAAAACGGGGGAGCTATCGGGTCCCAAACATGGCCAGTTTTCACATAGGCACCAATGTAAAAATTAGATGTCCTAGGGGTACCATCTTTGGGGAGTCAGTACAGGTCGGCCTTAGGTTATAGGGGCTCCAAATTTGCACCATAGGTGCTAAAGAGTCTCCCCTACAAGTGTGCAAAGTTTGGGCTGGTTTTCACCACGTGGTTCTCCAGAAACAGGAGCTCAAAGTCAGTCACTTTGATCACATTTTGCTTCAAGCTGACCAGAGATCTATCTGGCATGCCCCCTCACCTCGGCACCCCCTCCCCCCTCAGGGGGAGGGGGTGCCGAGGTGGGGGTCCACTCGCAGCTCGATGGTGCACCAGTATGGAAGGTTCCCCAGTAATGGGAGTTCAAAGTTCAAAAGTTGGTTCAATTGGAGCTCAACTTGAAACGGTCATATTTCCTGAACCATAGATGGTATTGATTCACTTTTTTCGGCTCCATGTAGTCGAGGGTCTTGGGAGTATGCATGCAAAGTTTGGGGCCCATAGGACCTAAAACGGGGGAGCTATCGGGTCCCAAACATGGCCAGTTTTCACATAGGCACCAATGTAAAAATTAGATGTCCTAGGGGTACCATCTTTGGGGAGTCAGTACAGGTCGGCCTTAGGTTATAGGGGCTCCAAATTTGCACCATAGGTGCTAAAGAGTCTCCCCTACAAGTGTGCAAAGTTTGGGCTGGTTTTCACCACGTGGTTCTCCAGAAACAGGAGCTCAAAGTCAGTCACTTTGATCACATTTTGCTTCAAGCTGACCAGAGATCTATCTGGCATGCCCCCTCACCTCGGCACCCCCTCCCCCCTCAGGGGGAGGGGGTGCCGAGGTGGGGGTCCACTCGCAGCTCGATGGTGCACCAGTATGGAAGGTTCCCCAGTAATGGGAGTTCAAAGTTCAAAAGTTGGTTCAATTGGAGCTCAACTTGAAACGGTCATATTTCCTGAACCATAGATGGTATTGATTCACTTTTTTCGGCCCCATGTAGTCGAGGGTCTTGGGAGTATGCATGCAAAGTTTGGGGCCCATAGGACCTAAAACGGGGGAGCTATCGGGTCCCAAACATGGCCATCTTTCACATAGGCACCAATGTAAAAATTAGATGTCCTAGGGGTACCATCTTTGGGGAGTCAGTACAGGTCGGCCTTAGGTTATAGGGGCTCCAAATTTGCACCATAGGTGCTAAAGAGTCTCCCCTACAAGTGTGCAAAGTTTGGGCTGGTTTTCACCACGTGGTTCTCCAGAAACAGGAGCTCAAAGTCAGTCACTTTGATCACATTTTGCTTCAAGCTGACCAGAGATCTATCTGGCATGCCCCCTCACCTCGGCACCCCCTCCCCCCTCAGGGGGAGGGGGTGCCGAGGTGGGGGTCCACTCGCAGCTCGATGGTGCACCAGTATGGAAGGTTCCCCAGTAATGGGAGTTCAAAGTTCAAAAGTTGGTTCAATTGGAGCTCAACTTGAAACGGTCATATTTCCTGAACCATAGATGGTATTGATTCACTTTTTTCGGCCCCATGTAGTCGAGGGTCTTGGGAGTATGCATGCAAAGTTTGGGGCCCATAGGACCTAAAACGGGGGAGCTATCGGGTCCCAAACATGGCCAGTTTTCACATAGGCACCAATGTAAAAATTAGATGTCCTAGGGGTACCATCTTTGGGGAGTCAGTACAGGTCGGCCTTAGGTTATAGGGGCTCCAAATTTGCACCATAGGTGCTAAAGAGTCTCCCCTACAAGTGTGCAAAGTTTGGGCTGGTTTTCACCACGTGGTTCTCCAGAAACAGGAGCTCAAAGTCAGTCACTTTGATCACATTTTGCTTCAAGCTGACCAGAGATCTATCTGGCATGCCCCCTCACCTCGGCACCCCCTCCCCCCTCAGGGGGAGGGGGTGCCGAGGTGGGGGTCCACTCGCAGCTCGATGGTGCACCAGTATGGAAGGTTCCCCAGTAATGGGAGTTCAAAGTTCAAAAGTTGGTTCAATTGGAGCTCAACTTGAAACGGTCATATTTCCTGAACCATAGATGGTATTGATTCACTTTTTTCGGCTCCATGTAGTCGAGGGTCTTGGGAGTATGCATGCAAAGTTTGGGGCCCATAGGACCTAAAACGGGGGAGCTATCGGGTCCCAAACATGGCCAGTTTTCACATAGGCACCAATGTAAAAATTAGATGTCCTAGGGGTACCATCTTTGGGGAGTCAGTACAGGTCGGCCTTAGGTTATAGGGGCTCCAAATTTGCACCATAGGTGCTAAAGAGTCTCCCCTACAAGTGTGCAAAGTTTGGGCTGGTTTTCACCACGTGGTTCTCCAGAAACAGGAGCTCAAAGTCAGTCACTTTGATCACATTTTGCTTCAAGCTGACCAGAGATCTATCTGGCATGCCCCCTCACCTCGGCACCCCCTCCCCCCTCAGGGGGAGGGGGTGCCGAGGTGGGGGTCCACTCACAGCTCGATGGTGCACCAGTATGGAAGGTTCCCCAGTAATGGGAGTTCAAATTTCAAAAGTTGGTTCAATTGGAGCTCAACTTGAAACGGTCATATTTCCTGAACCATAGATGGTATTGATTCACTTTTTTCGGCTCCATGTAGTCGAGGGTCTTGGGAGTATGCATGCAAAGTTTGGGGCCCATAGGACCTAAAACGGGGGAGCTATCGGGTCCCAAACATGGCCAGTTTTCACATAGGCACCAATGTAAAAATTAGATGTCCTAGGGGTACCATCTTTGGGGAGTCAGTACAGGTCGGCCTTAGGTTATAGGGGCTCCAAATTTGCACCATAGGTGCTAAAGAGTCTCCCCTACAAGTGTGCAAAGTTTGGGCTGGTTTTCACCACGTGGTTCTCCAGAAACAGGAGCTCAAAGTCAGTCACTTTGATCACATTTTGCTTCAAGCTGACCAGAGATCTATCTGGCATGCCCCCTCACCTCGGCACCCCCTCCCCCCTCAGGGGGAGGGGGTGCCGAGGTGGGGGTCCACTCGCAGCTCGATGGTGCACCAGTATGGAAGGTTCCCCAGTAATGGGAGTTCAAAGTTCAAAAGTTGGTTCAATTGGAGCTCAACTTGAAACGGTCATATTTCCTGAACCATAGATGGTATTGATTCACTTTTTTCGGCTCCATGTAGTCGAGGGTCTTGGGAGTATGCATGCAAAGTTTGGGGCCCATAGGACCTAAAACGGGGGAGCTATCGGGTCCCAAACATGGCCAGTTTTCACATAGGCACCAATGTAAAAATTAGATGTCCTAGGGGTACCATCTTTGGGGAGTCAGTACAGGTCGGCCTTAGGTTATAGGGGCTCCAAATTTGCACCATAGGTGCTAAAGAGTCTCCCCTACAAGTGTGCAAAGTTTGGGCTGGTTTTCACCACGTGGTTCTCCAGAAACAGGAGCTCAAAGTCAGTCACTTTGATCACATTTTGCTTCAAGCTGACCAGAGATCTATCTGGCATGCCCCCTCACCTCGGCACCCCCTCCCCCCTCAGGGGGAGGGGGTGCCAAGGTGGGGGTCCACTCGCAGCTCGATGGTGCACCAGTATGGAAGGTTCCCCAGTAATGGGAGTTCAAAGTTCAAAAGTTGGTTCAATTGGAGCTCAACTTGAAACGGTCATATTTCCTGAACCATAGATGGTATTGATTCACTTTTTTCGGCTCCATGTAGTCGAGGGTCTTGTGAGTATGCATGCCAAGTTTGGGGCAGTTTGGACCTAAAACGGGGGAGCTATCGGGTCCCAAACATGGCCAGTTTTCACATAGGCACCAATGTAAAAATTAGATGTCCTAGGGGTACCATCTTTGGGGAGTCAGTACAGGTCGGCCTTAGGTTATAGGGGCTCCAAATTTGCACCATAGGTGCTAAAGAGTCTCCCCTACAAGTGTGCAAAGTTTGGGCTGGTTTTCACCACGTGGTTCTCCAGAAACAGGAGCTCAAAGTCAGTCACTTTGATCACATTTTGCTTCAAGCTGACCAGAGATCTATCTGGCATGCCCCCTCACCTCGGCACCCCCTCCCCCCTCAGGGGGAGGGGGTGCCGAGGTGGGGGTCCACTCGCAGCTCGATGGTGCACCAGTATGGAAGGTTCCCCAGTAATGGGAGTTCAAAGTTCAAAAGTTGGTTCAATTGGAGCTCAACTTGAAACTGTCATATTTCCTGAACCATAGATGGTATTGATTCACTTTTTTCGGCTCCATGTAGTCGAGGGTCTTGGGAGTATGCATGCAAAGTT
This sequence comes from Lithobates pipiens, assembly GCF_037356315.1. Classification (NCBI taxonomy): domain Eukaryota; kingdom Metazoa; phylum Chordata; class Amphibia; order Anura; family Ranidae; genus Lithobates; species Lithobates pipiens. The sequence continues at coordinate 1,810,961 of NW_027507907.1, read as the reverse complement.
TGGGGCCCATAGGACCTAAAACGGGGGAACAATCGGGTCCCAAACATGGCCAGTTTTCACATAGGCACCAATGTAAAAATTAGATGTCCTAGGGGTACCATCTTTGGGGAGTCAGTACAGGTCGGCCTTAGGTTATAGGGGCTCCAAATTTGCACCATAGGTGCTAAAGAGTCTCCCCTACAAGTGTGCAAAGTTTGGGCTGGTTTTCACCACGTGGTTCTCCAGAAACAGGAGCTCAAAGTCAGTCACTTTGATCACATTTTGCTTCAAGCTGACCAGAGATCTATCTGGCATGCCCCCTCACCTTGGCACCCCCTCCCCCCTCAGAGGGAGGGGGTGCCGAGGTGGGGGTCCACTCGCAGCTCGATGGTGCACCAGTATGGAAGGTTCCCCAGTAATGGGAGTTCAAAGTTCCAAAGTTGGTTCAATTGGAGCTCAACTGTAAACGGTCATATTTCCTGAACCATAGATGGTATTGATTCACTTTTTTCGGCTCCATGTAGTCGAGGGTCTTGTGAGTATGCATGCCAAGTTTGGGGCAGTTTGGACCTAAAACGGGGGAGCTATCGGGTCCCAAACATGGCCAGTTTTCACATAGGCACCAATGTAAAAATTAGATGTCCTAGGGGTACCATCTTTGGGGAGTCAGTACAGGTCGGCCTTAGGTTATAGGGGCTCCAAATTTGCACCATAGGTGCTAAAGAGTCTCCCCTACAAGTGTGCAAAGTTTGGGCTGGTTTTCACCACGTGGTTCTCCAGAAACAGGAGCTCAAAGTCAGTCACTTTGATCACATTTTGCTTCAAGCTGACCAGAGATCTATCTGGCATGCCCCCTCACCTCGGCACCCCCTCCCCCCTCAGGGGGAGGGGGTGCCGAGGTGGGGGTCCACTCGCAGCTCGATGGTGCACCAGTATGGAAGGTTCCCCAGTAATGGGAGTTCAAAGTTCAAAAGTTGGTTCAATTGGAGCTCAACTTGAAACTGTCATATTTCCTGAACCATAGATGGTATTGATTCACTTTTTTCGGCTCCATGTAGTCGAGGGTCTTGGGAGTATGCATGCAAAGTTTGGGGCCCATAGGACCTAAAACGGGGGAACAATCGGGTCCCAAACATGGCCAGTTTTCACATAGGCACCAATGTAAAAATTAGATGTCCTAGGGGTACCATCTTTGGGGAGTCAGTACAGGTCGGCCTTAGGTTATAGGGGCTCCAAATTTGCACCATAGGTGCTAAAGAGTCTCCCCTACAAGTGTGCAAAGTTTGGGCTGGTTTTCACCACGTGGTTCTCCAGAAACAGGAGCTCAAAGTCAGTCACTTTGATCACATTTTGCTTCAAGCTGACCAGAGATCTATCTGGCATGCCCCCTCACCTTGGCACCCCCTCCCCCCTCAGAGGGAGGGGGTGCCGAGGTGGGGGTCCACTCGCAGCTCGATGGTGCACCAGTATGGAAGGTTCCCCAGTAATGGGAGTTCAAAGTTCCAAAGTTGGTTCAATTGGAGCTCAACTGTAAACGGTCATATTTCCCGAACCATACATGGGAATGATTCACTTTCTTCAGCCCCACGTAGCCCAGGGTCTTGTGAGTATGCATGCAAAGTTTGGGACAGTTTGGACCTAAAACGGGGGAGCTATCGGGTCCCAAACATGGCCAGTTTTCACATAGGCACCAATGTAAAAATTAGATGTCCTAGGGGTACCATCTTTGGGGAGTCAGTACAGGTCGGCCTTAGGTTATAGGGGCTCCAAATTTGCACCATAGGTGCTAAAGAGTCTCCCCTACAAGTGTGCAAAGTTTGGGCTGGTTTTCACCATGTGGTTCTCCAGAAACAGGAGCTCAAAGTCAGTCACTTTGATCACATTTTGCTTCAAGCTGACCAGAGATCTATCTGGCATGCCCCCTCACCTCAGCACCCCCTCCCCCCTCAGGGGGAGGGGGTGCCGAGGTGGGGGTCCACTCGCAGCTCGATGGTGCACCAGTATGAAAGGTTCCCCAGTAATGGGAGTTCAAAGTTCAAAAGTTGGTTCAATTGGAGCTCAACTTGAAACGGTCATATTTCCTGAACCATAGATGGTATTGATTCACTTTTTTCGGCTCCATGTAGTCGAGGGTCTTGGGAGTATGCATGCAAAGTTTGGGGCCCATAGGACCTAAAACGGGGGAGCTATCGGGTCCCAAACATGGCCAGTTTTCACATAGGCACCAATGTAAAAATTAGATGTCCTAGGGGTACCATCTTTGGGGAGTCAGTACAGGTCGGCCTTAGGTTATAGGGGCTCCAAATTTGCACCATAGGTGCTAAAGAGTCTCCCCTACAAGTGTGCAAAGTTTGGGCTGGTTTTCACCATGTGGTTCTCCAGAAACAGGAGCTCAAAGTCAGTCACTTTGATCACATTTTGCTTCAAGCTGACCAGAGATCTATCTGGCATGCCCCCTCACCTCGGCACCCTCTCCCCCCTCAGGGGGAGGGGGTGCCGAGGTGGGGGTCCACTCGCAGCTCGATGGTGCACCAGTATGGAAGGTTCCCCAGTAATGGGAGTTCAAAGTTCAAAAGTTGGTTCAATTGGAGCTCAACTTTAAACGGTCATATTTCCTGAACCATAGATGATATTGATTCACTTTTTTCGGCTCCATGTAGTCGAGGGTCTTGGGAGTATGCATGCAAAGTTTGGGGCCCATAGGACCTAAAACGGGGGAGCTATCGGGTCCCAAACATGGCCAGTTTTTACATAGGCACCAATGTAAAAATTAGATGTCCTAGGGGGTACCATCTTTGGGGAGTCAGTACAGGTCGGCCTTAGGTTATAGGGGCTCCAAATTTGCACCATAGGTGCTAAAGAGTCTCCCCTACAAGTGTGCAAAGTTTGGGCTGGTTTTCACCATGTGGTTCTCCAGAAACAGGAGCTCAAAGTCAGTCACTTTGATCACATTTTGCTTCAAGCTGACCAGAGATCTATCTGGCATGCCCCCTCACCTCGGCACCCCCTCCCCCCTCAGGGGGAGGGGGTGCCGAGGTGGGGGTCCACTCGCAGCTCGATGGTGCACCAGTATGGAAGGTTCCCCAGTAATGGGAGTTCAAAGTTCCAAAGTTGGTTCAATTGGAGCTCAACTGTAAACGGTCATATTTCCCGAACCATACATGGGAATGATTCACTTTCTTCAGCCCCACGTAGCCCAGGGTCTTGTGAGTATGCATGCAAAGTTTGGGGCAGTTTGGACCTAAAACGGGGGAGCTATCGGGTCCCAAACATGGCCAGTTTTCACATAGGCACCAATGTAAAAATTAGATGTCCTAGGGGTACCATCTTTGGGGAGTCAGTACAGGTCGGCCTTAGGTTATAGGGGCTCCAAATTTGCACCATAGGTGCTAAAGAGTCTCCCCTACAAGTGTGCAAAGTTTGGGCTGGTTTTCACCATGTGGTTCTCCAGAAACAGGAGCTCAAAGTCAGTCACTTTGATCACATTTTGCTTCAAGCTGACCAGAGATCTATCTGGCATGCCCCCTCACCTCAGCACCCCCTCCCCCCTCAGGGGGAGGGGGTGCCGAGGTGGGGGTCCACTCGCAGCTCGATGGTGCACCAGTATGAAAGGTTCCCCAGTAATGGGAGTTCAAAGTTCAAAAGTTGGTTCAATTGGAGCTCAACTTGAAACGGTCATATTTCCTGAACCATAGATGGTATTGATTCACTTTTTTCGGCTCCATGTAGTCGAGGGTCTTGGGAGTATGCATGCAAAGTTTGGGGCCCATAGGACCTAAAACGGGGGAGCTATCGGGTCCCAAACATGGCCAGTTTTCACATAGGCACCAATGTAAAAATTAGATGTCCTAGGGGTACCATCTTTGGGGAGTCAGTACAGGTCGGCCTTAGGTTATAGGGGCTCCAAATTTGCACCATAGGTGCTAAAGAGTCTCCCCTACAAGTGTGCAAAGTTTGGGCTGGTTTTCACCATGTGGTTCTCCAGAAACAGGAGCTCAAAGTCAGTCACTTTGATCACATTTTGCTTCAAGCTGACCAGAGATCTATCTGGCATGCCCCCTCACCTCGGCACCCTCTCCCCCCTCAGGGGGAGGGGGTGCCGAGGTGGGGGTCCACTCGCAGCTCGATGGTGCACCAGTATGGAAGGTTCCCCAGTAATGGGAGTTCAAAGTTCAAAAGTTGGTTCAATTGGAGCTCAACTTTAAACGGTCATATTTCCTGAACCATAGATGATATTGATTCACTTTTTTCGGCTCCATGTAGTCGAGGGTCTTGGGAGTATGCATGCAAAGTTTGGGGCCCATAGGACCTAAAACGGGGGAGCTATCGGGTCCCAAACATGGCCAGTTTTTACATAGGCACCAATGTAAAAATTAGATGTCCTAGGGGGTACCATCTTTGGGGAGTCAGTACAGGTCGGCCTTAGGTTATAGGGGCTCCAAATTTGCACCATAGGTGCTAAAGAGTCTCCCCTACAAGTGTGCAAAGTTTGGGCTGGTTTTCACCATGTGGTTCTCCAGAAACAGGAGCTCAAAGTCAGTCACTTTGATCACATTTTGCTTCAAGCTGACCAGAGATCTATCTGGCATGCCCCCTCACCTCGGCACCCCCTCCCCCCTCAGGGGGAGGGGGTGCCGAGGTGGGGGTCCACTCGCAGCTCGATGGTGCACCAGTATGGAAGGTTCCCCAGTAATGGGAGTTCAAAGTTCCAAAGTTGGTTCAATTGGAGCTCAACTGTAAACGGTCATATTTCCCGAACCATACATGGGAATGATTCACTTTCTTCAGCCCCACGTAGCCCAGGGTCTTGTGAGTATGCATGCAAAGTTTGGGGCAGTTTGGACCTAAAACGGGGGAGCTATCGGGTCCCAAACATGGCCAGTTTTCACATAGGCACCAATGTAAAAATTAGATGTCCTAGGGGTACCATCTTTGGGGAGTCAGTACAGGTCGGCCTTAGGTTATAGGGGCTCCAAATTTGCACCATAGGTGCTAAAGAGTCTCCCCTACAAGTGTGCAAAGTTTGGGCTGGTTTTCACCACGTGGTTCTCCAGAAACAGGAGCTCAAAGTCAGTCACTTTGAACACATTTTGCTTCAAGCTGACCAGAGATCTATCTGGCATGCCCCCTCACCTCGGCACCCCCTCCCCCCTAAGGGGGAGGGGGTGCCGAGGTGGGGGTCCACTCGCAGCTCGATGGTGCACCAGTATGGAAGGTTCCCCAGTAATGGGAGTTCAAAGTTCCAAAGTTGGTTCAATTGGAGCTCAACTTGAAACGGTCATATTTCCCGAACCATTCATGGGAATGATTCACTTTCTTCAGCCCCACGTAGCCCAGGGTCTTGTGAGTATGCATGCCAAGTTTGGGGCAGTTTGGACCTAAAACGGGGGAGCTATCGGGTCCCAAACATGGCCAGTTTTCACATAGGCACCAATGTAAAAATTAGATGTCCTAGGGGTACCATCTTTGGGGAGTCAGTACAGGTCGGCCTTAGGTTATAGGGGCTCCAAATTTGCACCATAGGTGCTAAAGAGTCTCCCCTACAAGTGTGCAAAGTTTGGGCTGGTTTTCACCACGTGGTTCTCCAGAAACAGGAGCTCAAAGTCAGTCACTTTGATCACATTTTGCTTCAAGCTGACCAGAGATCTATCTGGCATGCCCCCTCACCTCGGCACCCCCTCAGGGGGAGGGGGTGCCGAGGTGGGGGTCCACTCGCAGCTCGATGGTGCACCAGTATGGAAGGTTCCCCAGTAATGGGAGTTCAAAGTTCAAAAGTTGGTTCAATTGGAGCTTAACTTTAAACGGTCATATTTCCTGAACCATAGATGGTATTGATTCACTTTTTTCGGCTCCATGTAGTCGAGGGTCTTGGGAGTATGCATGCAAAGTTTGGGGCCCATAGGACCTAAAACGGGGGAGCTATCGGGTCCCAAACATGGCCAGTTTTCACATAGGCACCAATGTAAAAATTAGATGTCCTAGGGGTACCATCTTTGGGGAGTCAGTACAGGTCGGCCTTAGGTTATAGGGGCTCCAAATTTGCACCATAGGTGCTAAAGAGTCTCCCCTACAAGTGTGCAAAGTTTGGGCTGGTTTTCACCACGTGGTTCTCCAGAAACAGGAGCTCAAAGTCAGTCACTTTGATCACATTTTGCTTCAAGCTGACCAGAGATCTATCTGGCATGCCCCCTCACCTCGGCACCCCCTCCCCCCTCAGGGGGAGGGGGTGCCGAGGTGGGGGTCCACTCGCAGCTCGATGGTGCACCAGTATGGAAGGTTCCCCAGTAATGGGAGTTCAAAGTTCAAAAGTTGGTTCAATTGGAGCTCAACTTGAAACGGTCATATTTCCTGAACCATAGATGGTATTGATTCACTTTTTTCGGCTCCATGTAGTCGAGGGTCTTGGGAGTATGCATGCAAAGTTTGGGGCCCATAGGACCTAAAACGGGGGAGCTATCGGGTCCCAAACATGGCCAGTTTTCACATAGGCACCAATGTAAAAATTAGATGTCCTAGGGGTACCATCTTTGGGGAGTCAGTACAGGTCGGCCTTAGGTTATAGGGGCTCCAAATTTGCACCATAGGTGCTAAAGAGTCTCCCCCACAAGTGTGCAAAGTTTGGGCTGGTTTTCACCACGTGGTTCTCCAGAAACAGGAGCTCAAAGTCAGTCACTTTGATCACATTTTGCTTCAAGCTGACCAGAGATCTATCTGGCATGCCCCCTCACCTCGGCACCCCCTCCCCCCTCAGGGGGAGGGGGTGCCGAGGTGGGGGTCCACTCGCAGCTCGATGGTGCACCAGTATGGAAGGTTTCCCAGTAATGGGAGTTCAAAGTTCAAAAGTTGGTTCAATTGGAGCTCAACTTGAAACGGTCATATTTCCTGAACCATAGATGGTATTGATTCACTTTTTTCGGCTCCATGTAGTCGAGGGTCTTGGGAGTATGCATGCAAAGTTTGGGGCCCATAGGACTTAAAACGGGGGAGCTATCGGGTCCCAAACATGGCCAGTTTTCACATAGGCACCAATGTAAAAATTAGATGTCCTAGGGGTACCATCTTTGGGGAGTCAGTACAGGTCGGCCTTAGGTTATAGGGGCTCCAAATTTGCACCATAGGTGCTAAAGAGTCTCCCCTACAAGTGTGCAAAGTTTGGGCTGGTTTTCACCACGTGGTTCTCCAGAAACAGGAGCTCAAAGTCAGTCACTTTGATCACATTTTGCTTCAAGCTGACCAGAGATCTATCTGGCATGCCCCCTCACCTCGGCACCCCCTCCCCCCTCAGGGGGAGGGGGTGCCGAGGTGGGGGTCCACTCGCAGCTCGATGGTGCACCAGTATGGAAGGTTCCCCAGTAATGGGAGTTCAAAGTTCAAAAGTTGGTTCAATTGGAGCTCAACTTGAAACGGTCATATTTCCTGAACCATAGATGGTATTGATTCACTTTTTTCGGCTCCATGTAGTCGAGGGTCTTGGGAGTATGCATGCAAAGTTTGGGGCCCATAGGACCTAAAACGGGGGAGCTATCGGGTCCCAAACATGGCCAGTTTTCACATAGGCACCAATGTAAAAATTAGATGTCCTAGGGGTACCATCTTTGGGGAGTCAGTACAGGTCGGCCTTAGGTTATAGGGGCTCCAAATTTGCACCATAGGTGCTAAAGAGTCTCCCCCACAAGTGTGCAAAGTTTGGGCTGGTTTTCACCACGTGGTTCTCCAGAAACAGGAGCTCAAAGTCAGTCACTTTGATCACATTTTGCTTCAAGCTGACCAGAGATCTATCTGGCATGCCCCCTCACCTCGGCACCCCCTCCCCCCTCAGGGGGAGGGGGTGCCGAGGTGGGGGTCCACTCGCAGCTCGATGGTGCACCAGTATGGAAGGTTCCCCAGTAATGGGAGTTCAAAGTTCAAAAGTTGGTTCAATTGGAGCTCAACTTGAAACGGTCATATTTCCCGAACCATTCATGGGAATGATTCACTTTCTTCAGCCCCACGTAGCCCAGGGTCTTGTGAGTATGCATGCCAAGTTTGGGGCAGTTTGGACCTAAAACGGGGGAGCTATCGGGTCCCAAACATGGCCAGTTTTCACATAGGCACCAATGTAAAAATTAGATGTCCTAGGGGTACCATCTTTGGGGAGTCAGTACAGGTCGGCCTTAGGTTATAGGGGCTCCAAATTTGCACCATAGGTGCTAAAGAGTCTCCCCTACAAGTGTGCAAAGTTTGGGCTGGTTTTCACCACGTGGTTCTCCAGAAACAGGAGCTCAAAGTCAGTCACTTTGATCACATTTTGCTTCAAGCTGACCAGAGATCTATCTGGCATGCCCCCTCACCTCGGCACCCCCTCCCCCCTCAGGGGGAGGGGGTGCCGAGGTGGGGGTCCACTCGCAGCTCGATGGTGCACCAGTATGGAAGGTTCCCCAGTAATGGGAGTTCAAAGTTCAAAAGTTGGTTCAATTGGAGCTCAACTTGAAACGGTCATATTTCCTGAACCATAGATGGTATTGATTCACTTTTTTCGGCTCCATGTAGTCGAGGGTCTTGGGAGTATGCCTGCAAAGTTTGGGGCCCATAGGACCTAAAACGGGGGAGCTATCGGGTCCCAAACATGGCCAGTTTTCACATAGGCACCAATGTAAAAATTAGATGTCCTAGGGGTACCATCTTTGGGGAGTCAGTACAGGTCGGCCTTAGGTTATAGGGGCTCCAAATTTGCACCATAGGTGCTAAAGAGTCTCCCCTACAAGTGTGCAAAGTTTGGGCTGGTTTTCACCACGTGGTTCTCCAGAAACAGGAGCTCAAAGTCAGTCACTTTGATCACATTTTGCTTCAAGCTGACCAGAGATCTATCTGGCATGCCCCCTCACCTCGGCACCCCCTCCCCCCTCAGGGGGAGGGGGTGCCGAGGTGGGGGTCCACTCACAGCTCGATGGTGCACCAGTATGGAAGGTTCCCCAGTAATGGGAGTTCAAAGTTCAAAAGTTGGTTCAATTGGAGCTCAACTTGAAACGGTCATATTTCCTGAACCATAGATGGTATTGATTCACTTTTTTCGGCTCCATGTAGTCGAGGGTCTTGGGAGTATGCATGCAAAGTTTGGGGCCCATAGGACCTAAAACGGGGGAGCTATCGGGTCCCAAACATGGCCAGTTTTCACATAGGCACCAATGTAAAAATTAGATGTCCTAGGGGTACCATCTTTGGGGAGTCAGTACAGGTCGGCCTTAGGTTATAGGGGCTCCAAATTTGCACCATAGGTGCTAAAGAGTCTCCCCTACAAGTGTGCAAAGTTTGGGCTGGTTTTCACCACGTGGTTCTCCAGAAACAGGAGCTCAAAGTCAGTCACTTTGATCACATTTTGCTTCAAGCTGACCAGAGATCTATCTGGCATGCCCCCTCACCTCGGCACCCCCTCCCCCCTCAGGGGGAGGGGGTGCCGAGGTGGGGGTCCACTCGCAGCTCGATGGTGCACCAGTATGGAAGGTTCCCCAGTAATGGGAGTTCAAAGTTCAAAAGTTGGTTCAATTGGAGCTCAACTTGAAACGGTCATATTTCCTGAACCATAGATGGTATTGATTCACTTTTTTCGGCTCCATGTAGTCGAGGGTCTTGGGAGTATGCATGCAAAGTTTGGGGCCCATAGGACCTAAAACGGGGGAGCTATCGGGTCCCAAACATGGCCAGTTTTCACATAGGCACCAATGTAAAAATTAGATGTCCTAGGGGTACCATCTTTGGGGAGTCAGTACAGGTCGGCCTTAGGTTATAGGGGCTCCAAATTTGCACCATAGGTGCTAAAGAGTCTCCCCTACAAGTGTGCAAAGTTTGGGCTGGTTTTCACCACGTGGTTCTCCAGAAACAGGAGCTCAAAGTCAGTCACTTTGATCACATTTTGCTTCAAGCTGACCAGAGATCTATCTGGCATGCCCCCTCACCTCGGCACCCCCTCCCCCCTCAGGGGGAGGGGGTGCCGAGGTGGGGGTCCACTCACAGCTCGATGGTGCACCAGTATGGAAGGTTCCCCAGTAATGGGAGTTCAAAGTTCAAAAGTTGGTTCAATTGGAGCTCAACTTGAAACGGTCATATTTCCTGAACCATAGATGGTATTGATTCACTTTTTTCGGCTCCATGTAGTCGAGGGTCTTGGGAGTATGCATGCAAAGTTTGGGGCCCATAGGACCTAAAACGGGGGAGCTATCGGGTCCCAAACATGGCCAGTTTTCACATAGGCACCAATGTAAAAATTAGATGTCCTAGGGGTACCATCTTTGGGGAGTCAGTACAGGTCGGCCTTAGGTTATAGGGGCTCCAAATTTGCACCATAGGTGCTAAAGAGTCTCCCCTACAAGTGTGCAAAGTTTGGGCTGGTTTTCACCACGTGGTTCTCCAGAAACAGGAGCTCAAAGTCAGTCACTTTGATCACATTTTGCTTCAAGCTGACCAGAGATCTATCTGGCATGCCCCCTCACCTCGGCACCCCCTCCCCCCTCAGGGGGAGGGGGTGCCGAGGTGGGGGTCCACTCGCAGCTCGATGGTGCACCAGTATGGAAGGTTCCCCAGTAATGGGAGTTCAAAGTTCAAAAGTTGGTTCAATTGGAGCTCAACTTGAAACGGTCATATTTCCTGAACCATAGATGGTATTGATTCACTTTTTTCGGCTCCATGTAGTCGAGGGTCTTGGGAGTATGCATGCAAAGTTTGGGGCCCATAGGACCTAAAACGGGGGAGCTATCGGGTCCCAAACATGGCCAGTTTTCACATAGGCACCAATGTAAAAATTAGATGTCCTAGGGGTACCATCTTTGGGGAGTCAGTACAGGTCGGCCTTAGGTTATAGGGGCTCCAAATTTGCACCATAGGTGCTAAAGAGTCTCCCCTACAAGTGTGCAAAGTTTGGGCTGGTTTTCACCACGTGGTTCTCCAGAAACAGGAGCTCAAAGTCAGTCACTTTGATCACATTTTGCTTCAAGCTGACCAGAGATCTATCTGGCATGCCCCCTCACCTCGGCACCCCCTCCCCCCTCAGGGGGAGGGGGTGCCGAGGTGGGGGTCCACTCACAGCTCGATGGTGCACCAGTATGGAAGGTTCCCCAGTAATGGGAGTTCAAAGTTCAAAAGTTGGTTCAATTGGAGCTCAACTTGAAACGGTCATATTTCCTGAACCATAGATGGTATTGATTCACTTTTTTCGGCTCCATGTAGTCGAGGGTCTTGGGAGTATGCATGCAAAGTTTGGGGCCCATAGGACCTAAAACGGGGGAGCTATCGGGTCCCAAACATGGCCAGTTTTCACATAGGCACCAATGTAAAAATTAGATGTCCTAGGGGTACCATCTTTGGGGAGTCAGTACAGGTCGGCCTTAGGTTATAGGGGCTCCAAATTTGCACCATAGGTGCTAAAGAGTCTCCCCTACAAGTGTGCAAAGTTTGGGCTGGTTTTCACCACGTGGTTCTCCAGAAACAGGAGCTCAAAGTCAGTCACTTTGATCACATTTTGCTTCAAGCTGACCAGAGATCTATCTGGCATGCCCCCTCACCTCGGCACCCCCTCAGGGGGAGGGGGTGCCGAGGTGGGGGTCCACTCGCAGCTCGATGGTGCACCAGTATGGAAGGTTTCCCAGTAATGGGAGTTCAAAGTTCAAAAGTTGGTTCAATTGGAGCTCAACTTGAAACGGTCATATTTCCTGAACCATAGATGGTATTGATTCACTTTTTTCGGCTCCATGTAGTCGAGGGTCTTGGGAGTATGCATGCAAAGTTTGGGGCCCATAGGACCTAAAACGGGGGAGCTATCGGGTCCCAAACATGGCCAGTTTTCACATAGGCACCAATGTAAAAATTAGATGTCCTAGGGGTACCATCTTTGGGGAGTCAGTACAGGTCGGCCTTAGGTTATAGGGGCTCCAAATTTGCACCATAGGTGCTAAAGAGTCTCCCCTACAAGTGTGCAAAGTTTGGGCTGGTTTTCACCACGTGGTTCTCCAGAAACAGGAGCTCAAAGTCAGTCACTTTGATCACATTTTGCTTCAAGCTGACCAGAGATCTATCTGGCATGCCCCCTGGGTGCCGAGGTGGGGGTCCACTCGCAGCTCGATGGTGCACCAGTATGGAAGGTTTCCCAGTAATGGGAGTTCAAAGTTCAAAAGTTGGTTCAATTGGAGCTCAACTTGAAACGGTCATATTTCCTGAACCATAGATGGTATTGATTCACTTTTTTCGGCTCCATGTAGTCGAGGGTCTTGGGAGTATGCATGCAAAGTTTGGGGCCCATAGGACCTAAAACGGGGGAGCTATCGGGTCCCAAACATGGCCAGTTTTCACATAGGCACCAATGTAAAAATTAGATGTCCTAGGGGTACCATCTTTGGGGAGTCAGTACAGGTCGGCCTTAGGTTATAGGGGCTCCAAATTTGCACCATAGGTGCTAAAGAGTCTCCCCTACAAGTGTGCAAAGTTTGGGCTGGTTTTCACCACGTGGTTCTCCAGAAACAGGAGCTCAAAGTCAGTCACTTTGATCACATTTTGCTTCAAGCTGACCAGAGATCTATCTGGCATGCCCCCTCACCTCGGCACCCCCTCCCCCCTAAGGGGGAGGGGGTGCCGAGGTGGGGGTCCACTCGCAGCTCGATGGTGCACCAGTATGGAAGGTTCCCCAGTAATGGGAGTTCAAAGTTCCAAAGTTGGTTCAATTGGAGCTCAACTTTAAACGGTCATATTTCCCGAACCATTCATGGGAATGATTCACTTTCTTCAGCCCCACGTAGCCCAGGGTCTTGTGAGTATGCATGCCAAGTTTGGGGCAGTTTGGACCTAAAACGGGGGAGCTATTGGGTCCCAAACATGGCCAGTTTTCACATAGGCACCAATGTAAAAATTAGATGTCCTAGGGGTACCATCTTTGGGGAGTCAGTACAGGTCGGCCTTAGGTTATAGGGGCTCCAAATTTGCACCATAGGTGCTAAAGAGTCTCCCCTACAAGTGTGCAAAGTTTGGGCTGGTTTTCACCACGTGGTTCTCCAGAAACAGGAGCTCAAAGTCAGTCACTTTGATCACATTTTGCTTCAAGCTGACCAGAGATCTATCTGGCATGCCCCCTCACCTCGGCACCCCCTCAGGGGGAGGGGGTGCCGAGGTGGGGGTCCACTCGCAGCTCGATGGTGCACCAGTATGGAAGGTTTCCCAGTAATGGGAGTTCAAAGTTCAAAAGTTGGTTCAATTGGAGCTCAACTTGAAACGGTCATATTTCCTGAACCATAGATGGTATTGATTCACTTTTTTCGGCTCCATGTAGTCGAGGGTCTTGGGAGTATGCATGCAAAGTTTGGGGCCCATAGGACCTAAAACGGGGGAGCTATCGGGTCCCAAACATGGCCAGTTTTCACATAGGCACCAATGTAAAAATTAGATGTCCTAGGGGTACCATCTTTGGGGAGTCAGTACAGGTCGGCCTTAGGTTATAGGGGCTCCAAATTTGCACCATAGGTGCTAAAGAGTCTCCCCTACAAGTGTGCAAAGTTTGGGCTGGTTTTCACCACGTGGTTCTCCAGAAACAGGAGCTCAAAGTCAGTCACTTTGATCACATTTTGCTTCAAGCTGACCAGAGATCTATCTGGCATGCCCCCTCACCTCGGCACCCCCTCCCCCCTCAGGGGGAGGGGGTGCCGAGGTGGGGGTCCACTCGCAGCTCGATGGTGCACCAGTATGGAAGGTTTCCCAGTAATGGGAGTTCAAAGTTCAAAAGTTGGTTCAATTGGAGCTCAACTTGAAACGGTCATATTTCCTGAACCATAGATGGTATTGATTCACTTTTTTCGGCTCCATGTAGTCGAGGGTCTTGGGAGTATGCATGCAAAGTTTGGGGCCCATAGGACCTAAAACGGGGGAGCTATCGGGTCCCAAACATGGCCAGTTTTCACATAGGCACCAATGTAAAAATTAGATGTCCTAGGGGTACCATCTTTGGGGAGTCAGTACAGGTCGGCCTTAGGTTATAGGGGCTCCAAATTTGCACCATAGGTGCTAAAGAGTCTCCCCTACAAGTGTGCAAAGTTTGGGCTGGTTTTCACCACGTGGTTCTCCAGAAACAGGAGCTCAAAGTCAGTCACTTTGATCACATTTTGCTTCAAGCTGACCAGAGATCTCTCTGGCATGCCCCCTCACCTCGGCCGAGGTGGGGGTCCACTCGCAGCTCGATGGTGCACCAGTATGGAAGGTTCCCCAGTAATGGGAGTTCAAAGTTCAAAAGTTGGTTCAATTGGAGCTCAACTTGAAACGGTCATATTTCCTGAACCATAGATGGTATTGATTCACTTTTTTCGGCTCCATGTAGTCGAGGGTCTTGGGAGTATGCATGCAAAGTTTGGGGCCCATAGGACCTAAAACGGGGGAGCTATCGGGTCCCAAACATGGCCAGTTTTCACATAGGCACCAATGTAAAAATTAGATGTCCTAGGGGTACCATCTTTGGGGAGTCAGTACAGGTCGGCCTTAGGTTATAGGGGCTCCAAATTTGCACCATAGGTGCTAAAGAGTCTCCCCTACAAGTGTGCAAAGTTTGGGCTGGTTTTCACCACGTGGTTCTCCAGAAACAGGAGCTCAAAGTCAGTCACTTTGATCACATTTTGCTTCAAGCTGACCAGAGATCTATCTGGCATGCCCCCTCACCTCGGCACCCCCTCCCCCCTCAGGGGGAGGGGTTGCCGAGGTGGGGGTCCACTCGCAGCTCGATGGTGCACCAGTATGGAAGGTTTCCCAGTAATGGGAGTTCAAAGTTCAAAAGTTGGTTCAATTGGAGCTCAACTTGAAACGGTCATATTTCCTGAACCATAGATGGTATTGATTCACTTTTTTCGGCTCCATGTAGTCGAGGGTCTTGGGAGTATGCATGCAAAGTTTGGGGCCCATAGGACCTAAAACGGGGGAGCTATCGGGTCCCAAACATGGCCAGTTTTCACATAGGCACCAATGTAAAAATTAGATGTCCTAGGGGTACCATCTTTGGGGAGTCAGTACAGGTCGGCCTTAGGTTATAGGGGCTCCAAATTTGCACCATAGGTGCTAAAGAGTCTCCCCTACAAGTGTGCAAAGTTTGGGCTGGTTTTCACCACGTGGTTCTCCAGAAACAGGAGCTCAAAGTCAGTCACTTTGATCACATTTTGCTTCAAGCTGACCAGAGATCTCTCTGGCATGCCCCCTCACCTCGGCACCCCCTCCCCCCTCAGGGGGAGGGGGTGCCGAGGTGGGGGTCCACTCGCAGCTCGATGGTGCACCAGTATGGAAGGTTCCCCAGTAATGGGAGTTCAAAGTTCAAAAGTTGGTTCAATTGGAGCTCAACTTGAAACGGTCATATTTCCTGAACCATAGATGGTATTGATTCACTTTATTCGGCTCCATGTAGTCGAGGGTCTTGGGAGTATGCATGCAAAGTTTGGGGCCCATAGGACCTAAAACGGGGGAGCTATCGGGTCCCAAACATGGCCAGTTTTCACATAGGCACCAATGTAAAAATTAGATGTCCTAGGGGTACCATCTTTGGGGAGTCAGTACAGGTCGGCCTTAGGTTATAGGGGCTCCAAATTTGCACCATAGGTGCTAAAGAGTCTCCCCTACAAGTGTGCAAAGTTTGGGCTGGTTTTCACCACGTGGTTCTCCAGAAACAGGAGCTCAAAGTCAGTCACTTTGATCACATTTTGCTTCAAGCTGACCAGAGATCTCTCTGGCATGCCCCCTCACCTCGGCCGAGGTGGGGGTCCACTCGCAGCTCGATGGTGCACCAGTATGGAAGGTTCCCCAGTAATGGGAGTTCAAAGTTCAAAAGTTGGTTCAATTGGAGCTCAACTTGAAACGGTCATATTTCCTGAACCATAGATGGTATTGATTCACTTTTTTCGGCTCCATGTAGTCGAGGGTCTTGGGAGTATGCATGCAAAGTTTGGGGCCCATAGGACCTAAAACGGGGGAGCTATCGGGTCCCAAACATGGCCAGTTTTCACATAGGCACCAATGTAAAAATTAGATGTCCTAGGGGTACCATCTTTGGGGAGTCAGTACAGGTCGGCCTTAGGTTATAGGGGCTCCAAATTTGCACCATAGGTGCTAAAGAGTCTCCCCTACAAGTGTGCAAAGTTTGGGCTGGTTTTCACCACGTGGTTCTCCAGAAACAGGAGCTCAAAGTCAGTCACTTTGATCACATTTTGCTTCAAGCTGACCAGAGATCTATCTGGCATGCCCCCTCACCTCGGCACCCCCTCCCCCCTCAGGGGGAGGGGTTGCCGAGGTGGGGGTCCACTCGCAGCTCGATGGTGCACCAGTATGGAAGGTTCCCCAGTAATGGGAGTTCAAAGTTCAAAAGTTGGTTCAATTGGAGCTCAACTTGAAACGGTCATATTTCCTGAACCATAGATGGTATTGATTCACTTTATTCGGCTCCATGTAGTCGAGGGTCTTGGGAGTATGCATGCAAAGTTTGGGGCCCATAGGACCTAAAACGGGGGAGCTATCGGGTCCCAAACATGGCCAGTTTTCACATAGGCACCAATGTAAAAATTAGATGTCCTAGGGGTACCATCTTTGGGGAGTCAGTACAGGTCGGCCTTAGGTTATAGGGGCTCCAAATTTGCACCATAGGTGCTAAAGAGTCTCCCCTACAAGTGTGCAAAGTTTGGGCTGGTTTTCACCACGTGGTTCTCCAGAAACAGGAGCTCAAAGTCAGTCACTTTGATCACATTTTGCTTCAAGCTGACCAGAGATCTCTCTGGCATGCCCCCTCACCTCGGCCGAGGTGGGGGTCCACTCGCAGCTCGATGGTGCACCAGTATGGAAGGTTCCCCAGTAATGGGAGTTCAAAGTTCAAAAGTTGGTTCAATTGGAGCTCAACTTGAAACGGTCATATTTCCTGAACCATAGATGGTATTGATTCACTTTTTTCGGCTCCATGTAGTCGAGGGTCTTGGGAGTATGCATGCAAAGTTTGGGGCCCATAGGACCTAAAACGGGGGAGCTATCGGGTCCCAAACATGGCCAGTTTTCACATAGGCACCAATGTAAAAATTAGATGTCCTAGGGGTACCATCTTTGGGGAGTCAGTACAGGTCGGCCTTAGGTTATAGGGGCTCCAAATTTGCACCATAGGTGCTAAAGAGTCTCCCCTACAAGTGTGCAAAGTTTGGGCTGGTTTTCACCACGTGGTTCTCCAGAAACAGGAGCTCAAAGTCAGTCACTTTGATCACATTTTGCTTCAAGCTGACCAGAGATCTATCTGGCATGCCCCCTCACCTCGGCACCCCCTCCCCCCTCAGGGGGAGGGGTTGCCGAGGTGGGGGTCCACTCGCAGCTCGATGGTGCACCAGTATGGAAGGTTTCCCAGTAATGGGAGTTCAAAGTTCAAAAGTTGGTTCAATTGGAGCTCAACTTGAAACGGTCATATTTCCTGAACCATAGATGGTATTGATTCACTTTTTTCGGCTCCATGTAGTCGAGGGTCTTGGGAGTATGCATGCAAAGTTTGGGGCCCATAGGACCTAAAACGGGGGAGCTATCGGGTCCCAAACATGGCCAGTTTTCACATAGGCACCAATGTAAAAATTAGATGTCCTAGGGGTACCATCTTTGGGGAGTCAGTACAGGTCGGCCTTAGGTTATAGGGGCTCCAAATTTGCACCATAGGTGCTAAAGAGTCTCCCCTACAAGTGTGCAAAGTTTGGGCTGGTTTTCACCACGTGGTTCTCCAGAAACAGGAGCTCAAAGTCAGTCACTTTGATCACATTTTGCTTCAAGCTGACCAGAGATCTCTCTGGCATGCCCCCTCACCTCGGCACCCCCTCCCCCCTCAGGGGGAGGGGGTGCCGAGGTGGGGGTCCACTCGCAGCTCGATGGTGCACCAGTATGGAAGGTTCCCCAGTAATGGGAGTTCAAAGTTCAAAAGTTGGTTCAATTGGAGCTCAACTTGAAACGGTCATATTTCCTGAACCATAGATGGTATTGATTCACTTTTTTCGGCTCCATGTAGTCGAGGGTCTTGGGAGTATGCATGCAAAGTTTGGGGCCCATAGGACCTAAAACGGGGGAGCTATCGGGTCCCAAACATGGCCAGTTTTCACATAGGCACCAATGTAAAAATTAGATGTCCTAGGGGTACCATCTTTGGGGAGTCAGTACAGGTCGGCCTTAGGTTATAGGGGCTCCAAATTTGCACCATAGGTGCTAAAGAGTCTCCCCTACAAGTGTGCAAAGTTTGGGCTGGTTTTCACCACGTGGTTCTCCAGAAACAGGAGCTCAAAGTCAGTCACTTTGATCACATTTTGCTTCAAGCTGACCAGAGATCTATCTGGCATGCCCCCTCACCTCGGCACCCCCTCCCCCCTCAGGGGGAGGGGGTGCCGAGGTGGGGGTCCACTCGCAGCTCGATGGTGCACCAGTATGGAAGGTTTCCCAGTAATGGGAGTTCAAAGTTCAAAAGTTGGTTCAATTGGAGCTCAACTTGAAACGGTCATATTTCCTGAACCATAGATGGTATTGATTCACTTTTTTCGGCTCCATGTAGTCGAGGGTCTTGGGAGTATGCATGCAAAGTTTGGGGCCCATAGGACCTAAAACGGGGGAGCAATCGGGTCCCAAACATGGCCAGTTTTCACATAGGCACCAATGTAAAAATTAGATGTCCTAGGGGTACCATCTTTGGGGAGTCAGTACAGGTCGGCCTTAGGTTATAGGGGCTCCAAATTTGCACCATAGGTGCTAAAGAGTCTCCCCTACAAGTGTGCAAAGTTTGGGCTGGTTTTCACCACGTGGTTCTCCAGAAACAGGAGCTCAAAGTCAGTCACTTTGATCACATTTTGCTTCAAGCTGACCAGAGATCTCTCTGGCATGCCCCCTCACCTCGGCACCCTCTCCCCCCTCAGGGGGAGGGGGTGCCGAGGTGGGGGTCCACTCGCAGCTCGATGGTGCACCAGTATGGAAGGTTCCCCAGTAATGGGAGTTCAAAGTTCAAAAGTTGGTTCAATTGGAGCTCAACTTTAAACGGTCATATTTCCTGAATCATAGATGGTATTGATTCACTTTTTTCGGCTCCATGTAGTCGAGGGTCTTGGGAGTATGCATGCAAAGTTTGGGGCCCATATGACCTAAAACGGGGGAGCTATCGGGTCCCAAACATGGCCAGTTTTCACATAGGCACCAATGTAAAAATTAGATGTCCTAGGGGTACCATCTTTGGGGAGTCAGTACAGGTCGGCCTTAGGTTATAGGGGCTCCAAATTTGCACCATAGGTGCTAAAGAGTCTCCCCTACAAGTGTGCAAAGTTTGGGCTGGTTTTCACCACGTGGTTCTCCAGAAACAGGAGCTCAAAGTCAGTCACTTTGATCACATTTTGCTTCAAGCTGACCAGAGATCTATCTGGCATGCCCCCTCACCTCGGCACCCCCTCCCCCCTCAGGGGGAGGGGGTGCCGAGGTGAGGGTCCACTCGCAGCTCGATGGTGCACCAGTATGGAAGGTTCCCCAGTAATGGGAGTTCAAAGTTCCAAAGTTGGTTCAATTGGAGCTCAACTGTAAACGGTCATATTTCCCGAACCATACATGGGAATGATTCACTTTCTTCAGCCCCACGTAGCCCAGGGTCTTGGGAGTATGCATGCAAAGTTTGGGGCCCATAGGACCTAAAACGGGGAGCTATCGGGTCCCAAACATGGCCAGTTTTCACATAGGCACCAATGTAAAAATTAGATGGGGAGTCAGTACAGATGTCCTAGGGGTACCATCTTTGGGGAGTCAGTACAGGTCGGCCTTAGGTTATAGGGGCTCCAAATTTGCACCATAGGTGCTAAAGAGTCTCCCCTACAAGTGTGCAAAGTTTGGGCTGGTTTTCACCACGTGGTTCTCCAGAAACAGGAGCTCAAAGTCAGTCACTTTGATCACATTTTGCTTCAAGCTGACCAGAGATCTATCTGGCATGCCCCCTCACCTCGGCACCCCCTCCCCCCTCAGGGGGAGGGGGTGCCGAGGTGGGGGTCCACTCGCAGCTCGATGGTGCACCAGTATGGAAGGTTCCCCAGTAATGGGAGTTCAAAGTTCAAAAGTTGGTTCAATTGGAGCTCAACTTGAAACGGTCATATTTCCTGAACCATAGATGGTATTGATTCACTTTTTTCGGCTCCATGTAGTCGAGGGTCTTGGGAGTATGCATGCAAAGTTTGGGGCCCATAGGACCTAAAACGGGGGAGCTATCGGGTCCCAAACATGGCCAGTTTTCACATAGGCACCAATGTAAAATTAGATGTCCTAGGGGTACCATCTTTGGGAAGTCAGTACAGGTCGGCCTTAGGTTATAGGGGCTCCAAATTTGCACCATAGGTGCTAAAGATTCTCCCCTACAAGTGTGCAAAGTTTGGGCTGGTTTTCACCACGTGGTTCTCCAGAAACAGGAGCTCAAAGTCAGTCACTTTGATCACATTTTGCTTCAAGCTGACCAGAGATCTATCTGGCATGCCCCCTCACCTCGGCACCCCCTCCCCCCTCAGGGGGAGGGGGTGCCGAGGTGGGGGTCCACTCGCAGCTCGATGGTGCACCAGTATGGAAGGTTCCCCAGTAATGGGAGTTCAAAGTTCAAAAGTTGTTTCAATTGGAGCTCAACTTGAAACGGTCATATTTCCTGAACCATAGATGGTATTGATTCACTTTTTTCGGCTCCATGTAGTCGAGGGTCTTGTGAGTATGCATGCAAAGTTTGGGGCCCATAGGACCTAAAACGGGGGAGCTATCGGGTCCCAAACATGGCCAGTTTTCACATAGGCACCAATGTAAAAATTAGATGTCCTAGGGGTACCATCTTTGGGGAGTCAGTACAGGTCGGCCTTAGGTTATAGGGGCTCCAAATTTGCACCATAGGTGCTAAAGAGTCTCCCCTACAAGTGTGCAAAGTTTGGGCTGGTTTTCACCACGTGGTTCTCCAGAAACAGGAGCTCAAAGTCAGTCACTTTGATCACATTTTGCTTCAAGCTGACCAGAGATCTATCTGGCATGCCCCCTCACCTTGCCCCCCCCCTCCCCCCTCAGGGGGAGGGGGTGCCGAGGTGGGGGTCCACTCGCAGCTCGATGGTGCACCAGTATGGAAGGTTCCCCAGTAATGGGAGTTCAAAGTTCAAAAGTTGGTTCAATTGGAGCTCAACTTGAAACGGTCATATTTCCTGAACCATAGATGGTATTGATTCACTTTTTTCGGCTCCATGTAGTCGAGGGTCTTGTGAGTATGCATGCCAAGTTTGGGGCAGTTTGGACCTAAAACGGGGGAGCTATCGGGTCCCAAACATGGCCAGTTTTCACATAGGCACCAATGTAAAAATTAGATGTCCTAGGGGTACCATCTTTGGGGAGTCAGTACAGGTCGGCCTTAGGTTATAGGGGCTCCAAATTTGCACCATAGGTGCTAAAGAGTCTCCCCTACAAGTGTGCAAAGTTTGGGCTGGTTTTCACCACGTGGTTCTCCAGAAACAGGAGCTCAAAGTCAGTCACTTTGATCACATTTTGCTTCAAGCTGACCAGAGATCTATCTGGCATGCCCCCTCACCTCGGCACCCCCTCCCCCCTCAGGGGGAGGGTGTGCCGAGGTGGGGGTCCACTCGCAGCTCGATGGTGCACCAGTATGGAAGGTTCCCCAGTAATGGGAGTTCAAAGTTCCAAAGTTGGTTCAATTGGAGCTCAACTTTAAACGGTCATATTTCCCGAACCATACATGGGAATGATTCACTTTCTTCAGCCCCACGTAGCCCAGGGTCTTGTGAGTATGCATGCCAAGTTTGGGGCAGTTTGGACCTAAAACGGGGGAGCTATCGGGTCCCAAACATGGCCAGTTTTCACATAGGCACCAATGTAAAAATTAGATGTCCTAGGGGTACCATCTTTGGGGAGTCAGTACAGGTCGGCCTTAGGTTATAGGGGCTCCAAATTTGCACCATAGGTGCTAAAGAGTCTCCCCTACAAGTGTGCAAAGTTTGGGCTGGTTTTCACCACGTGGTTCTCCAGAAACAGGAGCTCAAAGTCAGTCACTTTGATCACATTTTGCTTCAAGCTGACCAGAGATCTATCTGGCATGCCCCCTCACCTCGGCACCCCCTCCCCCCTCAGGGGGAGGGGGTGCCGAGGTGGGGGTCCACTCGCAGCTCGATGGTGCACCAGTATGGAAGGTTTCCCAGTAATGGGAGTTCAAAGTTCAAAAGTTGGTTCAATTGGAGCTCAACTTGAAACGGTCATATTTCCTGAACCATAGATGGTATTGATTCACTTTTTTCGGCTCCATGTAGTCGAGGGTCTTGGGAGTATGCATGCAAAGTTTGGGGCCCATAGGACCTAAAACGGGGGAGCTATCGGGTCCCAAACATGGCCAGTTTTCACATAGGCACCAATGTAAAAATTAGATGTCCTAGGGGTACCATCTTTGGGGAGTCAGTACAGGTCGGCCTTAGGTTATAGGGGCTCCAAATTTGCACCATAGGTGCTAAAGAGTCTCCCCTACAAGTGTGCAAAGTTTGGGCTGGTTTTCACCACGTGGTTCTCCAGAAACAGGAGCTCAAAGTCAGTCACTTTGATCACATTTTGCTTCAAGCTGACCAGAGATCTATCTGGCATGCCCCCTCACCTCGGCACCCCCTCCCCCCTCTGCCGAGGTGGGGGTCCACTCGCAGCTCGATGGTGCACCAGTATGGAAGGTTCCCCAGTAATGGGAGTTCAAAGTTCAAAAGTTGGTTCAATTGGAGCTCAACTTGAAACGGTCATATTTCCTGAACCATAGATGGTATTGATTCACTTTTTTCGGCTCCATGTAGTCGAGGGTCTTGGGAGTATGCATGCAAAGTTTGGGGCCCATAGGACCTAAAACGGGGGAGCTATCGAGTCCCAAACATGGCCAGTTTTCACATAGGCACCAATGTAAAAATTAGATGTCCTAGGGGTACCATCTTTGGGGAGTCAGTACAGGTCGGCCTTAGGTTATAGGGGCTCCAAATTTGCACCATAGGTGCTAAAGAGTCTCCCCTACAAGTGTGCAAAGTTTGGGCTGGTTTTCACCACGTGGTTCTCCAGAAACAGGAGCTCAAAGTCAGTCACTTTGATCACATTTTGCTTCAAGCTGACCAGAGATCTATCTGGCATGCCCCCTCACCTCGGCACCCCCTCCCCCCTCAGGGGGAGGGGGTGCCGAGGTGGGGGTCCACTCACAGCTCGATGGTGCACCAGTATAGAAGGTTCCCCAGTAATGGGAGTTCAAAGTTCAAAAGTTGGTTCAATTGGAGCTCAACTTGAAACGGTCATATTTCCTGAACCATAGATGGTATTGATTCACTTTTTTCGGCTCCATGTAGTCGAGGGTCTTGGGAGTATGCATGCAAAGTTTGGGGCCCATAGGACCTAAAACGGGGGAGCTATCGGGTCCCAAACATGGCCAGTTTTCACATAGGCACCAATGTAAAAATGAGATGTCCTAGGGGTACCATCTTTGGGGAGTCAGTACAGGTCGGCCTTAGGTTATAGGGGCTCCAAATTTGCACCATAGGTGCTAAAGAGTCTCCCCTACAAGTGTGCAAAGTTTGGGCTGGTTTTCACCACGTGGTTCTCCAGAAACAGGAGCTCAAAGTCAGTCACTTTGATCACATTTTGCTTCAAGCTGACCAGAGATCTATCTGGCATGCCCCCTCACCTCGGCACCCCCTCCCCCCTCAGGGGGAGGGGGTGCCGAGGTGGGGGTCCACTCACAGCTCGATGGTGCACCAGTATGGAAGGTTCCCCAGTAATGGGAGTTCAAAGTTCAAAAGTTGGTTCAATTGGAGCTCAAATTGAAACGGTCATATTTCCTGAACCATAGATGGTATTGATTCACTTTTTTCGGCTCCATGTAGTCGAGGGTCTTGGGAGTATGCATGCAAAGTTTGGGGCCCATAGGACCTAAAACGGGGGAGCTATCGGGTCCCAAACATGGCCAGTTTTCACATAGGCACCAATGTAAAAATTAGATGTCCTAGGGGTACCATCTTTGGGGAGTCAGTACAGGTCGGCCTTAGGTTATAGGGGCTCCAAATTTGCACCATAGGTGCTAAAGAGTCTCCCCTACAAGTGTGCAAAGTTTGGGCTGGTTTTCACCACGTGGTTCTCCAGAAACAGGAGCTCAAAGTCAGTCACTTTGATCACATTTTGCTTCAAGCTGACCAGAGATCTATCTGGCATGCCCCCTCACCTCGGCACCCCCTCCCCCCTCAGGGGGAGGGGGTGCCGAGGTGGGGGTCCACTCGCAGCTCGATGGTGCACCAGTATGGAAGGTTCCCCAGTAATGGGAGTTCAAAGTTCAAAAGTTGGTTCAATTGGAGCTCAACTTGAAACGGTCATATTTCCTGAACCATAGATGGTATTGATTCACTTTTTTCGGCTCCATGTAGTCGAGGGTCTTGGGAGTATGCATGCAAAGTTTGGGGCCCATAGGACCTAAAACGGGGGAGCTATCGGGTCCCAAACATGGCCAGTTTTCACATAGGCACCAATGTAAAAATTAGATGTCCTAGGGGTACCATCTTTGGGGAGTAAGTACAGGTCGGCCTTAGGTTATAGGGGCTCCAAATTTGCACCATAGGTGCTAAAGAGTCTCCCCTACAAGTGTGCAAAGTTTGGGCTGGTTTTCACCACGTGGTTCTCCAGAAACAGGAGCTCAAAGTCAGTCACTTTGATCACATTTTGCTTCAAGCTGACCAGAGATCTATCTGGCATGCCCCCTCACCTCGGCACCCCCTCCCCCCTCAGGGGGAGGGGGTGCCGAGGTGGGGGTCCACTCACAGCTCGATGGTGCACCAGTATGGAAGGTTCCCCAGTAATGGGAGTTCAAAGTTCAAAAGTTGGTTCAATTGGAGCTCAACTTGAAACGGTCATATTTCCTGAACCATAGATGGTATTGATTCACTTTTTTCGGCTCCATGTAGTCGAGGGTCTTGGGAGTATGCATGCAAAGTTTGGGGCCCATAGGACCTAAAACGGGGGAGCTATCGGGTCCCAAACATGGCCAGTTTTCACATAGGCACCAATGTAAAAATTAGATGTCCTAGGGGTACCATCTTTGGGGAGTCAGTACAGGTCGGCCTTAGGTTATAGGGGCTCCAAATTTGCACCATAGGTGCTAAAGAGTCTCCCCTACAAGTGTGCAAAGTTTGGGCTGGTTTTCACCACGTGGTTCTCCAGAAACAGGAGCTCAAAGTCAGTCACTTTGATCACATTTTGCTTCAAGCTGACCAGAGATCTATCTGGCATGCCCCCTCACCTCGGCACCCCCTCCCCCCTCAGGGGGAGGGGGTGCCGAGGTGGGGGTCCACTCGCAGCTCGATGGTGCACCAGTATGGAAGGTTCCCCAGTAATGGGAGTTCAAAGTTCAAAAGTTGGTTCAATTGGAGCTCAACTTGAAACGGTCATATTTCCTGAACCATAGATGGTATTGATTCACTTTTTTCGGCTCCATGTAGTCGAGGGTCTTGGGAGTATGCATGCCAAGTTTGGGGCAGTTTGGACCTAAAACGGGGGAGCTATCGGGTCCCAAACATGGCCAGTTTTCACATAGGCACCAATGTAAAAATTAGATGTCCTAGGGGTACCATCTTTGGGGAGTCAGTACAGGTCGGCCTTAGGTTATAGGGGCTCCAAATTTGCACCATAGGTGCTAAAGAGTCTCCCCTACAAGTGTGCAAAGTTTGGGCTGGTTTTCACCACGTGGTTCTCCAGAAACAGGAGCTCAAAGTCAGTCACTTTGATCACATTTTGCTTCAAGCTGACCAGAGATCTATCTGGCATGCCCCCTCACCTCGGCACCCCCTCCCCCCTCAGGGGGAGGGGGTGCCGAGGTGGGGGTCCACTCGCAGCTCGATGGTGCACCAGTATGGAAGGTTCCCCAGTAATGGGAGTTCAAAGTTCCAAAGTTGGTTCAATTGGATCTCAACTTTAAACGGTCATATTTCCCAAACCATACATGGGAATGATTCACTTTCTTCAGCCCCACGTAGCCCAGGGTCTTGTGAGTATGCATGCCAAGTTTGGGGCAGTTTGGACCTAAAACGGGGGAGCTATCGGGTCCCAAACATGGCCAGTTTTCACATAGGCACCAATGTAAAAATTAGATGTCCTAGGGGTAACATCTTTGGGGAGTCAGTACAGGTCGGCCTTAGGTTATAGGGGCTCCAAATTTGCACCATAGGTGCTAAAGAGTCTCCCCTACAAGTGTGCAAAGTTTGGGCTGGTTTTCACCACGTGGTTCTCCAGAAACAGGAGCTCAAAGTCAGTCACTTTGATCACATTTTGCTTCAAGCTGACCAGAGATCTATCTGGCAAGCCCCCTCACCTCGGCACCCTCTCCCCCCTCAGGGGGAGGGGGTGCCGAGGTGGGGGTCCACTCGCAGCTCGATGGTGCACCAGTATGGAAGGTTCCCCAGTAATGGGAGTTCAAAGTTCAAAAGTTGGTTCAATTGGAGCTCAACTTGAAACGGTCATATTTCCTGAACCATAGATGGTATTGATTCACTTTTTTCGGCTCCATGTAGTCGAGGGTCTTGGGAGTATGCATGCAAAGTTTGGGGCCCATAGGACCTAAAACGGGGGAGCTATCGGGTCCCAAACATGGCCAGTTTTCACATAGGCACCAATGTAAAAATTAGATGTCCTAGGGGTACCATCTTTGGGGAGTCAGTACAGGTCGGCCTTAGGTTATAGGGGCTCCAAATTTGCACCATAGGTGCTAAAGAGTCTCCCCTACAAGTGTGCAAAGTTTGGGCTGGTTTTCACCACGTGGTTCTCCAGAAACAGGATCTCAAAGTCAGTCACTTTGATCACATTTTGCTTCAAGCTGACCAGAGATCTATCTGGCATGCCCCCTCACCTCGGCACCCCCTCAGGGGGAGGGGGTGCCGAGGTGGGGGTCCACTCGCAGCTCGATGGTGCACCAGTATGGAAGGTTCCCCAGTAATGGGAGTTCAAAGTTCAAAAGTTGGTTCAATTGGAGCTCAACTTGAAACGGTCATATTTCCTGAACCATAGATGGTATTGATTCACTTTTTTCGGCTCCATGTAGTCGAGGGTCTTGGGAGTATGCATGCAAAGTTTGGGGCCCATAGGACCTAAAACGGGGGAGCTATCGGGTCCCAAACATGGCCAGTTTTCACATAGGCACCAATGTAAAAATTAGATGTCCTAGTGGTACCATCTTTGGGGAGTCAGTACAGGTCGGCCTTAGGTTATAGGGGCTCCAAATTTGCACCATAGGTGCTAAAGAGTCTCCCCTACAAGTGTGCAAAGTTTGGGCTGGTTTTCACCACGTGGTTCTCCAGAAACAGGAGCTCAAAGTCAGTCACTTTGATCACATTTTGCTTCAAGCTGACCAGAGATCTATCTGGCATGCCCCCTCACCTCGGCACCCCCTCAGGGGGAGGGGGTGCCGAGGTGGGGGTCCACTCGCAGCTCGATGGTGCACCAGTATGGAAGGTTCCCCAGTAATGGGAGTTCAAAGTTCAAAAGTTGGTTCAATTGGAGCTCAACTTGAAACGGTCATATTTCCTGAACCATAGATGGTATTGATTCACTTTTTTCGGCTCCATGTAGTCGAGGGTCTTGGGAGTATGCATGCAAAGTTTGGGGCCCATAGGACCTAAAACGGGGGAGCTATCGGGTCCCAAACATGGCCAGTTTTCACATAGGCACCAATGTAAAAATTAGATGTCCTAGGGGTACCATCTTTGGGGAGTCAGTACAGGTCGGCCTTAGGTTATAGGGGCTCCAAATTTGCACCATAGGTGCTAAAGAGTCTCCCCTACAAGTGTGCAAAGTTTGGGCTGGTTTTCACCACGTGGTTCTCCAGAAACAGGAGCTCAAAGTCAGTCACTTTGATCACATTTTGCTTCAAGCTGACCAGAGATCTATCTGGCATGCCCCCTCACCTCGGCACCCCCTCAGGGGGAGGGGGTGCCGAGGTGGGGGTCCACTCGCAGCTCGATGGTGCACCAGTATGGAAGGTTCCCCAGTAATGGGAGTTCAAAGTTCAAAAGTTGGTTCAATTGGAGCTCAACTTGAAACGGTCATATTTCCTGAACCATAGATGGTATTGATTCACTTTTTTCGGCTCCATGTAGTCGAGGGTCTTGGGAGTATGCATGCAAAGTTTGGGGCCCATAGGACCTAAAACGGGGGAGCTATCGGGTCCCAAACATGGCCAGTTTTCACATAGGCACCAATGTAAAAATTAGATGTCCTAGGGGTACCATCTTTGGGGAGTCAGTACAGGTCGGCCTTAGGTTATAGGGGCTCCAAATTTGCACCATAGGTGCTAAAGAGTCTCCCCTACAAGTGTGCAAAGTTTGGGCTGGTTTTCACCACGTGGTTCTCCAGAAACAGGAGCTCAAAGTCAGTCACTTTGATCACATTTTGCTTCAAGCTGACCAGAGATCTATCTGGCATGCCCCCTCACCTCGGCACCCCCTCCCCCCTCAGGGGGAGGGGGTGCCGAGGTGGGGGTCCACTCACAGCTCGATGGTGCACCAGTATGGAAGGTTCCCCAGTAATGGGAGTTCAAAGTTCAAAAGTTGGTTCAATTGGAGCTCAACTTGAAACGGTCATATTTCCTGAACCATAGATGGTATTGATTCACTTTTTTCGGCTCCATGTAGTCGAGGGTCTTGGGAGTATGCATGCAAAGTTTGGGGCCCATAGGACCTAAAACGGGGGAGCTATCGGGTCCCAAACATGGCCAGTTTTCACATAGGCACCAATGTAAAAATTAGATGTCCTAGGGGTACCATCTTTGGGGAGTCAGTACAGGTCGGCCTTAGGTTATAGGGGCTCCAAATTTGCAACATAGGTGCTAAAGAGTCTCCCCTACAAGTGTGCAAAGTTTGGGCTGGTTTTCACCACGTGGTTCTCCAGAAACAGGAGCTCAAAGTCAGTCACTTTGATCACATTTTGCTTCAAGCTGACCAGAGATCTATCTGGCATGCCCCCTCACCTCGGCACCCCCTCCCCCCTCAGGGGGAGGGGGTGCCGAGGTGGGGGTCCACTCGCAGCTCGATGGTGCACCAGTATGGAAGGTTCCCCAGTAATGGGAGTTCAAAGTTCAAAAGTTGGTTCAATTGGAGCTCAACTTGAAACGGTCATATTTCCTGAACCATAGATGGTATTGATTCACTTTTTTCGGCTCCATGTAGTCGAGGGTCTTGGGAGTATGCATGCAAAGTTTGGGGCCCATAGGACCTAAAACGGGGGAGCTATCGGGTCCCAAACATGGCCAGTTTTCACATAGGCACCAATGTAAAAATTAGATGTCCTAGGGGTACCATCTTTGGGGAGTCAGTACAGGTCGGCCTTAGGTTATAGGGGCTCCAAATTTGCACCATAGGTGCTAAAGAGTCTCCCCTACAAGTGTGCAAAGTTTGGGCTGGTTTTCACCACGTGGTTCTCCAGAAACAGGAGCTCAAAGTCAGTCACTTTGATCACATTTTGCTTCAAGCTGACCAGAGATCTATCTGGCATGCCCCCTCACCTCGGCACCCCCTCCCCCCTCAGGGGGAGGGGGTGCCGAGGTGGGGGTCCACTCACAGCTCGATGGTGCACCAGTATGGAAGGTTCCCCAGTAATGGGAGTTCAAAGTTCAAAAGTTGGTTCAATTGGAGCTCAACTTGAAACGGTCATATTTCCTGAACCATAGATGGTATTGATTCACTTTTTTCGGCTCCATGTAGTCGAGGGTCTTGGGAGTATGCATGCAAAGTTTGGGGCCCATAGGACCTAAAACGGGGGAGCTATCGGGTCCCAAACATGGCCAGTTTTCACATAGGCACCAATGTAAAAATTAGATGTCCTAGGGGTACCATCTTTGGGGAGTCAGTACAGGTCGGCCTTAGGTTATAGGGGCTCCAAATTTGCACCATAGGTGCTAAAGAGTCTCCCCTACAAGTGTGCAAAGTTTGGGCTGGTTTTCACCACGTGGTTCTCCAGAAACAGGAGCTCAAAGTCAGTCACTTTGATCACATTTTGCTTCAAGCTGACCAGAGATCTATCTGGCATGCCCCCTCACCTCGGCACCCCCTCCCCCCTCAGGGGGAGGGGGTGCCGAGGTGGGGGTCCACTCGCAGCTCGATGGTGCACCAGTATGGAAGGTTCCCCAGTAATGGGAGTTCAAAGTTCAAAAGTTGGTTCAATTGGAGCTCAACTTGAAACGGTCATATTTCCTGAACCATAGATGGTATTGATTCACTTTTTTCGGCTCCATGTAGTCGAGGGTCTTGGGAGTATGCATGCAAAGTTTGGGGCCCATAGGACCTAAAACGGGGGAGCTATCGGGTCCCAAACATGGCCAGTTTTCACATAGGCACCAATGTAAAAATTAGATGTCCTAGGGGTACCATCTTTGGGGAGTCAGTACAGGTCGGCCTTAGGTTATAGGGGCTCCAAATTTGCACCATAGGTGCTAAAGAGTCTCCCCTACAAGTGTGCAAAGTTTGGGCTGGTTTTCACCACGTGGTTCTCCAGAAACAGGAGCTCAAAGTCAGTCACTTTGATCACATTTTGCTTCAAGCTGACCAGAGATCTATCTGGCATGCCCCCTCACCTCGGCACCCCCTCCCCCCTCAGGGGGAGGGGTTGCCGAGGTGGGGGTCCACTCGCAGCTCGATGGTGCACCAGTATGGAAGGTTTCCCAGTAATGGGAGTTCAAAGTTCAAAAGTTGGTTCAATTGGAGCTCAACTTGAAACGGTCATATTTCCTGAACCATAGATGGTATTGATTCACTTTTTTCGGCTCCATGTAGTCGAGGGTCTTGGGAGTATGCATGCAAAGTTTGGGGCCCATAGGACCTAAAACGGGGGAGCTATCGGGTCCCAAACATGGCCAGTTTTCACATAGGCACCAATGTAAAAATTAGATGTCCTAGGGGTACCATCTTTGGGGAGTCAGTACAGGTCGGCCTTAGGTTATAGGGGCTCCAAATTTGCACCATAGGTGCTAAAGAGTCTCCCCTACAAGTGTGCAAAGTTTGGGCTGGTTTTCACCACGTGGTTCTCCAGAAACAGGAGCTCAAAGTCAGTCACTTTGATCACATTTTGCTTCAAGCTGACCAGAGATCTCTCTGGCATGCCCCCTCACCTCGGCCGAGGTGGGGGTCCACTCGCAGCTCGATGGTGCACCAGTATGGAAGGTTCCCCAGTAATGGGAGTTCAAAGTTCAAAAGTTGGTTCAATTGGAGCTCAACTTGAAACGGTCATATTTCCTGAACCATAGATGGTATTGATTCACTTTTTTCGGCTCCATGTAGTCGAGGGTCTTGGGAGTATGCATGCAAAGTTTGGGGCCCATAGGACCTAAAACGGGGGAGCTATCGGGTCCCAAACATGGCCAGTTTTCACATAGGCACCAATGTAAAAATTAGATGTCCTAGGGGTACCATCTTTGGGGAGTCAGTACAGGTCGGCCTTAGGTTATAGGGGCTCCAAATTTGCACCATAGGTGCTAAAGAGTCTCCCCTACAAGTGTGCAAAGTTTGGGCTGGTTTTCACCACGTGGTTCTCCAGAAACAGGAGCTCAAAGTCAGTCACTTTGATCACATTTTGCTTCAAGCTGACCAGAGATCTATCTGGCATGCCCCCTCACCTCGGCACCCCCTCCCCCCTCAGGGGAGGGGGTGCCGAGGTGGGGGTCCACTCGCAGCTCGATGGTGCACCAGTATGGAAGGTTCCCCAGTAATGGGAGTTCAAAGTTCAAAAGTTGGTTCAATTGGAGCTCAACTTGAAACGGTCATATTTCCTGAACCATAGATGGTATTGATTCACTTTTTTCGGCTCCATGTAGTCGAGGGTCTTGGGAGTATGCATGCAAAGTTTGGGGCCCATAGGACCTAAAACGGGGGAGCTATCGGGTCCCAAACATGGCCAGTTTTCACATAGGCACCAATGTAAAAATTAGATGTCCTAGGGGTACCATCTTTGGGGAGTCAGTACAGGTCGGCCTTAGGTTATAGGGGCTCCAAATTTGCAACATAGGTGCTAAAGAGTCTCCCCTACAAGTGTGCAAAGTTTGGGCTGGTTTTCACCACGTGGTTCTCCAGAAACAGGAGCTCAAAGTCAGTCACTTTGATCACATTTTGCTTCAAGCTGACCAGAGATCTATCTGGCATGCCCCCTCACCTCGGCACCCCCTCCCCCCTCAGGGGGAGGGGGTGCCGAGGTGGGGGTCCACTCGCAGCTCGATGGTGCACCAGTATGGAAGGTTCCCCAGTAATGGGAGTTCAAAGTTCAAAAGTTGGTTCAATTGGAGCTCAACTTGAAACGGTCATATTTCCTGAACCATAGATGGTATTGATTCACTTTTTTCGGCTCCATGTAGTCGAGGGTCTTGGGAGTATGCATGCAAAGTTTGGGGCCCATAGGACCTAAAACGGGGGAACAATCGGGTCCCAAACATGGCCAGTTTTCACATAGGCACCAATGTAAAAATTAGATGTCCTAGGGGTACCATCTTTGGGGAGTCAGTACAGGTCGGCCTTAGGTTATAGGGGCTCCAAATTTGCACCATAGGTGCTAAAGAGTCTCCCCTACAAGTGTGCAAAGTTTGGGCTGGTTTTCACCACGTGGTTCTCCAGAAACAGGAGCTCAAAGTCAGTCACTTTGATCACATTTTGCTTCAAGCTGACCAGAGATCTATCTGGCATGCCCCCTCACCTTGGCACCCCCTCCCCCCTCAGAGGGAGGGGGTGCCGAGGTGGGGGTCCACTCGCAGCTCGATGGTGCACCAGTATGGAAGGTTCCCCAGTAATGGGAGTTCAAAGTTCCAAAGTTGGTTCAATTGGAGCTCAACTGTAAACGGTCATATTTCCCGAACCATACATGGGAATGATTCACTTTCTTCAGCCCCACGTAGCCCAGGGTCTTGTGAGTATGCATGCAAAGTTTGGGACAGTTTGGACCTAAAACGGGGGAGCTATCGGGTCCCAAACATGGCCAGTTTTCACATAGGCACCAATGTAAAAATTAGATGTCCTAGGGGTACCATCTTTGGGGAGTCAGTACAGGTCGGCCTTAGGTTATAGGGGCTCCAAATTTGCACCATAGGTGCTAAAGAGTCTCCCCTACAAGTGTGCAAAGTTTGGGCTGGTTTTCACCATGTGGTTCTCCAGAAACAGGAGCTCAAAGTCAGTCACTTTGATCACATTTTGCTTCAAGCTGACCAGAGATCTATCTGGCATGCCCCCTCACCTCAGCACCCCCTCCCCCCTCAGGGGGAGGGGGTGCCGAGGTGGGGGTCCACTCGCAGCTCGATGGTGCACCAGTATGGAAGGTTCCCCAGTAATGGGAGTTCAAAGTTCAAAAGTTGGTTCAATTGGAGCTCAACTTTAAACGGTCATATTTCCTGAACCATAGATGATATTGATTCACTTTTTTCGGCTCCATGTAGTCGAGGGTCTTGGGAGTATGCATGCAAAGTTTGGGGCCCATAGGACCTAAAACGGGGGAGCTATCGGGTCCCAAACATGGCCAGTTTTTACATAGGCACCAATGTAAAAATTAGATGTCCTAGGGGGTACCATCTTTGGGGAGTCAGTACAGGTCGGCCTTAGGTTATAGGGGCTCCAAATTTGCACCATAGGTGCTAAAGAGTCTCCCCTACAAGTGTGCAAAGTTTGGGCTGGTTTTCACCACGTGGTTCTCCAGAAACAGGAGCTCAAAGTCAGTCACTTTGATCACATTTTGCTTCAAGCTGACCAGAGATCTATCTGGCATGCCCCCTCACCTCGGCACCCCCTCCCCCCTCAGGGGGAGGGGGTGCCGAGGTGGGGGTCCACTCGCAGCTCGATGGTGCACCAGTATGGAAGGTTCCCCAGTAATGGGAGTTCAAAGTTCCAAAGTTGGTTCAATTGGAGCTCAACTGTAAACGGTCATATTTCCCGAACCATACATGGGAATGATTCACTTTCTTCAGCCCCACGTAGCCCAGGGTCTTGTGAGTATGCATGCAAAGTTTGGGGCAGTTTGGACCTAAAACGGGGGAGCTATCGGGTCCCAAACATGGCCAGTTTTCACATAGGCACCAATGTAAAAATTAGATGTCCTAGGGGTACCATCTTTGGGGAGTCAGTACAGGTCGGCCTTAGGTTATAGGGGCTCCAAATTTGCACCATAGGTGCTAAAGAGTCTCCCCTACAAGTGTGCAAAGTTTGGGCTGGTTTTCACCACGTGGTTCTCCAGAAACAGGAGCTCAAAGTCAGTCACTTTGAACACATTTTGCTTCAAGCTGACCAGAGATCTATCTGGCATGCCCCCTCACCTCGGCACCCCCTCCCCCCTAAGGGGGAGGGGGTGCCGAGGTGGGGGTCCACTCGCAGCTCGATGGTGCACCAGTATGGAAGGTTCCCCAGTAATGGGAGTTCAAAGTTCCAAAGTTGGTTCAATTGGAGCTCAACTTTAAACGGTCATATTTCCCGAACCATTCATGGGAATGATTCACTTTCTTCAGCCCCACGTAGCCCAGGGTCTTGTGAGTATGCATGCCAAGTTTGGGGCAGTTTGGACCTAAAACGGGGGAGCTATCGGGTCCCAAACATGGCCAGTTTTCACATAGGCACCAATGTAAAAATTAGATGTCCTAGGGGTACCATCTTTGGGGAGTCAGTACAGGTCGGCCTTAGGTTATAGGGGCTCCAAATTTGCACCATAGGTGCTAAAGAGTCTCCCCTACAAGTGTGCAAAGTTTGGGCTGGTTTTCACCACGTGGTTCTCCAGAAACAGGAGCTCAAAGTCAGTCACTTTGATCACATTTTGCTTCAAGCTGACCAGAGATCTATCTGGCATGCCCCCTCACCTCGGCACCCCCTCAGGGGGAGGGGGTGCCGAGGTGGGGGTCCACTCGCAGCTCGATGGTGCACCAGTATGGAAGGTTCCCCAGTAATGGGAGTTCAAAGTTCAAAAGTTGGTTCAATTGGAGCTTAACTTTAAACGGTCATATTTCCTGAACCATAGATGGTATTGATTCACTTTTTTCGGCTCCATGTAGTCGAGGGTCTTGGGAGTATGCATGCAAAGTTTGGGGCCCATAGGACCTAAAACGGGGGAGCTATCGGGTCCCAAACATGGCCAGTTTTCACATAGGCACCAATGTAAAAATTAGATGTCCTAGGGGTACCATCTTTGGGGAGTCAGTACAGGTCGGCCTTAGGTTATAGGGGCTCCAAATTTGCACCATAGGTGCTAAAGAGTCTCCCCTACAAGTGTGCAAAGTTTGGGCTGGTTTTCACCACGTGGTTCTCCAGAAACAGGAGCTCAAAGTCAGTCACTTTGATCACATTTTGCTTCAAGCTGACCAGAGATCTATCTGGCATGCCCCCTCACCTCGGCACCCCCTCCCCCCTCAGGGGGAGGGGGTGCCGAGGTGGGGGTCCACTCGCAGCTCGATGGTGCACCAGTATGGAAGGTTTCCCAGTAATGGGAGTTCAAAGTTCAAAAGTTGGTTCAATTGGAGCTCAACTTGAAACGGTCATATTTCCTGAACCATAGATGGTATTGATTCACTTTTTCGGCTCCATGTAGTCGAGGGTCTTGGGAGTATGCATGCAAAGTTTGGGGCCCATAGGACTTAAAACGGGGGAGCTATCGGGTCCCAAACATGGCCAGTTTTCACATAGGCACCAATGTAAAAATTAGATGTCCTAGGGGTACCATCTTTGGGGAGTCAGTACAGGTCGGCCTTAGGTTATAGGGGCTCCAAATTTGCACCATAGGTGCTAAAGAGTCTCCCCTACAAGTGTGCAAAGTTTGGGCTGGTTTTCACCACGTGGTTCTCCAGAAACAGGAGCTCAAAGTCAGTCACTTTGATCACATTTTGCTTCAAGCTGACCAGAGATCTATCTGGCATGCCCCCTCACCTCGGCACCCCCTCCCCCCTCAGGGGGAGGGGGTGCCGAGGTGGGGGTCCACTCGCAGCTCGATGGTGCACCAGTATGGAAGGTTCCCCAGTAATGGGAGTTCAAAGTTCAAAAGTTGGTTCAATTGGAGCTCAACTTGAAACGGTCATATTTCCTGAACCATAGATGGTATTGATTCACTTTTTTCGGCTCCATGTAGTCGAGGGTCTTGGGAGTATGCATGCAAAGTTTGGGGCCCATAGGACCTAAAACGGGGGAGCTATCGGGTCCCAAACATGGCCAGTTTTCACATAGGCACCAATGTAAAAATTAGATGTCCTAGGGGTACCATCTTTGGGGAGTCAGTACAGGTCGGCCTTAGGTTATAGGGGCTCCAAATTTGCACCATAGGTGCTAAAGAGTCTCCCCTACAAGTGTGCAAAGTTTGGGCTGGTTTTCACCACGTGGTTCTCCAGAAACAGGAGCTCAAAGTCAGTCACTTTGATCACATTTTGCTTCAAGCTGACCAGAGATCTATCTGGCATGCCCCCTCACCTCGGCACCCCCTCCCCCCTCAGGGGGAGGGGGTGCCGAGGTGGGGGTCCACTCACAGCTCGATGGTGCACCAGTATGGAAGGTTCCCCAGTAATGGAGTTCAAAGTTCAAAAGATGGTTCAATTGGAGCTCAACTTGAAACGGTCATATTTCCTGAACCATAGATGGTATTGATTCACTTTTTTCGGCTCCATGTAGTCGAGGGTCTTGGGAGTATGCATGCAAAGTTTGGGGCCCATAGGACCTAAAACGGGGAGCTATCGGGTCCCAAACATGGCCAGTTTTCACATAGGCACCAATGTAAAAATTAGATGTCCTAGGGGTACCATCTTTGGGGAGTCAGTACAGGTCGGCCTTAGGTTATAGGGGCTCCAAATTTGCACCATAGGTGCTAAAGAGTCTCCCCTACAAGTGTGCAAAGTTTGGGCTGGTTTTCACCACGTGGTTCTCCAGAAACAGGAGCTCAAAGTCAGTCACTTTGATCACATTTTGCTTCAAGCTGACCAGAGATCTATCTGGCATGCCCCCTCACCTCGGCACCCCCTCAGGGGGAGGGGGTGCCGAGGTGGGGGTCCACTCGCAGCTCGATGGTGCACCAGTATGGAAGGTTCCCCAGTAATGGGAGTTCAAAGTTCAAAAGTTGGTTCAATTGGAGCTCAACTTGAAACGGTCATATTTCCTGAACCATAGATGGTATTGATTCACTTTTTTCGGCTCCATGTAGTCGAGGGTCTTGGGAGTATGCATGCAAAGTTTGGGGCCCATAGGACCTAAAACGGGGGAGCTATCGGGTCCCAAACATGGCCAGTTTTCACATAGGCACCAATGTAAAAATTAGATGTCCTAGGGGTACCATCTTTGGGGAGTCAGTACAGGTCGGCCTTAGGTTATAGGGGCTCCAAATTTGCACCATAGGTGCTAAAGAGTCTCCCCTACAAGTGTGCAAAGTTTGGGCTGGTTTTCACCACGTGGTTCTCCAGAAACAGGAGCTCAAAGTCAGTCACTTTGATCACATTTTGCTTCAAGCTGACCAGAGATCTATCTGGCATGCCCCCCTGGGTGCCGAGGTGGGGGTCCACTCGCAGCTCGATGGTGCACCAGTATGGAAGGTTTCCCAGTAATGGGAGTTCAAAGTTCAAAAGTTGGTTCAATTGGAGCTCAACTTGAAACGGTCATATTTCCTGAACCATAGATGGTATTGATTCACTTTTTTCGGCTCCATGTAGTCGAGGGTCTTGGGAGTATGCATGCAAAGTTTGGGGCCCATAGGACCTAAAACGGGGGAGCTATCGGGTCCCAAACATGGCCAGTTTTCACATAGGCACCAATGTAAAAATTAGATGTCCTAGGGGTACCATCTTTGGGGAGTCAGTACAGGTCGGCCTTAGGTTATAGGGGCTCCAAATTTGCACCATAGGTGCTAAAGAGTCTCCCCTACAAGTGTGCAAAGTTTGGGCTGGTTTTCACCACGTGGTTCTCCAGAAACAGGAGCTCAAAGTCAGTCACTTTGATCACATTTTGCTTCAAGCTGACCAGAGATCTATCTGGCATGCCCCCTCACCTCGGCACCCCCTCCCCCCTAAGGGGGAGGGGGTGCCGAGGTGGGGGTCCACTCGCAGCTCGATGGTGCACCAGTATGGAAGGTTCCCCAGTAATGGGAGTTCAAAGTTCCAAAGTTGGTTCAATTGGAGCTCAACTTTAAACGGTCATATTTCCCGAACCATTCATGGGAATGATTCACTTTCTTCAGCCCCACGTAGCCCAGGGTCTTGTGAGTATGCATGCCAAGTTTGGGGCAGTTTGGACCTAAAACGGGGGAGCTATTGGGTCCCAAACATGGCCAGTTTTCACATAGGCACCAATGTAAAAATTAGATGTCCTAGGGGTACCATCTTTGGGGAGTCAGTACAGGTCGGCCTTAGGTTATAGGGGCTCCAAATTTGCACCATAGGTGCTAAAGAGTCTCCCCTACAAGTGTGCAAAGTTTGGGCTGGTTTTCACCACGTGGTTCTCCAGAAACAGGAGCTCAAAGTCAGTCACTTTGATCACATTTGCTTCAAGCTGACCAGAGATCTATCTGGCATGCCCCCTCACCTCGGCACCCCCTCAGGGGGAGGGGGTGCCGAGGTGGGGGTCCACTCGCAGCTCGATGGTGCACCAGTATGGAAGGTTTCCCAGTAATGGGAGTTCAAAGTTCAAAAGTTGGTTCAATTGGAGCTCAACTTGAAACGGTCATATTTCCTGAACCATAGATGGTATTGATTCACTTTTTTCGGCTCCATGTAGTCGAGGGTCTTGGGAGTATGCATGCAAAGTTTGGGGCCCATAGGACCTAAAACGGGGGAGCTATCGGGTCCCAAACATGGCCAGTTTTCACATAGGCACCAATGTAAAAATTAGATGTCCTAGGGGTACCATCTTTGGGGAGTCAGTACAGGTCGGCCTTAGGTTATAGGGGCTCCAAATTTGCACCATAGGTGCTAAAGAGTCTCCCCTACAAGTGTGCAAAGTTTGGGCTGGTTTTCACCACGTGGTTCTCCAGAAACAGGAGCTCAAAGTCAGTCACTTTGATCACATTTTGCTTCAAGCTGACCAGAGATCTATCTGGCATGCCCCCTCACCTCGGCACCCCCTCCCCCCTCAGGGGGAGGGGTTGCCGAGGTGGGGGTCCACTCGCAGCTCGATGGTGCACCAGTATGGAAGGTTTCCCAGTAATGGGAGTTCAAAGTTCAAAAGTTGGTTCAATTGGAGCTCAACTTGAAACGGTCATATTTCCTGAACCATAGATGGTATTGATTCACTTTTTTCGGCTCCATGTAGTCGAGGGTCTTGGGAGTATGCATGCAAAGTTTGGGGCCCATAGGACCTAAAACGGGGGAGCTATCGGGTCCCAAACATGGCCAGTTTTCACATAGGCACCAATGTAAAAATTAGATGTCCTAGGGGTACCATCTTTGGGGAGTCAGTACAGGTCGGCCTTAGGTTATAGGGGCTCCAAATTTGCACCATAGGTGCTAAAGAGTCTCCCCTACAAGTGTGCAAAGTTTGGGCTGGTTTTCACCACGTGGTTCTCCAGAAACAGGAGCTCAAAGTCAGTCACTTTGATCACATTTTGCTTCAAGCTGACCAGAGATCTATCTGGCATGCCCCCTCACCTCGGCACCCCCTCCCCCTCAGGGGGAGGGGTTGCCGAGGTGGGGGTCCACTCGCAGCTCGATGGTGCACCAGTATGGAAGGTTTCCCAGTAATGGGAGTTCAAAGTTCAAAAGTTGGTTCAATTGGAGCTCAACTTGAAACGGTCATATTTCCTGAACCATAGATGGTATTGATTCACTTTTTTCGGCTCCATGTAGTCGAGGGTCTTGGGAGTATGCATGCAAAGTTTGGGGCCCATAGGACCTAAAACGGGGGAGCTATCGGGTCCCAAACATGGCCAGTTTTCACATAGGCACCAATGTAAAAATTAGATGTCCTAGGGGTACCATCTTTGGGGAGTCAGTACAGGTCGGCCTTAGGTTATAGGGGCTCCAAATTTGCACCATAGGTGCTAAAGAGTCTCCCCTACAAGTGTGCAAAGTTTGGGCTGGTTTTCACCACGTGGTTCTCCAGAAACAGGAGCTCAAAGTCAGTCACTTTGATCACATTTTGCTTCAAGCTGACCAGAGATCTCTCTGGCATGCCCCCTCACCTCGGCACCCCCTCCCCCCTCAGGGGGAGGGGGTGCCGAGGTGGGGGTCCACTCGCAGCTCGATGGTGCACCAGTATGGAAGGTTTCCCAGTAATGGGAGTTCAAAGTTCAAAAGTTGGTTCAATTGGAGCTCAACTTGAAACGGTCATATTTCCTGAACCATAGATGGTATTGATTCACTTTTTTCGGCTCCATGTAGTCGAGGGTCTTGGGAGTATGCATGCAAAGTTTGGGGCCCATAGGACCTAAAACGGGGGAGCTATCGGGTCCCAAACATGGCCAGTTTTCACATAGGCACCAATGTAAAAATTAGATGTCCTAGGGGTACCATCTTTGGGGAGTCAGTACAGGTCGGCCTTAGGTTATAGGGGCTCCAAATTTGCACCATAGGTGCTAAAGAGTCTCCCCTACAAGTGTGCAAAGTTTGGGCTGGTTTTCACCACGTGGTTCTCCAGAAACAGGAGCTCAAAGTCAGTCACTTTGATCACATTTTGCTTCAAGCTGACCAGAGATCTCTCTGGCATGCCCCCTCACCTCGGCCGAGGTGGGGGTCCACTCGCAGCTCGATGGTGCACCAGTATGGAAGGTTCCCCAGTAATGGGAGTTCAAAGTTCAAAAGTTGGTTCAATTGGAGCTCAACTTGAAACGGTCATATTTCCTGAACCATAGATGGTATTGATTCACTTTTTTCGGCTCCATGTAGTCGAGGGTCTTGGGAGTATGCATGCAAAGTTTGGGGCCCATAGGACCTAAAACGGGGGAGCTATCGGGTCCCAAACATGGCCAGTTTTCACATAGGCACCAATGTAAAAATTAGATGTCCTAGGGGTACCATCTTTGGGGAGTCAGTACAGGTCGGCCTTAGGTTATAGGGGCTCCAAATTTGCACCATAGGTGCTAAAGAGTCTCCCCTACAAGTGTGCAAAGTTTGGGCTGGTTTTCACCACGTGGTTCTCCAGAAACAGGAGCTCAAAGTCAGTCACTTTGATCACATTTTGCTTCAAGCTGACCAGAGATCTATCTGGCATGCCCCCTCACCTCGGCACCCCCTCCCCCCTCAGGGGGAGGGGTTGCCGAGGTGGGGGTCCACTCGCAGCTCGATGGTGCACCAGTATGGAAGGTTTCCCAGTAATGGGAGTTCAAAGTTCAAAAGTTGGTTCAATTGGAGCTCAACTTGAAACGGTCATATTTCCTGAACCATAGATGGTATTGATTCACTTTTTTCGGCTCCATGTAGTCGAGGGTCTTGGGAGTATGCATGCAAAGTTTGGGGCCCATAGGACCTAAAACGGGGGAGCTATCGGGTCCCAAACATGGCCAGTTTTCACATAGGCACCAATGTAAAAATTAGATGTCCTAGGGGTACCATCTTTGGGGAGTCAGTACAGGTCGGCCTTAGGTTATAGGGGCTCCAAATTTGCACCATAGGTGCTAAAGAGTCTCCCCTACAAGTGTGCAAAGTTTGGGCTGGTTTTCACCACGTGGTTCTCCAGAAACAGGAGCTCAAAGTCAGTCACTTTGATCACATTTTGCTTCAAGCTGACCAGAGATCTCTCTGGCATGCCCCCTCACCTCGGCCGAGGTGGGGGTCCACTCGCAGCTCGATGGTGCACCAGTATGGAAGGTTCCCCAGTAATGGGAGTTCAAAGTTCAAAAGTTGGTTCAATTGGAGCTCAACTTGAAACGGTCATATTTCCTGAACCATAGATGGTATTGATTCACTTTTTTCGGCTCCATGTAGTCGAGGGTCTTGGGAGTATGCATGCAAAGTTTGGGGCCCATAGGACCTAAAACGGGGGAGCTATCGGGTCCCAAACATGGCCAGTTTTCACATAGGCACCAATGTAAAAATTAGATGTCCTAGGGGTACCATCTTTGGGGAGTCAGTACAGGTCGGCCTTAGGTTATAGGGGCTCCAAATTTGCACCATAGGTGCTAAAGAGTCTCCCCTACAAGTGTGCAAAGTTTGGGCTGGTTTTCACCACGTGGTTCTCCAGAAACAGGAGCTCAAAGTCAGTCACTTTGATCACATTTTGCTTCAAGCTGACCAGAGATCTATCTGGCATGCCCCCTCACCTCGGCACCCCCTCCCCCCTCAGGGGGAGGGGGTGCCGAGGTGGGGGTCCACTCGCAGCTCGATGGTGCACCAGTATGGAAGGTTCCCCAGTAATGGGAGTTCAAAGTTCAAAAGTTGGTTCAATTGGAGCTCAACTTGAAACGGTCATATTTCCTGAACCATAGATGGTATTGATTCACTTTATTCGGCTCCATGTAGTCGAGGGTCTTGGGAGTATGCATGCAAAGTTTGGGGCCCATAGGACCTAAAACGGGGGAGCTATCGGGTCCCAAACATGGCCAGTTTTCACATAGGCACCAATGTAAAAATTAGATGTCCTAGGGGTACCATCTTTGGGGAGTCAGTACAGGTCGGCCTTAGGTTATAGGGGCTCCAAATTTGCACCATAGGTGCTAAAGAGTCTCCCCTACAAGTGTGCAAAGTTTGGGCTGGTTTTCACCACGTGGTTCTCCAGAAACAGGAGCTCAAAGTCAGTCACTTTGATCACATTTTGCTTCAAGCTGACCAGAGATCTCTCTGGCATGCCCCCTCACCTCGGCCGAGGTGGGGGTCCACTCGCAGCTCGATGGTGCACCAGTATGGAAGGTTCCCCAGTAATGGGAGTTCAAAGTTCAAAAGTTGGTTCAATTGGAGCTCAACTTGAAACGGTCATATTTCCTGAACCATAGATGGTATTGATTCACTTTTTTCGGCTCCATGTAGTCGAGGGTCTTGGGAGTATGCATGCAAAGTTTGGGGCCCATAGGACCTAAAACGGGGGAGCTATCGGGTCCCAAACATGGCCAGTTTTCACATAGGCACCAATGTAAAAATTAGATGTCCTAGGGGTACCATCTTTGGGGAGTCAGTACAGGTCGGCCTTAGGTTATAGGGGCTCCAAATTTGCACCATAGGTGCTAAAGAGTCTCCCCTACAAGTGTGCAAAGTTTGGGCTGGTTTTCACCACGTGGTTCTCCAGAAACAGGAGCTCAAAGTCAGTCACTTTGATCACATTTTGCTTCAAGCTGACCAGAGATCTATCTGGCATGCCCCCTCACCTCGGCACCCCCTCCCCCCTCAGGGGGAGGGGTTGCCGAGGTGGGGGTCCACTCGCAGCTCGATGGTGCACCAGTATGGAAGGTTTCCCAGTAATGGGAGTTCAAAGTTCAAAAGTTGGTTCAATTGGAGCTCAACTTGAAACGGTCATATTTCCTGAACCATAGATGGTATTGATTCACTTTTTTCGGCTCCATGTAGTCGAGGGTCTTGGGAGTATGCATGCAAAGTTTGGGGCCCATAGGACCTAAAACGGGGGAGCTATCGGGTCCCAAACATGGCCAGTTTTCACATAGGCACCAATGTAAAAATTAGATGTCCTAGGGGTACCATCTTTGGGGAGTCAGTACAGGTCGGCCTTAGGTTATAGGGGCTCCAAATTTGCACCATAGGTGCTAAAGAGTCTCCCCTACAAGTGTGCAAAGTTTGGGCTG
Source organism: Lithobates pipiens (assembly GCF_037356315.1). Taxonomy (NCBI): domain Eukaryota; kingdom Metazoa; phylum Chordata; class Amphibia; order Anura; family Ranidae; genus Lithobates; species Lithobates pipiens. The sequence continues at coordinate 1,767,308 of NW_027507907.1, read as the reverse complement.
GTTTTCACCACGTGGTTCTCCAGAAACAGGAGCTCAAAGTCAGTCACTTTGATCACATTTTGCTTCAAGCTGACCAGAGATCTCTCTGGCATGCCCCCTCACCTCGGCACCCCCTCCCCCCTCAGGGGGAGGGGGTGCCGAGGTGGGGGTCCACTCGCAGCTCGATGGTGCACCAGTATGGAAGGTTCCCCAGTAATGGGAGTTCAAAGTTCAAAAGTTGGTTCAATTGGAGCTCAACTTGAAACGGTCATATTTCCTGAACCATAGATGGTATTGATTCACTTTTTTCGGCTCCATGTAGTCGAGGGTCTTGGGAGTATGCATGCAAAGTTTGGGGCCCATAGGACCTAAAACGGGGGAGCTATCGGGTCCCAAACATGGCCAGTTTTCACATAGGCACCAATGTAAAAATTAGATGTCCTAGGGGTACCATCTTTGGGGAGTCAGTACAGGTCGGCCTTAGGTTATAGGGGCTCCAAATTTGCACCATAGGTGCTAAAGAGTCTCCCCTACAAGTGTGCAAAGTTTGGGCTGGTTTTCACCACGTGGTTCTCCAGAAACAGGAGCTCAAAGTCAGTCACTTTGATCACATTTTGCTTCAAGCTGACCAGAGATCTATCTGGCATGCCCCCTCACCTCGGCACCCCCTCCCCCCTCAGGGGGAGGGGTTGCCGAGGTGGGGGTCCACTCGCAGCTCGATGGTGCACCAGTATGGAAGGTTTCCCAGTAATGGGAGTTCAAAGTTCAAAAGTTGGTTCAATTGGAGCTCAACTTGAAACGGTCATATTTCCTGAACCATAGATGGTATTGATTCACTTTTTTCGGCTCCATGTAGTCGAGGGTCTTGGGAGTATGCATGCAAAGTTTGGGGCCCATAGGACCTAAAACGGGGGAGCTATCGGGTCCCAAACATGGCCAGTTTTCACATAGGCACCAATGTAAAAATTAGATGTCCTAGGGGTACCATCTTTGGGGAGTCAGTACAGGTCGGCCTTAGGTTATAGGGGCTCCAAATTTGCACCATAGGTGCTAAAGAGTCTCCCCTACAAGTGTGCAAAGTTTGGGCTGGTTTTCACCACGTGGTTCTCCAGAAACAGGAGCTCAAAGTCAGTCACTTTGATCACATTTTGCTTCAAGCTGACCAGAGATCTCTCTGGCATGCCCCCTCACCTCGGCACCCCCTCCCCCCTCAGGGGGAGGGGGTGCCGAGGTGGGGGTCCACTCGCAGCTCGATGGTGCACCAGTATGGAAGGTTTCCCAGTAATGGGAGTTCAAAGTTCAAAAGTTGGTTCAATTGGAGCTCAACTTGAAACGGTCATATTTCCTGAACCATAGATGGTATTGATTCACTTTTTTCGGCTCCATGTAGTCGAGGGTCTTGGGAGTATGCATGCAAAGTTTGGGGCCCATAGGACCTAAAACGGGGGAGCTATCGGGTCCCAAACATGGCCAGTTTTCACATAGGCACCAATGTAAAAATTAGATGTCCTAGGGGTACCATCTTTGGGGAGTCAGTACAGGTCGGCCTTAGGTTATAGGGGCTCCAAATTTGCACCATAGGTGCTAAAGAGTCTCCCCTACAAGTGTGCAAAGTTTGGGCTGGTTTTCACCACGTGGTTCTCCAGAAACAGGAGCTCAAAGTCAGTCACTTTGATCACATTTTGCTTCAAGCTGACCAGAGATCTATCTGGCATGCCCCCTCACCTCAGCACCCCCTCCCCCCTCAGGGGGAGGGGGTGCCGAGGTGGGGGTCCACTCGCAGCTCGATGGTGCACCAGTATGAAAGGTTCCCCAGTAATGGGAGTTCAAAGTTCAAAAGTTGGTTCAATTGGAGCTCAACTTGAAACGGTCATATTTCCTGAACCATAGATGGTATTGATTCACTTTTTTCGGCTCCATGTAGTCGAGGGTCTTGGGAGTATGCATGCAAAGTTTGGGGCCCATAGGACCTAAAACGGGGGAGCTATCGGGTCCCAAACATGGCCAGTTTTCACATAGGCACCAATGTAAAAATTAGATGTCCTAGGGGTACCATCTTTGGGGAGTCAGTACAGGTCGGCCTTAGGTTATAGGGGCTCCAAATTTGCACCATAGGTGCTAAAGAGTCTCCCCTACAAGTGTGCAAAGTTTGGGCTGGTTTTCACCACGTGGTTCTCCAGAAACAGGAGCTCAAAGTCAGTCACTTTGATCACATTTTGCTTCAAGCTGACCAGAGATCTCTCTGGCATGCCCCCTCACCTCGGCCGAGGTGGGGGTCCACTCGCAGCTCGATGGTGCACCAGTATGGAAGGTTCCCCAGTAATGGGAGTTCAAAGTTCAAAAGTTGGTTCAATTGGAGCTCAACTTGAAACGGTCATATTTCCTGAACCATAGATGGTATTGATTCACTTTTTTCGGCTCCATGTAGTCGAGGGTCTTGGGAGTATGCATGCAAAGTTTGGGGCCCATAGGACCTAAAACGGGGGAGCTATCGGGTCCCAAACATGGCCAGTTTTCACATAGGCACCAATGTAAAAATTAGATGTCCTAGGGGTACCATCTTTGGGGAGTCAGTACAGGTCGGCCTTAGGTTATAGGGGCTCCAAATTTGCACCATAGGTGCTAAAGAGTCTCCCCTACAAGTGTGCAAAGTTTGGGCTGGTTTTCACCACGTGGTTCTCCAGAAACAGGAGCTCAAAGTCAGTCACTTTGATCACATTTTGCTTCAAGCTGACCAGAGATCTATCTGGCATGCCCCCTCACCTCGGCACCCCCTCCCCCCTCAGGGGGAGGGGTTGCCGAGGTGGGGGTCCACTCGCAGCTCGATGGTGCACCAGTATGGAAGGTTTCCCAGTAATGGGAGTTCAAAGTTCAAAAGTTGGTTCAATTGGAGCTCAACTTGAAACGGTCATATTTCCTGAACCATAGATGGTATTGATTCACTTTTTTCGGCTCCATGTAGTCGAGGGTCTTGGGAGTATGCATGCAAAGTTTGGGGCCCATAGGACCTAAAACGGGGGAGCTATCGGGTCCCAAACATGGCCAGTTTTCACATAGGCACCAATGTAAAAATTAGATGTCCTAGGGGTACCATCTTTGGGGAGTCAGTACAGGTCGGCCTTAGGTTATAGGGGCTCCAAATTTGCACCATAGGTGCTAAAGAGTCTCCCCTACAAGTGTGCAAAGTTTGGGCTGGTTTTCACCACGTGGTTCTCCAGAAACAGGAGCTCAAAGTCAGTCACTTTGATCACATTTTGCTTCAAGCTGACCAGAGATCTATCTGGCATGCCCCCTCACCTCAGCACCCCCTCCCCCCTCAGGGGGAGGGGGTGCCGAGGTGGGGGTCCACTCGCAGCTCGATGGTGCACCAGTATGAAAGGTTCCCCAGTAATGGGAGTTCAAAGTTCAAAAGTTGGTTCAATTGGAGCTCAACTTGAAACGGTCATATTTCCTGAACCATAGATGGTATTGATTCACTTTTTTCGGCTCCATGTAGTCGAGGGTCTTGGGAGTATGCATGCAAAGTTTGGGGCCCATAGGACCTAAAACGGGGGAGCTATCGGGTCCCAAACATGGCCAGTTTTCACATAGGCACCAATGTAAAAATTAGATGTCCTAGGGGTACCATCTTTGGGGAGTCAGTACAGGTCGGCCTTAGGTTATAGGGGCTCCAAATTTGCACCATAGGTGCTAAAGAGTCTCCCCTACAAGTGTGCAAAGTTTGGGCTGGTTTTCACCACGTGGTTCTCCAGAAACAGGAGCTCAAAGTCAGTCACTTTGATCACATTTTGCTTCAAGCTGACCAGAGATCTCTCTGGCATGCCCCCTCACCTCGGCCGAGGTGGGGGTCCACTCGCAGCTCGATGGTGCACCAGTATGGAAGGTTCCCCAGTAATGGGAGTTCAAAGTTCAAAAGTTGGTTCAATTGGAGCTCAACTTGAAACGGTCATATTTCCTGAACCATAGATGGTATTGATTCACTTTTTTCGGCTCCATGTAGTCGAGGGTCTTGGGAGTATGCATGCAAAGTTTGGGGCCCATAGGACCTAAAACGGGGGAGCTATCGGGTCCCAAACATGGCCAGTTTTCACATAGGCACCAATGTAAAAATTAGATGTCCTAGGGGTACCATCTTTGGGGAGTCAGTACAGGTCGGCCTTAGGTTATAGGGGCTCCAAATTTGCACCATAGGTGCTAAAGAGTCTCCCCTACAAGTGTGCAAAGTTTGGGCTGGTTTTCACCACGTGGTTCTCCAGAAACAGGAGCTCAAAGTCAGTCACTTTGATCACATTTTGCTTCAAGCTGACCAGAGATCTATCTGGCATGCCCCCTCACCTCGGCACCCCCTCCCCCCTCAGGGGGAGGGGTTGCCGAGGTGGGGGTCCACTCGCAGCTCGATGGTGCACCAGTATGGAAGGTTTCCCAGTAATGGGAGTTCAAAGTTCAAAAGTTGGTTCAATTGGAGCTCAACTTGAAACGGTCATATTTCCTGAACCATAGATGGTATTGATTCACTTTTTTCGGCTCCATGTAGTCGAGGGTCTTGGGAGTATGCATGCAAAGTTTGGGGCCCATAGGACCTAAAACGGGGGAGCTATCGGGTCCCAAACATGGCCAGTTTTCACATAGGCACCAATGTAAAAATTAGATGTCCTAGGGGTACCATCTTTGGGGAGTCAGTACAGGTCGGCCTTAGGTTATAGGGGCTCCAAATTTGCACCATAGGTGCTAAAGAGTCTCCCCTACAAGTGTGCAAAGTTTGGGCTGGTTTTCACCACGTGGTTCTCCAGAAACAGGAGCTCAAAGTCAGTCACTTTGATCACATTTTGCTTCAAGCTGACCAGAGATCTCTCTGGCATGCCCCCTCACCTCGGCCGAGGTGGGGGTCCACTCGCAGCTCGATGGTGCACCAGTATGGAAGGTTCCCCAGTAATGGGAGTTCAAAGTTCAAAAGTTGGTTCAATTGGAGCTCAACTTGAAACGGTCATATTTCCTGAACCATAGATGGTATTGATTCACTTTTTTCGGCTCCATGTAGTCGAGGGTCTTGGGAGTATGCATGCAAAGTTTGGGGCCCATAGGACCTAAAACGGGGGAGCTATCGGGTCCCAAACATGGCCAGTTTTCACATAGGCACCAATGTAAAAATTAGATGTCCTAGGGGTACCATCTTTGGGGAGTCAGTACAGGTCGGCCTTAGGTTATAGGGGCTCCAAATTTGCACCATAGGTGCTAAAGAGTCTCCCCTACAAGTGTGCAAAGTTTGGGCTGGTTTTCACCACGTGGTTCTCCAGAAACAGGAGCTCAAAGTCAGTCACTTTGATCACATTTTGCTTCAAGCTGACCAGAGATCTATCTGGCATGCCCCCTCACCTCGGCACCCCCTCCCCCCTCAGGGGGAGGGGTTGCCGAGGTGGGGGTCCACTCGCAGCTCGATGGTGCACCAGTATGGAAGGTTCCCCAGTAATGGGAGTTCAAAGTTCAAAAGTTGGTTCAATTGGAGCTCAACTTGAAACTGTCATATTTCCTGAACCATAGATGGTATTGATTCACTTTATTCGGCTCCATGTAGTCGAGGGTCTTGGGAGTATGCATGCAAAGTTTGGGGCCCATAGGACCTAAAACGGGGGAGCTATCGGGTCCCAAACATGGCCAGTTTTCACATAGGCACCAATGTAAAAATTAGATGTCCTAGGGGTACCATCTTTGGGGAGTCAGTACAGGTCGGCCTTAGGTTATAGGGGCTCCAAATTTGCACCATAGGTGCTAAAGAGTCTCCCCTACAAGTGTGCAAAGTTTGGGCTGGTTTTCACCACGTGGTTCTCCAGAAACAGGAGCTCAAAGTCAGTCACTTTGATCACATTTTGCTTCAAGCTGACCAGAGATCTCTCTGGCATGCCCCCTCACCTCGGCCGAGGTGGGGGTCCACTCGCAGCTCGATGGTGCACCAGTATGGAAGGTTCCCCAGTAATGGGAGTTCAAAGTTCAAAAGTTGGTTCAATTGGAGCTCAACTTGAAACGGTCATATTTCCTGAACCATAGATGGTATTGATTCACTTTTTTCGGCTCCATGTAGTCGAGGGTCTTGGGAGTATGCATGCAAAGTTTGGGGCCCATAGGACCTAAAACGGGGGAGCTATCGGGTCCCAAACATGGCCAGTTTTCACATAGGCACCAATGTAAAAATTAGATGTCCTAGGGGTACCATCTTTGGGGAGTCAGTACAGGTCGGCCTTAGGTTATAGGGGCTCCAAATTTGCACCATAGGTGCTAAAGAGTCTCCCCTACAAGTGTGCAAAGTTTGGGCTGGTTTTCACCACGTGGTTCTCCAGAAACAGGAGCTCAAAGTCAGTCACTTTGATCACATTTTGCTTCAAGCTGACCAGAGATCTATCTGGCATGCCCCCTCACCTCGGCACCCCCTCCCCCCTCAGGGGGAGGGGTTGCCGAGGTGGGGGTCCACTCGCAGCTCGATGGTGCACCAGTATGGAAGGTTCCCCAGTAATGGGAGTTCAAAGTTCAAAAGTTGGTTCAATTGGAGCTCAACTTGAAACGGTCATATTTCCTGAACCATAGATGGTATTGATTCACTTTATTCGGCTCCATGTAGTCGAGGGTCTTGGGAGTATGCATGCAAAGTTTGGGGCCCATAGGACCTAAAACGGGGGAGCTATCGGGTCCCAAACATGGCCAGTTTTCACATAGGCACCAATGTAAAAATTAGATGTCCTAGGGGTACCATCTTTGGGGAGTCAGTACAGGTCGGCCTTAGGTTATAGGGGCTCCAAATTTGCACCATAGGTGCTAAAGAGTCTCCCCTACAAGTGTGCAAAGTTTGGGCTGGTTTTCACCACGTGGTTCTCCAGAAACAGGAGCTCAAAGTCAGTCACTTTGATCACATTTTGCTTCAAGCTGACCAGAGATCTCTCTGGCATGCCCCCTCACCTCGGCCGAGGTGGGGGTCCACTCGCAGCTCGATGGTGCACCAGTATGGAAGGTTCCCCAGTAATGGGAGTTCAAAGTTCAAAAGTTGGTTCAATTGGAGCTCAACTTGAAACGGTCATATTTCCTGAACCATAGATGGTATTGATTCACTTTTTTCGGCTCCATGTAGTCGAGGGTCTTGGGAGTATGCATGCAAAGTTTGGGGCCCATAGGACCTAAAACGGGGGAGCTATCGGGTCCCAAACATGGCCAGTTTTCACATAGGCACCAATGTAAAAATTAGATGTCCTAGGGGTACCATCTTTGGGGAGTCAGTACAGGTCGGCCTTAGGTTATAGGGGCTCCAAATTTGCAACATAGGTGCTAAAGAGTCTCCCCTACAAGTGTGCAAAGTTTGGGCTGGTTTTCACCACGTGGTTCTCCAGAAACAGGAGCTCAAAGTCAGTCACTTTGATCACATTTTGCTTCAAGCTGACCAGAGATCTATCTGGCATGCCCCCTCACCTCGGCACCCCCTCCCCCCTCAGGGGGAGGGGGTGCCGAGGTGGGGGTCCACTCGCAGCTCGATGGTGCACCAGTATGGAAGGTCCCCCAGTAATGGGAGTTCAAAGTTCAAAAGTTGGTTCAATTGGAGCTCAACTTGAAACGGTCATATTTCCTGAACCATAGATGGTATTGATTCACTTTTTTCGGCTCCATGTAGTCGAGGGTCTTGGGAGTATGCATGCAAAGTTTGGGGCCCATAGGACCTAAAACGGGGGAGCTATCGGGTCCCAAACATGGCCAGTTTTCACATAGGCACCAATGTAAAAATTAGATGTCCTAGGGGTACCATCTTTGGGGAGTCAGTACAGGTCGGCCTTAGGTTATAGGGGCTCCAAATTTGCACCATAGGTGCTAAAGAGTCTCCCCTACAAGTGTGCAAAGTTTGGGCTGGTTTTCACCACGTGGTTCTCCAGAAACAGGAGCTCAAAGTCAGTCACTTTGATCACATTTTGCTTCAAGCTGACCAGAGATCTATCTGGCATGCCCCCTCACCTCGGCACCCCCTCCCCCCTCAGGGGGAGGGGTTGCCGAGGTGGGGGTCCACTCGCAGCTCGATGGTGCACCAGTATGGAAGGTTTCCCAGTAATGGGAGTTCAAAGTTCAAAAGTTGGTTCAATTGGAGCTCAACTTGAAACGGTCATATTTCCTGAACCATAGATGGTATTGATTCACTTTTTTCGGCTCCATGTAGTCGAGGGTCTTGGGAGTATGCATGCAAAGTTTGGGGCCCATAGGACCTAAAACGGGGGAGCTATCGGGTCCCAAACATGGCCAGTTTTCACATAGGCACCAATGTAAAAATTAGATGTCCTAGGGGTACCATCTTTGGGGAGTCAGTACAGGTCGGCCTTAGGTTATAGGGGCTCCAAATTTGCACCATAGGTGCTAAAGAGTCTCCCCTACAAGTGTGCAAAGTTTGGGCTGGTTTTCACCACGTGGTTCTCCAGAAACAGGAGCTCAAAGTCAGTCACTTTGATCACATTTTGCTTCAAGCTGACCAGAGATCTATCTGGCATGCCCCCTCACCTCGGCACCCCCTCCCCCCTCAGGGGGAGGGGGTGCCGAGGTGGGGGTCCACTCGCAGCTCGATGGTGCACCAGTATGGAAGGTTTCCCAGTAATGGGAGTTCAAAGTTCAAAAGTTGGTTCAATTGGAGCTCAACTTGAAACGGTCATATTTCCTGAACCATAGATGGTATTGATTCACTTTTTTCGGCTCCATGTAGTCGAGGGTCTTGGGAGTATGCATGCAAAGTTTGGGGCCCATAGGACCTAAAACGGGGGAGCTATCGGGTCCCAAACATGGCCAGTTTTCACATAGGCACCAATGTAAAAATTAGATGTCCTAGGGGTACCATCTTTGGGGAGTCAGTACAGGTCGGCCTTAGGTTATAGGGGCTCCAAATTTGCACCATAGGTGCTAAAGAGTCTCCCCTACAAGTGTGCAAAGTTTGGGCTGGTTTTCACCACGTGGTTCTCCAGAAACAGGAGCTCAAAGTCAGTCACTTTGATCACATTTTGCTTCAAGCTGACCAGAGATCTCTCTGGCATGCCCCCTCACCTCGGCACCCTCTCCCCCCTCAGGGGGAGGGGGTGCCGAGGTGGGGGTCCACTCGCAGCTCGATGGTGCACCAGTATGGAAGGTTCCCCAGTAATGGGAGTTCAAAGTTCAAAAGTTGGTTCAATTGGAGCTCAACTTTAAACGGTCATATTTCCTGAATCATAGATGGTATTGATTCACTTTTTTCGGCTCCATGTAGTCGAGGGTCTTGGGAGTATGCATGCAAAGTTTGGGGCCCATATGACCTAAAACGGGGGAGCTATCGGGTCCCAAACATGGCCAGTTTTCACATAGGCACCAATGTAAAAATTAGATGTCCTAGGGGTACCATCTTTGGGGAGTCAGTACAGGTCGGCCTTAGGTTATAGGGGCTCCAAATTTGCACCATAGGTGCTAAAGAGTCTCCCCTACAAGTGTGCAAAGTTTGGGCTGGTTTTCACCACGTGGTTCTCCAGAAACAGGAGCTCAAAGTCAGTCACTTTGATCACATTTTGCTTCAAGCTGACCAGAGATCTATCTGGCATGCCCCCTCACCTCGGCACCCCCTCCCCCCTCAGGGGGAGGGGGTGCCGAGGTGAGGGTCCACTCGCAGCTCGATGGTGCACCAGTATGGAAGGTTCCCCAGTAATGGGAGTTCAAAGTTCCAAAGTTGGTTCAATTGGAGCTCAACTGTAAACGGTCATATTTCCCGAACCATACATGGGAATGATTCACTTTCTTCAGCCCCACGTAGCCCAGGGTCTTGGGAGTATGCATGCAAAGTTTGGGGCCCATAGGACCTAAAACGGGGAGCTATCGGGTCCCAAACATGGCCAGTTTTCACATAGGCACCAATGTAAAAATTAGATGGGGAGTCAGTACAGATGTCCTAGGGGTACCATCTTTGGGGAGTCAGTACAGGTCGGCCTTAGGTTATAGGGGCTCCAAATTTGCACCATAGGTGCTAAAGAGTCTCCCCTACAAGTGTGCAAAGTTTGGGCTGGTTTTCACCACATGGTTCTCCAGAAACAGGAGCTCAAAGTCAGTCACTTTGATCACATTTTGCTTCAAGCTGACCAGAGATCTATCTGGCATGCCCCCTCACCTCGGCACCCCCTCCCCCCTCAGGGGGAGGGGGTGCCGAGGTGGGGGTCCACTCGCAGCTCGATGGTGCACCAGTATGGAAGGTTCCCCAGTAATGGGAGTTCAAAGTTCAAAAGTTGGTTCAATTGGAGCTCAACTTGAAACGGTCATATTTCCTGAACCATAGATGGTATTGATTCACTTTTTTCGGCTCCATGTAGTCGAGGGTCTTGGGAGTATGCATGCAAAGTTTGGGGCCCATAGGACCTAAAACGGGGGAGCTATCGGGTCCCAAACATGGCCAGTTTTCACATAGGCACCAATGTAAAATTAGATGTCCTAGGGGTACCATCTTTGGGAAGTCAGTACAGGTCGGCCTTAGGTTATAGGGGCTCCAAATTTGCACCATAGGTGCTAAAGATTCTCCCCTACAAGTGTGCAAAGTTTGGGCTGGTTTTCACCACGTGGTTCTCCAGAAACAGGAGCTCAAAGTCAGTCACTTTGATCACATTTTGCTTCAAGCTGACCAGAGATCTATCTGGCATGCCCCCTCACCTCGGCACCCCCTCCCCCCTCAGGGGGAGGGGGTGCCGAGGTGGGGGTCCACTCGCAGCTCGATGGTGCACCAGTATGGAAGGTTCCCCAGTAATGGGAGTTCAAAGTTCAAAAGTTGGTTCAATTGGAGCTCAACTTGAAACGGTCATATTTCCTGAACCATAGATGGTATTGATTCACTTTTTTCGGCTCCATGTAGTCGAGGGTCTTGTGAGTATGCATGCAAAGTTTGGGGCCCATAGGACCTAAAACGGGGGAGCTATCGGGTCCCAAACATGGCCAGTTTTCACATAGGCACCAATGTAAAAATTAGATGTCCTAGGGGTACCATCTTTGGGGAGTCAGTACAGGTCGGCCTTAGGTTATAGGGGCTCCAAATTTGCACCATAGGTGCTAAAGAGTCTCCCCTACAAGTGTGCAAAGTTTGGGCTGGTTTTCACCACGTGGTTCTCCAGAAACAGGAGCTCAAAGTCAGTCACTTTGATCACATTTTGCTTCAAGCTGACCAGAGATCTATCTGGCATGCCCCCTCACCTTGCCCCCCCCCCTCCCCCCTCAGGGGGAGGGGGTGCCGAGGTGGGGGTCCACTCGCAGCTCGATGGTGCACCAGTATGGAAGGTTCCCCAGTAATGGGAGTTCAAAGTTCAAAAGTTGGTTCAATTGGAGCTCAACTTGAAACGGTCATATTTCCTGAACCATAGATGGTATTGATTCACTTTTTTCGGCTCCATGTAGTCGAGGGTCTTGTGAGTATGCATGCCAAGTTTGGGGCAGTTTGGACCTAAAACGGGGGAGCTATCGGGTCCCAAACATGGCCAGTTTTCACATAGGCACCAATGTAAAAATTAGATGTCCTAGGGGTACCATCTTTGGGGAGTCAGTACAGGTCGGCCTTAGGTTATAGGGGCTCCAAATTTGCACCATAGGTGCTAAAGAGTCTCCCCTACAAGTGTGCAAAGTTTGGGCTGGTTTTCACCACGTGGTTCTCCAGAAACAGGAGCTCAAAGTCAGTCACTTTGATCACATTTTGCTTCAAGCTGACCAGAGATCTATCTGGCATGCCCCCTCACCTCGGCACCCCCTCCCCCCTCAGGGGGAGGGTGTGCCGAGGTGGGGGTCCACTCGCAGCTCGATGGTGCACCAGTATGGAAGGTTCCCCAGTAATGGGAGTTCAAAGTTCCAAAGTTGGTTCAATTGGAGCTCAACTTTAAACGGTCATATTTCCCGAACCATACATGGGAATGATTCACTTTCTTCAGCCCCACGTAGCCCAGGGTCTTGTGAGTATGCATGCCAAGTTTGGGGCAGTTTGGACCTAAAACGGGGGAGCTATCGGGTCCCAAACATGGCCAGTTTTCACATAGGCACCAATGTAAAAATTAGATGTCCTAGGGGTACCATCTTTGGGGAGTCAGTACAGGTCGGCCTTAGGTTATAGGGGCTCCAAATTTGCACCATAGGTGCTAAAGAGTCTCCCCTACAAGTGTGCAAAGTTTGGGCTGGTTTTCACCACGTGGTTCTCCAGAAACAGGAGCTCAAAGTCAGTCACTTTGATCACATTTTGCTTCAAGCTGACCAGAGATCTATCTGGCATGCCCCCTCACCTCGGCACCCCCTCCCCCCTCAGGGGGAGGGGGTGCCGAGGTGGGGGTCCACTCGCAGCTCGATGGTGCACCAGTATGGAAGGTTTCCCAGTAATGGGAGTTCAAAGTTCAAAAGTTGGTTCAATTGGAGCTCAACTTGAAACGGTCATATTTCCTGAACCATAGATGGTATTGATTCACTTTTTTCGGCTCCATGTAGTCGAGGGTCTTGGGAGTATGCATGCAAAGTTTGGGGCCCATAGGACCTAAAACGGGGGAGCTATCGGGTCCCAAACATGGCCAGTTTTCACATAGGCACCAATGTAAAAATTAGATGTCCTAGGGGTACCATCTTTGGGGAGTCAGTACAGGTCGGCCTTAGGTTATAGGGGCTCCAAATTTGCACCATAGGTGCTAAAGAGTCTCCCCTACAAGTGTGCAAAGTTTGGGCTGGTTTTCACCACGTGGTTCTCCAGAAACAGGAGCTCAAAGTCAGTCACTTTGATCACATTTTGCTTCAAGCTGACCAGAGATCTATCTGGCATGCCCCCTCACCTCGGCACCCCCTCCCCCCTCTGCCGAGGTGGGGGTCCACTCGCAGCTCGATGGTGCACCAGTATGGAAGGTTCCCCAGTAATGGGAGTTCAAAGTTCAAAAGTTGGTTCAATTGGAGCTCAACTTGAAACGGTCATATTTCCTGAACCATAGATGGTATTGATTCACTTTTTTCGGCTCCATGTAGTCGAGGGTCTTGGGAGTATGCATGCAAAGTTTGGGGCCCATAGGACCTAAAACGGGGGAGCTATCGAGTCCCAAACATGGCCAGTTTTCACATAGGCACCAATGTAAAAATTAGATGTCCTAGGGGTACCATCTTTGGGGAGTCAGTACAGGTCGGCCTTAGGTTATAGGGGCTCCAAATTTGCACCATAGGTGCTAAAGAGTCTCCCCTACAAGTGTGCAAAGTTTGGGCTGGTTTTCACCACGTGGTTCTCCAGAAACAGGAGCTCAAAGTCAGTCACTTTGATCACATTTTGCTTCAAGCTGACCAGAGATCTATCTGGCATGCCCCCTCACCTCGGCACCCCCTCCCCCCTCAGGGGGAGGGGGTGCCGAGGTGGGGGTCCACTCACAGCTCGATGGTGCACCAGTATAGAAGGTTCCCCAGTAATGGGAGTTCAAAGTTCAAAAGTTGGTTCAATTGGAGCTCAACTTGAAACGGTCATATTTCCTGAACCATAGATGGTATTGATTCACTTTTTTCGGCTCCATGTAGTCGAGGGTCTTGGGAGTATGCATGCAAAGTTTGGGGCCCATAGGACCTAAAACGGGGGAGCTATCGGGTCCCAAACATGGCCAGTTTTCACATAGGCACCAATGTAAAAATGAGATGTCCTAGGGGTACCATCTTTGGGGAGTCAGTACAGGTCGGCCTTAGGTTATAGGGGCTCCAAATTTGCACCATAGGTGCTAAAGAGTCTCCCCTACAAGTGTGCAAAGTTTGGGCTGGTTTTCACCACGTGGTTCTCCAGAAACAGGAGCTCAAAGTCAGTCACTTTGATCACATTTTGCTTCAAGCTGACCAGAGATCTATCTGGCATGCCCCCTCACCTCGGCACCCCCTCCCCCCTCAGGGGGAGGGGGTGCCGAGGTGGGGGTCCACTCACAGCTCGATGGTGCACCAGTATGGAAGGTTCCCCAGTAATGGGAGTTCAAAGTTCAAAAGTTGGTTCAATTGGAGCTCAAATTGAAACGGTCATATTTCCTGAACCATAGATGGTATTGATTCACTTTTTTCGGCTCCATGTAGTCGAGGGTCTTGGGAGTATGCATGCAAAGTTTGGGGCCCATAGGACCTAAAACGGGGGAGCTATCGGGTCCCAAACATGGCCAGTTTTCACATAGGCACCAATGTAAAAATTAGATGTCCTAGGGGTACCATCTTTGGGGAGTCAGTACAGGTCGGCCTTAGGTTATAGGGGCTCCAAATTTGCACCATAGGTGCTAAAGAGTCTCCCCTACAAGTGTGCAAAGTTTGGGCTGGTTTTCACCACGTGGTTCTCCAGAAACAGGAGCTCAAAGTCAGTCACTTTGATCACATTTTGCTTCAAGCTGACCAGAGATCTATCTGGCATGCCCCCTCACCTCGGCACCCCCTCCCCCCTCAGGGGGAGGGGGTGCCGAGGTGGGGGTCCACTCGCAGCTCGATGGTGCACCAGTATGGAAGGTTCCCCAGTAATGGGAGTTCAAAGTTCAAAAGTTGGTTCAATTGGAGCTCAACTTGAAACGGTCATATTTCCTGAACCATAGATGGTATTGATTCACTTTTTTCGGCTCCATGTAGTCGAGGGTCTTGGGAGTATGCATGCAAAGTTTGGGGCCCATAGGACCTAAAACGGGGGAGCTATCGGGTCCCAAACATGGCCAGTTTTCACATAGGCACCAATGTAAAAATTAGATGTCCTAGGGGTACCATCTTTGGGGAGTAAGTACAGGTCGGCCTTAGGTTATAGGGGCTCCAAATTTGCACCATAGGTGCTAAAGAGTCTCCCCTACAAGTGTGCAAAGTTTGGGCTGGTTTTCACCACGTGGTTCTCCAGAAACAGGAGCTCAAAGTCAGTCACTTTGATCACATTTTGCTTCAAGCTGACCAGAGATCTATCTGGCATGCCCCCTCACCTCGGCACCCCCTCCCCCCTCAGGGGGAGGGGGTGCCGAGGTGGGGGTCCACTCGCAGCTCGATGGTGCACCAGTATGGAAGGTTCCCCAGTAATGGGAGTTCAAAGTTCAAAAGTTGGTTCAATTGGAGCTCAACTTGAAACGGTCATATTTCCTGAACCATAGATGGTATTGATTCACTTTTTTCGGCTCCATGTAGTCGAGGGTCTTGGGAGTATGCATGCCAAGTTTGGGGCAGTTTGGACCTAAAACGGGGGAGCTATCGGGTCCCAAACATGGCCAGTTTTCACATAGGCACCAATGTAAAAATTAGATGTCCTAGGGGTACCATCTTTGGGGAGTCAGTACAGGTCGGCCTTAGGTTATAGGGGCTCCAAATTTGCACCATAGGTGCTAAAGAGTCTCCCCTACAAGTGTGCAAAGTTTGGGCTGGTTTTCACCACGTGGTTCTCCAGAAACAGGAGCTCAAAGTCAGTCACTTTGATCACATTTTGCTTCAAGCTGACCAGAGATCTATCTGGCATGCCCCCTCACCTCGGCACCCCCTCCCCCCTCAGGGGGAGGGGGTGCCGAGGTGGGGGTCCACTCGCAGCTCGATGGTGCACCAGTATGGAAGGTTCCCCAGTAATGGGAGTTCAAAGTTCCAAAGTTGGTTCAATTGGATCTCAACTTTAAACGGTCATATTTCCCAAACCATACATGGGAATGATTCACTTTCTTCAGCCCCACGTAGCCCAGGGTCTTGTGAGTATGCATGCCAAGTTTGGGGCAGTTTGGACCTAAAACGGGGGAGCTATCGGGTCCCAAACATGGCCAGTTTTCACATAGGCACCAATGTAAAAATTAGATGTCCTAGGGGTAACATCTTTGGGGAGTCAGTACAGGTCGGCCTTAGGTTATAGGGGCTCCAAATTTGCACCATAGGTGCTAAAGAGTCTCCCCTACAAGTGTGCAAAGTTTGGGCTGGTTTTCACCACGTGGTTCTCCAGAAACAGGAGCTCAAAGTCAGTCACTTTGATCACATTTTGCTTCAAGCTGACCAGAGATCTATCTGGCAAGCCCCCTCACCTCGGCACCCTCTCCCCCCTCAGGGGGAGGGGGTGCCGAGGTGGGGGTCCACTCGCAGCTCGATGGTGCACCAGTATGGAAGGTTCCCCAGTAATGGGAGTTCAAAGTTCAAAAGTTGGTTCAATTGGAGCTCAACTTGAAACGGTCATATTTCCTGAACCATAGATGGTATTGATTCACTTTTTTCGGCTCCATGTAGTCGAGGGTCTTGGGAGTATGCATGCAAAGTTTGGGGCCCATAGGACCTAAAACGGGGGAGCTATCGGGTCCCAAACATGGCCAGTTTTCACATAGGCACCAATGTAAAAATTAGATGTCCTAGGGGTACCATCTTTGGGGAGTCAGTACAGGTCGGCCTTAGGTTATAGGGGCTCCAAATTTGCACCATAGGTGCTAAAGAGTCTCCCCTACAAGTGTGCAAAGTTTGGGCTGGTTTTCACCACGTGGTTCTCCAGAAACAGGAGCTCAAAGTCAGTCACTTTGATCACATTTTGCTTCAAGCTGACCAGAGATCTATCTGGCATGCCCCCTCACCTCGGCACCCCCTCAGGGGGAGGGGGTGCCGAGGTGGGGGTCCACTCGCAGCTCGATGGTGCACCAGTATGGAAGGTTCCCCAGTAATGGGAGTTCAAAGTTCAAAAGTTGGTTCAATTGGAGCTCAACTTGAAACGGTCATATTTCATGAACCATAGATGGTATTGATTCACTTTTTTCGGCTCCATGTAGTCGAGGGTCTTGGGAGTATGCATGCAAAGTTTGGGGCCCATAGGACCTAAAACGGGGGAGCTATCGGGTCCCAAACATGGCCAGTTTTCACATAGGCACCAATGTAAAAATTAGATGTCCTAGTGGTACCATCTTTGGGGAGTCAGTACAGGTCGGCCTTAGGTTATAGGGGCTCCAAATTTGCACCATAGGTGCTAAAGAGTCTCCCCTACAAGTGTGCAAAGTTTGGGCTGGTTTTCACCACGTGGTTCTCCAGAAACAGGAGCTCAAAGTCAGTCACTTTGATCACATTTTGCTTCAAGCTGACCAGAGATCTATCTGGCATGCCCCCTCACCTCGGCACCCCCTCAGGGGGAGGGGGTGCCGAGGTGGGGGTCCACTCGCAGCTCGATGGTGCACCAGTATGGAAGGTTCCCCAGTAATGGGAGTTCAAAGTTCAAAAGTTGGTTCAATTGGAGCTCAACTTGAAACGGTCATATTTCCTGAACCATAGATGGTATTGATTCACTTTTTTCGGCTCCATGTAGTCGAGGGTCTTGGGAGTATGCATGCAAAGTTTGGGGCCCATAGGACCTAAAACGGGGGAGCTATCGGGTCCCAAACATGGCCAGTTTTCACATAGGCACCAATGTAAAAATTAGATGTCCTAGGGGTACCATCTTTGGGGAGTCAGTACAGGTCGGCCTTAGGTTATAGGGGCTCCAAATTTGCACCATAGGTGCTAAAGAGTCTCCCCTACAAGTGTGCAAAGTTTGGGCTGGTTTTCACCACGTGGTTCTCCAGAAACAGGAGCTCAAAGTCAGTCACTTTGATCACATTTTGCTTCAAGCTGACCAGAGATCTATCTGGCATGCCCCCTCACCTCGGCACCCCCTCAGGGGGAGGGGGTGCCGAGGTGGGGGTCCACTCGCAGCTCGATGGTGCACCAGTATGGAAGGTTCCCCAGTAATGGGAGTTCAAAGTTCAAAAGTTGGTTCAATTGGAGCTCAACTTGAAACGGTCATATTTCCTGAACCATAGATGGTATTGATTCACTTTTTTCGGCTCCATGTAGTCGAGGGTCTTGGGAGTATGCATGCAAAGTTTGGGGCCCATAGGACCTAAAACGGGGGAGCTATCGGGTCCCAAACATGGCCAGTTTTCACATAGGCACCAATGTAAAAATTAGATGTCCTAGGGGTACCATCTTTGGGGAGTCAGTACAGGTCGGCCTTAGGTTATAGGGGCTCCAAATTTGCACCATAGGTGCTAAAGAGTCTCCCCTACAAGTGTGCAAAGTTTGGGCTGGTTTTCACCACGTGGTTCTCCAGAAACAGGAGCTCAAAGTCAGTCACTTTGATCACATTTTGCTTCAAGCTGACCAGAGATCTATCTGGCATGCCCCCTCACCTCGGCACCCCCTCCCCCCTCAGGGGGAGGGGGTGCCGAGGTGGGGGTCCACTCACAGCTCGATGGTGCACCAGTATGGAAGGTTCCCCAGTAATGGGAGTTCAAAGTTCAAAAGTTGGTTCAATTGGAGCTCAACTTGAAACGGTCATATTTCCTGAACCATAGATGGTATTGATTCACTTTTTTCGGCTCCATGTAGTCGAGGGTCTTGGGAGTATGCATGCAAAGTTTGGGGCCCATAGGACCTAAAACGGGGGAGCTATCGGGTCCCAAACATGGCCAGTTTTCACATAGGCACCAATGTAAAAATGAGATGTCCTAGGGGTACCATCTTTGGGGAGTCAGTACAGGTCGGCCTTAGGTTATAGGGGCTCCAAATTTGCAACATAGGTGCTAAAGAGTCTCCCCTACAAGTGTGCAAAGTTTGGGCTGGTTTTCACCACGTGGTTCTCCAGAAACAGGAGCTCAAAGTCAGTCACTTTGATCACATTTTGCTTCAAGCTGACCAGAGATCTATCTGGCATGCCCCCTCACCTCGGCACCCCCTCCCCCCTCAGGGGGAGGGGGTGCCGAGGTGGGGGTCCACTCGCAGCTCGATGGTGCACCAGTATGGAAGGTTCCCCAGTAATGGGAGTTCAAAGTTCAAAAGTTGGTTCAATTGGAGCTCAACTTGAAACGGTCATATTTCCTGAACCATAGATGGTATTGATTCACTTTTTTCGGCTCCATGTAGTCGAGGGTCTTGGGAGTATGCATGCAAAGTTTGGGGCCCATAGGACCTAAAACGGGGGAGCTATCGGGTCCCAAACATGGCCAGTTTTCACATAGGCACCAATGTAAAAATTAGATGTCCTAGGGGTACCATCTTTGGGGAGTCAGTACAGGTCGGCCTTAGGTTATAGGGGCTCCAAATTTGCACCATAGGTGCTAAAGAGTCTCCCCTACAAGTGTGCAAAGTTTGGGCTGGTTTTCACCACGTGGTTCTCCAGAAACAGGAGCTCAAAGTCAGTCACTTTGATCACATTTTGCTTCAAGCTGACCAGAGATCTATCTGGCATGCCCCCTCACCTCGGCACCCCCTCCCCCCTCAGGGGGAGGGGGTGCCGAGGTGGGGGTCCACTCACAGCTCGATGGTGCACCAGTATGGAAGGTTCCCCAGTAATGGGAGTTCAAAGTTCAAAAGTTGGTTCAATTGGAGCTCAACTTGAAACGGTCATATTTCCTGAACCATAGATGGTATTGATTCACTTTTTTCGGCTCCATGTAGTCGAGGGTCTTGGGAGTATGCATGCAAAGTTTGGGGCCCATAGGACCTAAAACGGGGGAGCTATCGGGTCCCAAACATGGCCAGTTTTCACATAGGCACCAATGTAAAAATTAGATGTCCTAGGGGTACCATCTTTGGGGAGTCAGTACAGGTCGGCCTTAGGTTATAGGGGCTCCAAATTTGCACCATAGGTGCTAAAGAGTCTCCCCTACAAGTGTGCAAAGTTTGGGCTGGTTTTCACCACGTGGTTCTCCAGAAACAGGAGCTCAAAGTCAGTCACTTTGATCACATTTTGCTTCAAGCTGACCAGAGATCTATCTGGCATGCCCCCTCACCTCGGCACCCCCTCCCCCCTCAGGGGGAGGGGGTGCCGAGGTGGGGGTCCACTCGCAGCTCGATGGTGCACCAGTATGGAAGGTTCCCCAGTAATGGGAGTTCAAAGTTCAAAAGTTGGTTCAATTGGAGCTCAACTTGAAACGGTCATATTTCCTGAACCATAGATGGTATTGATTCACTTTTTTCGGCTCCATGTAGTCGAGGGTCTTGGGAGTATGCATGCAAAGTTTGGGGCCCATAGGACCTAAAACGGGGGAACAATCGGGTCCCAAACATGGCCAGTTTTCACATAGGCACCAATGTAAAAATTAGATGTCCTAGGGGTACCATCTTTGGGGAGTCAGTACAGGTCGGCCTTAGGTTATAGGGGCTCCAAATTTGCACCATAGGTGCTAAAGAGTCTCCCCTACAAGTGTGCAAAGTTTGGGCTGGTTTTCACCACGTGGTTCTCCAGAAACAGGAGCTCAAAGTCAGTCACTTTGATCACATTTTGCTTCAAGCTGACCAGAGATCTATCTGGCATGCCCCCTCACCTTGGCACCCCCTCCCCCCTCAGAGGGAGGGGGTGCCGAGGTGGGGGTCCACTCGCAGCTCGATGGTGCACCAGTATGGAAGGTTCCCCAGTAATGGGAGTTCAAAGTTCCAAAGTTGGTTCAATTGGAGCTCAACTGTAAACGGTCATATTTCCCGAACCATACATGGGAATGATTCACTTTCTTCAGCCCCACGTAGCCCAGGGTCTTGTGAGTATGCATGCAAAGTTTGGGACAGTTTGGACCTAAAACGGGGGAGCTATCGGGTCCCAAACATGGCCAGTTTTCACATAGGCACCAATGTAAAAATTAGATGTCCTAGGGGTACCATCTTTGGGGAGTCAGTACAGGTCGGCCTTAGGTTATAGGGGCTCCAAATTTGCACCATAGGTGCTAAAGAGTCTCCCCTACAAGTGTGCAAAGTTTGGGCTGGTTTTCACCATGTGGTTCTCCAGAAACAGGAGCTCAAAGTCAGTCACTTTGATCACATTTTGCTTCAAGCTGACCAGAGATCTATCTGGCATGCCCCCTCACCTCAGCACCCCCTCCCCCCTCAGGGGGAGGGGGTGCCGAGGTGGGGGTCCACTCGCAGCTCGATGGTGCACCAGTATGAAAGGTTCCCCAGTAATGGGAGTTCAAAGTTCAAAAGTTGGTTCAATTGGAGCTCAACTTGAAACGGTCATATTTCCTGAACCATAGATGGTATTGATTCACTTTTTTCGGCTCCATGTAGTCGAGGGTCTTGGGAGTATGCATGCAAAGTTTGGGGCCCATAGGACCTAAAACGGGGGAGCTATCGGGTCCCAAACATGGCCAGTTTTCACATAGGCACCAATGTAAAAATTAGATGTCCTAGGGGTACCATCTTTGGGGAGTCAGTACAGGTCGGCCTTAGGTTATAGGGGCTCCAAATTTGCACCATAGGTGCTAAAGAGTCTCCCCTACAAGTGTGCAAAGTTTGGGCTGGTTTTCACCATGTGGTTCTCCAGAAACAGGAGCTCAAAGTCAGTCACTTTGATCACATTTTGCTTCAAGCTGACCAGAGATCTATCTGGCATGCCCCCTCACCTCGGCACCCTCTCCCCCCTCAGGGGGAGGGGGTGCCGAGGTGGGGGTCCACTCGCAGCTCGATGGTGCACCAGTATGGAAGGTTCCCCAGTAATGGGAGTTCAAAGTTCAAAAGTTGGTTCAATTGGAGCTCAACTTTAAACGGTCATATTTCCTGAACCATAGATGATATTGATTCACTTTTTTCGGCTCCATGTAGTCGAGGGTCTTGGGAGTATGCATGCAAAGTTTGGGGCCCATAGGACCTAAAACGGGGGAGCTATCGGGTCCCAAACATGGCCAGTTTTTACATAGGCACCAATGTAAAAATTAGATGTCCTAGGGGGTACCATCTTTGGGGAGTCAGTACAGGTCGGCCTTAGGTTATAGGGGCTCCAAATTTGCACCATAGGTGCTAAAGAGTCTCCCCTACAAGTGTGCAAAGTTTGGGCTGGTTTTCACCATGTGGTTCTCCAGAAACAGGAGCTCAAAGTCAGTCACTTTGATCACATTTTGCTTCAAGCTGACCAGAGATCTATCTGGCATGCCCCCTCACCTCGGCACCCCCTCCCCCCTCAGGGGGAGGGGGTGCCGAGGTGGGGGTCCACTCGCAGCTCGATGGTGCACCAGTATGGAAGGTTCCCCAGTAATGGGAGTTCAAAGTTCCAAAGTTGGTTCAATTGGAGCTCAACTGTAAACGGTCATATTTCCCGAACCATACATGGGAATGATTCACTTTCTTCAGCCCCACGTAGCCCAGGGTCTTGTGAGTATGCATGCAAAGTTTGGGGCAGTTTGGACCTAAAACGGGGGAGCTATCGGGTCCCAAACATGGCCAGTTTTCACATAGGCACCAATGTAAAAATTAGATGTCCTAGGGGTACCATCTTTGGGGAGTCAGTACAGGTCGGCCTTAGGTTATAGGGGCTCCAAATTTGCACCATAGGTGCTAAAGAGTCTCCCCTACAAGTGTGCAAAGTTTGGGCTGGTTTTCACCACGTGGTTCTCCAGAAACAGGAGCTCAAAGTCAGTCACTTTGAACACATTTTGCTTCAAGCTGACCAGAGATCTATCTGGCATGCCCCCTCACCTCGGCACCCCCTCCCCCCTAAGGGGGAGGGGGTGCCGAGGTGGGGGTCCACTCGCAGCTCGATGGTGCACCAGTATGGAAGGTTCCCCAGTAATGGGAGTTCAAAGTTCCAAAGTTGGTTCAATTGGAGCTCAACTTTAAACGGTCATATTTCCCGAACCATTCATGGGAATGATTCACTTTCTTCAGCCCCACGTAGCCCAGGGTCTTGTGAGTATGCATGCCAAGTTTGGGGCAGTTTGGACCTAAAACGGGGGAGCTATCGGGTCCCAAACATGGCCAGTTTTCACATAGGCACCAATGTAAAAATTAGATGTCCTAGGGGTACCATCTTTGGGGAGTCAGTACAGGTCGGCCTTAGGTTATAGGGGCTCCAAATTTGCACCATAGGTGCTAAAGAGTCTCCCCTACAAGTGTGCAAAGTTTGGGCTGGTTTTCACCACGTGGTTCTCCAGAAACAGGAGCTCAAAGTCAGTCACTTTGATCACATTTTGCTTCAAGCTGACCAGAGATCTATCTGGCATGCCCCCTCACCTCGGCACCCCCTCAGGGGGAGGGGGTGCCGAGGTGGGGGTCCACTCGCAGCTCGATGGTGCACCAGTATGGAAGGTTCCCCAGTAATGGGAGTTCAAAGTTCAAAAGTTGGTTCAATTGGAGCTTAACTTTAAACGGTCATATTTCCTGAACCATAGATGGTATTGATTCACTTTTTTCGGCTCCATGTAGTCGAGGGTCTTGGGAGTATGCATGCAAAGTTTGGGGCCCATAGGACCTAAAACGGGGGAGCTATCGGGTCCCAAACATGGCCAGTTTTCACATAGGCACCAATGTAAAAATTAGATGTCCTAGGGGTACCATCTTTGGGGAGTCAGTACAGGTCGGCCTTAGGTTATAGGGGCTCCAAATTTGCACCATAGGTGCTAAAGAGTCTCCCCTACAAGTGTGCAAAGTTTGGGCTGGTTTTCACCACGTGGTTCTCCAGAAACAGGAGCTCAAAGTCAGTCACTTTGATCACATTTTGCTTCAAGCTGACCAGAGATCTATCTGGCATGCCCCCTCACCTCGGCACCCCCTCCCCCCTCAGGGGGAGGGGGTGCCGAGGTGGGGGTCCACTCGCAGCTCGATGGTGCACCAGTATGGAAGGTTTCCCAGTAATGGGAGTTCAAAGTTCAAAAGTTGGTTCAATTGGAGCTCAACTTGAAACGGTCATATTTCCTGAACCATAGATGGTATTGATTCACTTTTTTCGGCTCCATGTAGTCGAGGGTCTTGGGAGTATGCATGCAAAGTTTGGGGCCCATAGGACTTAAAACGGGGGAGCTATCGGGTCCCAAACATGGCCAGTTTTCACATAGGCACCAATGTAAAAATTAGATGTCCTAGGGGTACCATCTTTGGGGAGTCAGTACAGGTCGGCCTTAGGTTATAGGGGCTCCAAATTTGCACCATAGGTGCTAAAGAGTCTCCCCTACAAGTGTGCAAAGTTTGGGCTGGTTTTCACCACGTGGTTCTCCAGAAACAGGAGCTCAAAGTCAGTCACTTTGATCACATTTTGCTTCAAGCTGACCAGAGATCTATCTGGCATGCCCCCTCACCTCGGCACCCCCTCCCCCCTCAGGGGGAGGGGGTGCCGAGGTGGGGGTCCACTCGCAGCTCGATGGTGCACCAGTATGGAAGGTTCCCCAGTAATGGGAGTTCAAAGTTCAAAAGTTGGTTCAATTGGAGCTCAACTTGAAACGGTCATATTTCCTGAACCATAGATGGTATTGATTCACTTTTTTCGGCTCCATGTAGTCGAGGGTCTTGGGAGTATGCATGCAAAGTTTGGGGCCCATAGGACCTAAAACGGGGGAGCTATCGGGTCCCAAACATGGCCAGTTTTCACATAGGCACCAATGTAAAAATTAGATGTCCTAGGGGTACCATCTTTGGGGAGTCAGTACAGGTCGGCCTTAGGTTATAGGGGCTCCAAATTTGCACCATAGGTGCTAAAGAGTCTCCCCTACAAGTGTGCAAAGTTTGGGCTGGTTTTCACCACGTGGTTCTCCAGAAACAGGAGCTCAAAGTCAGTCACTTTGATCACATTTTGCTTCAAGCTGACCAGAGATCTATCTGGCATGCCCCCTCACCTCGGCACCCCCTCCCCCCTCAGGGGGAGGGGGTGCCGAGGTGGGGGTCCACTCACAGCTCGATGGTGCACCAGTATGGAAGGTTCCCCAGTAATGGGAGTTCAAAGTTCAAAAGTTGGTTCAATTGGAGCTCAACTTGAAACGGTCATATTTCCTGAACCATAGATGGTATTGATTCACTTTTTTCGGCTCCATGTAGTCGAGGGTCTTGGGAGTATGCATGCAAAGTTTGGGGCCCATAGGACCTAAAACGGGGAGCTATCGGGTCCCAAACATGGCCAGTTTTCACATAGGCACCAATGTAAAAATTAGATGTCCTAGGGGTACCATCTTTGGGGAGTCAGTACAGGTCGGCCTTAGGTTATAGGGGCTCCAAATTTGCACCATAGGTGCTAAAGAGTCTCCCCTACAAGTGTGCAAAGTTTGGGCTGGTTTTCACCACGTGGTTCTCCAGAAACAGGAGCTCAAAGTCAGTCACTTTGATCACATTTTGCTTCAAGCTGACCAGAGATCTATCTGGCATGCCCCCTCACCTCGGCACCCCCTCAGGGGGAGGGGGTGCCGAGGTGGGGGTCCACTCGCAGCTCGATGGTGCACCAGTATGGAAGGTTCCCCAGTAATGGGAGTTCAAAGTTCAAAAGTTGGTTCAATTGGAGCTCAACTTGAAACGGTCATATTTCCTGAACCATAGATGGTATTGATTCACTTTTTTCGGCTCCATGTAGTCGAGGGTCTTGGGAGTATGCATGCAAAGTTTGGGGCCCATAGGACCTAAAACGGGGGAGCTATCGGGTCCCAAACATGGCCAGTTTTCACATAGGCACCAATGTAAAAATTAGATGTCCTAGGGGTACCATCTTTGGGGAGTCAGTACAGGTCGGCCTTAGGTTATAGGGGCTCCAAATTTGCACCATAGGTGCTAAAGAGTCTCCCCTACAAGTGTGCAAAGTTTGGGCTGGTTTTCACCACGTGGTTCTCCAGAAACAGGAGCTCAAAGTCAGTCACTTTGATCACATTTTGCTTCAAGCTGACCAGAGATCTATCTGGCATGCCCCCTGGGTGCCGAGGTGGGGGTCCACTCGCAGCTCGATGGTGCACCAGTATGGAAGGTTTCCCAGTAATGGGAGTTCAAAGTTCAAAAGTTGGTTCAATTGGAGCTCAACTTGAAACGGTCATATTTCCTGAACCATAGATGGTATTGATTCACTTTTTTCGGCTCCATGTAGTCGAGGGTCTTGGGAGTATGCATGCAAAGTTTGGGGCCCATAGGACCTAAAACGGGGGAGCTATCGGGTCCCAAACATGGCCAGTTTTCACATAGGCACCAATGTAAAAATTAGATGTCCTAGGGGTACCATCTTTGGGGAGTCAGTACAGGTCGGCCTTAGGTTATAGGGGCTCCAAATTTGCACCATAGGTGCTAAAGAGTCTCCCCTACAAGTGTGCAAAGTTTGGGCTGGTTTTCACCACGTGGTTCTCCAGAAACAGGAGCTCAAAGTCAGTCACTTTGATCACATTTTGCTTCAAGCTGACCAGAGATCTATCTGGCATGCCCCCTCACCTCGGCACCCCCTCCCCCCTAAGGGGGAGGGGGTGCCGAGGTGGGGGTCCACTCGCAGCTCGATGGTGCACCAGTATGGAAGGTTCCCCAGTAATGGGAGTTCAAAGTTCCAAAGTTGGTTCAATTGGAGCTCAACTTTAAACGGTCATATTTCCCGAACCATTCATGGGAATGATTCACTTTCTTCAGCCCCACGTAGCCCAGGGTCTTGTGAGTATGCATGCCAAGTTTGGGGCAGTTTGGACCTAAAACGGGGGAGCTATTGGGTCCCAAACATGGCCAGTTTTCACATAGGCACCAATGTAAAAATTAGATGTCCTAGGGGTACCATCTTTGGGGAGTCAGTACAGGTCGGCCTTAGGTTATAGGGGCTCCAAATTTGCACCATAGGTGCTAAAGAGTCTCCCCTACAAGTGTGCAAAGTTTGGGCTGGTTTTCACCACGTGGTTCTCCAGAAACAGGAGCTCAAAGTCAGTCACTTTGATCACATTTTGCTTCAAGCTGACCAGAGATCTATCTGGCATGCCCCCTCACCTCGGCACCCCCTCAGGGGGAGGGGGTGCCGAGGTGGGGGTCCACTCGCAGCTCGATGGTGCACCAGTATGGAAGGTTTCCCAGTAATGGGAGTTCAAAGTTCAAAAGTTGGTTCAATTGGAGCTCAACTTGAAACGGTCATATTTCCTGAACCATAGATGGTATTGATTCACTTTTTTCGGCTCCATGTAGTCGAGGGTCTTGGGAGTATGCATGCAAAGTTTGGGGCCCATAGGACCTAAAACGGGGGAGCTATCGGGTCCCAAACATGGCCAGTTTTCACATAGGCACCAATGTAAAAATTAGATGTCCTAGGGGTACCATCTTTGGGGAGTCAGTACAGGTCGGCCTTAGGTTATAGGGGCTCCAAATTTGCACCATAGGTGCTAAAGAGTCTCCCCTACAAGTGTGCAAAGTTTGGGCTGGTTTTCACCACGTGGTTCTCCAGAAACAGGAGCTCAAAGTCAGTCACTTTGATCACATTTTGCTTCAAGCTGACCAGAGATCTATCTGGCATGCCCCCTCACCTCGGCACCCCCTCCCCCCTCAGGGGGAGGGGTTGCCGAGGTGGGGGTCCACTCGCAGCTCGATGGTGCACCAGTATGGAAGGTTTCCCAGTAATGGGAGTTCAAAGTTCAAAAGTTGGTTCAATTGGAGCTCAACTTGAAACGGTCATATTTCCTGAACCATAGATGGTATTGATTCACTTTTTTCGGCTCCATGTAGTCGAGGGTCTTGGGAGTATGCATGCAAAGTTTGGGGCCCATAGGACCTAAAACGGGGGAGCTATCGGGTCCCAAACATGGCCAGTTTTCACATAGGCACCAATGTAAAAATTAGATGTCCTAGGGGTACCATCTTTGGGGAGTCAGTACAGGTCGGCCTTAGGTTATAGGGGCTCCAAATTTGCACCATAGGTGCTAAAGAGTCTCCCCTACAAGTGTGCAAAGTTTGGGCTGGTTTTCACCACGTGGTTCTCCAGAAACAGGAGCTCAAAGTCAGTCACTTTGATCACATTTTGCTTCAAGCTGACCAGAGATCTATCTGGCATGCCCCCTCACCTCGGCACCCCCTCCCCCCTCAGGGGGAGGGGTTGCCGAGGTGGGGGTCCACTCGCAGCTCGATGGTGCACCAGTATGGAAGGTTTCCCAGTAATGGGAGTTCAAAGTTCAAAAGTTGGTTCAATTGGAGCTCAACTTGAAACGGTCATATTTCCTGAACCATAGATGGTATTGATTCACTTTTTTCGGCTCCATGTAGTCGAGGGTCTTGGGAGTATGCATGCAAAGTTTGGGGCCCATAGGACCTAAAACGGGGGAGCTATCGGGTCCCAAACATGGCCAGTTTTCACATAGGCACCAATGTAAAAATTAGATGTCCTAGGGGTACCATCTTTGGGGAGTCAGTACAGGTCGGCCTTAGGTTATAGGGGCTCCAAATTTGCACCATAGGTGCTAAAGAGTCTCCCCTACAAGTGTGCAAAGTTTGGGCTGGTTTTCACCACGTGGTTCTCCAGAAACAGGAGCTCAAAGTCAGTCACTTTGATCACATTTTGCTTCAAGCTGACCAGAGATCTCTCTGGCATGCCCCCTCACCTCGGCACCCCCTCCCCCCTCAGGGGGAGGGGGTGCCGAGGTGGGGGTCCACTCGCAGCTCGATGGTGCACCAGTATGGAAGGTTTCCCAGTAATGGGAGTTCAAAGTTCAAAAGTTGGTTCAATTGGAGCTCAACTTGAAACGGTCATATTTCCTGAACCATAGATGGTATTGATTCACTTTTTTCGGCTCCATGTAGTCGAGGGTCTTGGGAGTATGCATGCAAAGTTTGGGGCCCATAGGACCTAAAACGGGGGAGCTATCGGGTCCCAAACATGGCCAGTTTTCACATAGGCACCAATGTAAAAATTAGATGTCCTAGGGGTACCATCTTTGGGGAGTCAGTACAGGTCGGCCTTAGGTTATAGGGGCTCCAAATTTGCACCATAGGTGCTAAAGAGTCTCCCCTACAAGTGTGCAAAGTTTGGGCTGGTTTTCACCACGTGGTTCTCCAGAAACAGGAGCTCAAAGTCAGTCACTTTGATCACATTTTGCTTCAAGCTGACCAGAGATCTCTCTGGCATGCCCCCTCACCTCGGCACCCCCTCCCCCCTCAGGGGGAGGGGGTGCCGAGGTGGGGGTCCACTCGCAGCTCGATGGTGCACCAGTATGGAAGGTTTCCCAGTAATGGGAGTTCAAAGTTCAAAAGTTGGTTCAATTGGAGCTCAACTTGAAACGGTCATATTTCCTGAACCATAGATGGTATTGATTCACTTTTTTCGGCTCCATGTAGTCGAGGGTCTTGGGAGTATGCATGCAAAGTTTGGGGCCCATAGGACCTAAAACGGGGGAGCTATCGGGTCCCAAACATGGCCAGTTTTCACATAGGCACCAATGTAAAAATTAGATGTCCTAGGGGTACCATCTTTGGGGAGTCAGTACAGGTCGGCCTTAGGTTATAGGGGCTCCAAATTTGCACCATAGGTGCTAAAGAGTCTCCCCTACAAGTGTGCAAAGTTTGGGCTGGTTTTCACCACGTGGTTCTCCAGAAACAGGAGCTCAAAGTCAGTCACTTTGATCACATTTTGCTTCAAGCTGACCAGAGATCTCTCTGGCATGCCCCCTCACCTCGGCCGAGGTGGGGGTCCACTCGCAGCTCGATGGTGCACCAGTATGGAAGGTTTCCCAGTAATGGGAGTTCAAAGTTCAAAAGTTGGTTCAATTGGAGCTCAACTTGAAACGGTCATATTTCCTGAACCATAGATGGTATTGATTCACTTTTTTCGGCTCCATGTAGTCGAGGGTCTTGGGAGTATGCATGCAAAGTTTGGGGCCCATAGGACCTAAAACGGGGGAGCTATCGGGTCCCAAACATGGCCAGTTTTCACATAGGCACCAATGTAAAAATTAGATGTCCTAGGGGTACCATCTTTGGGGAGTCAGTACAGGTCGGCCTTAGGTTATAGGGGCTCCAAATTTGCACCATAGGTGCTAAAGAGTCTCCCCTACAAGTGTGCAAAGTTTGGGCTGGTTTTCACCACGTGGTTCTCCAGAAACAGGAGCTCAAAGTCAGTCACTTTGATCACATTTTGCTTCAAGCTGACCAGAGATCTATCTGGCATGCCCCCTCACCTCGGCACCCCCTCCCCCCTCAGGGGGAGGGGTTGCCGAGGTGGGGGTCCACTCGCAGCTCGATGGTGCACCAGTATGGAAGGTTTCCCAGTAATGGGAGTTCAAAGTTCAAAAGTTGGTTCAATTGGAGCTCAACTTGAAACGGTCATATTTCCTGAACCATAGATGGTATTGATTCACTTTTTTCGGCTCCATGTAGTCGAGGGTCTTGGGAGTATGCATGCAAAGTTTGGGGCCCATAGGACCTAAAACGGGGGAGCTATCGGGTCCCAAACATGGCCAGTTTTCACATAGGCACCAATGTAAAAATTAGATGTCCTAGGGGTACCATCTTTGGGGAGTCAGTACAGGTCGGCCTTAGGTTATAGGGGCTCCAAATTTGCACCATAGGTGCTAAAGAGTCTCCCCTACAAGTGTGCAAAGTTTGGGCTGGTTTTCACCACGTGGTTCTCCAGAAACAGGAGCTCAAAGTCAGTCACTTTGATCACATTTTGCTTCAAGCTGACCAGAGATCTCTCTGGCATGCCCCCTCACCTCGGCACCCCCTCCCCCCTCAGGGGGAGGGGGTGCCGAGGTGGGGGTCCACTCGCAGCTCGATGGTGCACCAGTATGGAAGGTTTCCCAGTAATGGGAGTTCAAAGTTCAAAAGTTGGTTCAATTGGAGCTCAACTTGAAACGGTCATATTTCCTGAACCATAGATGGTATTGATTCACTTTTTTCAGCTCCATGTAGTCGAGGGTCTTGGGAGTATGCATGCAAAGTTTGGGGCCCATAGGACCTAAAACGGGGGAGCTATCGGGTCCCAAACATGGCCAGTTTTCACATAGGCACCAATGTAAAAATTAGATGTCCTAGGGGTACCATCTTTGGGGAGTCAGTACAGGTCGGCCTTAGGTTATAGGGGCTCCAAATTTGCACCATAGGTGCTAAAGAGTCTCCCCTACAAGTGTGCAAAGTTTGGGCTGGTTTTCACCACGTGGTTCTCCAGAAACAGGAGCTCAAAGTCAGTCACTTTGATCACATTTTGCTTCAAGCTGACCAGAGATCTCTCTGGCATGCCCCCTCACCTCGGCACCCCCTCCCCCCTCAGGGGGAGGGGGTGCCGAGGTGGGGGTCCACTCGCAGCTCGATGGTGCACCAGTATGGAAGGTTTCCCAGTAATGGGAGTTCAAAGTTCAAAAGTTGGTTCAATTGGAGCTCAACTTGAAACGGTCATATTTCCTGAACCATAGATGGTATTGATTCACTTTTTTCGGCTCCATGTAGTCGAGGGTCTTGGGAGTATGCATGCAAAGTTTGGGGCCCATAGGACCTAAAACGGGGGAGCTATCGGGTCCCAAACATGGCCAGTTTTCACATAGGCACCAATGTAAAAATTAGATGTCCTAGGGGTACCATCTTTGGGGAGTCAGTACAGGTCGGCCTTAGGTTATAGGGGCTCCAAATTTGCACCATAGGTGCTAAAGAGTCTCCCCTACAAGTGTGCAAAGTTTGGGCTGGTTTTCACCACGTGGTTCTCCAGAAACAGGAGCTCAAAGTCAGTCACTTTGATCACATTTTGCTTCAAGCTGACCAGAGATCTCTCTGGCATGCCCCCTCACCTCGGCCGAGGTGGGGGTCCACTCGCAGCTCGATGGTGCACCAGTATGGAAGGTTCCCCAGTAATGGGAGTTCAAAGTTCAAAAGTTGGTTCAATTGGAGCTCAACTTGAAACGGTCATATTTCCTGAACCATAGATGGTATTGATTCACTTTTTTCGGCTCCATGTAGTCGAGGGTCTTGGGAGTATGCATGCAAAGTTTGGGGCCCATAGGACCTAAAACGGGGGAGCTATCGGGTCCCAAACATGGCCAGTTTTCACATAGGCACCAATGTAAAAATTAGATGTCCTAGGGGTACCATCTTTGGGGAGTCAGTACAGGTCGGCCTTAGGTTATAGGGGCTCCAAATTTGCACCATAGGTGCTAAAGAGTCTCCCCTACAAGTGTGCAAAGTTTGGGCTGGTTTTCACCACGTGGTTCTCCAGAAACAGGAGCTCAAAGTCAGTCACTTTGATCACATTTTGCTTCAAGCTGACCAGAGATCTATCTGGCATGCCCCCTCACCTCGGCACCCCCTCCCCCCTCAGGGGGAGGGGTTGCCGAGGTGGGGGTCCACTCGCAGCTCGATGGTGCACCAGTATGGAAGGTTTCCCAGTAATGGGAGTTCAAAGTTCAAAAGTTGGTTCAATTGGAGCTCAACTTGAAACGGTCATATTTCCTGAACCATAGATGGTATTGATTCACTTTTTTCGGCTCCATGTAGTCGAGGGTCTTGGGAGTATGCATGCAAAGTTTGGGGCCCATAGGACCTAAAACGGGGGAGCTATCGGGTCCCAAACATGGCCAGTTTTCACATAGGCACCAATGTAAAAATTAGATGTCCTAGGGGTACCATCTTTGGGGAGTCAGTACAGGTCGGCCTTAGGTTATAGGGGCTCCAAATTTGCACCATAGGTGCTAAAGAGTCTCCCCTACAAGTGTGCAAAGTTTGGGCTGGTTTTCACCACGTGGTTCTCCAGAAACAGGAGCTCAAAGTCAGTCACTTTGATCACATTTTGCTTCAAGCTGACCAGAGATCTCTCTGGCATGCCCCCTCACCTCGGCCGAGGTGGGGGTCCACTCGCAGCTCGATGGTGCACCAGTATGGAAGGTTCCCCAGTAATGGGAGTTCAAAGTTCAAAAGTTGGTTCAATTGGAGCTCAACTTGAAACGGTCATATTTCCTGAACCATAGATGGTATTGATTCACTTTTTTCGGCTCCATGTAGTCGAGGGTCTTGGGAGTATGCATGCAAAGTTTGGGGCCCATAGGACCTAAAACGGGGGAGCTATCGGGTCCCAAACATGGCCAGTTTTCACATAGGCACCAATGTAAAAATTAGATGTCCTAGGGGTACCATCTTTGGGGAGTCAGTACAGGTCGGCCTTAGGTTATAGGGGCTCCAAATTTGCACCATAGGTGCTAAAGAGTCTCCCCTACAAGTGTGCAAAGTTTGGGCTGGTTTTCACCACGTGGTTCTCCAGAAACAGGAGCTCAAAGTCAGTCACTTTGATCACATTTTGCTTCAAGCTGACCAGAGATCTATCTGGCATGCCCCCTCACCTCGGCACCCCCTCCCCCCTCAGGGGGAGGGGGTGCCGAGGTGGGGGTCCACTCGCAGCTCGATGGTGCACCAGTATGGAAGGTTCCCCAGTAATGGGAGTTCAAAGTTCAAAAGTTGGTTCAATTGGAGCTCAACTTGAAACGGTCATATTTCCTGAACCATAGATGGTATTGATTCACTTTATTCGGCTCCATGTAGTCGAGGGTCTTGGGAGTATGCATGCAAAGTTTGGGGCCCATAGGACCTAAAACGGGGGAGCTATCGGGTCCCAAACATGGCCAGTTTTCACATAGGCACCAATGTAAAAATTAGATGTCCTAGGGGTACCATCTTTGGGGAGTCAGTACAGGTCGGCCTTAGGTTATAGGGGCTCCAAATTTGCACCATAGGTGCTAAAGAGTCTCCCCTACAAGTGTGCAAAGTTTGGGCTGGTTTTCACCACGTGGTTCTCCAGAAACAGGAGCTCAAAGTCAGTCACTTTGATCACATTTTGCTTCAAGCTGACCAGAGATCTCTCTGGCATGCCCCCTCACCTCGGCCGAGGTGGGGGTCCACTCGCAGCTCGATGGTGCACCAGTATGGAAGGTTCCCCAGTAATGGGAGTTCAAAGTTCAAAAGTTGGTTCAATTGGAGCTCAACTTGAAACGGTCATATTTCCTGAACCATAGATGGTATTGATTCACTTTTTTCGGCTCCATGTAGTCGAGGGTCTTGGGAGTATGCATGCAAAGTTTGGGGCCCATAGGACCTAAAACGGGGGAGCTATCGGGTCCCAAACATGGCCAGTTTTCACATAGGCACCAATGTAAAAATTAGATGTCCTAGGGGTACCATCTTTGGGGAGTCAGTACAGGTCGGCCTTAGGTTATAGGGGCTCCAAATTTGCACCATAGGTGCTAAAGAGTCTCCCCTACAAGTGTGCAAAGTTTGGGCTGGTTTTCACCACGTGGTTCTCCAGAAACAGGAGCTCAAAGTCAGTCACTTTGATCACATTTTGCTTCAAGCTGACCAGAGATCTATCTGGCATGCCCCCTCACCTCGGCACCCCCTCCCCCCTCAGGGGGAGGGGTTGCCGAGGTGGGGGTCCACTCGCAGCTCGATGGTGCACCAGTATGGAAGGTTTCCCAGTAATGGGAGTTCAAAGTTCAAAAGTTGGTTCAATTGGAGCTCAACTTGAAACGGTCATATTTCCTGAACCATAGATGGTATTGATTCACTTTTTTCGGCTCCATGTAGTCGAGGGTCTTGGGAGTATGCATGCAAAGTTTGGGGCCCATAGGACCTAAAACGGGGGAGCTATCGGGTCCCAAACATGGCCAGTTTTCACATAGGCACCAATGTAAAAATTAGATGTCCTAGGGGTACCATCTTTGGGGAGTCAGTACAGGTCGGCCTTAGGTTATAGGGGCTCCAAATTTGCACCATAGGTGCTAAAGAGTCTCCCCTACAAGTGTGCAAAGTTTGGGCTGGTTTTCACCACGTGGTTCTCCAGAAACAGGAGCTCAAAGTCAGTCACTTTGATCACATTTTGCTTCAAGCTGACCAGAGATCTCTCTGGCATGCCCCCTCACCTCGGCACCCCCTCCCCCCTCAGGGGGAGGGGGTGCCGAGGTGGGGGTCCACTCGCAGCTCGATGGTGCACCAGTATGGAAGGTTCCCCAGTAATGGGAGTTCAAAGTTCAAAAGTTGGTTCAATTGGAGCTCAACTTGAAACGGTCATATTTCCTGAACCATAGATGGTATTGATTCACTTTTTTCGGCTCCATGTAGTCGAGGGTCTTGGGAGTATGCATGCAAAGTTTGGGGCCCATATGACCTAAAACGGGGGAGCTATCGGGTCCCAAACATGGCCAGTTTTCACATAGGCACCAATGTAAAAATTAGATGTCCTAGGGGTACCATCTTTGGGGAGTCAGTACAGGTCGGCCTTAGGTTATAGGGGCTCCAAATTTGCACCATAGGTGCTAAAGAGTCTCCCCTACAAGTGTGCAAAGTTTGGGCTGGTTTTCACCACGTGGTTCTCCAGAAACAGGAGCTCAAAGTCAGTCACTTTGATCACATTTTGCTTCAAGCTGACCAGAGATCTATCTGGCATGCCCCCTCACCTCGGCACCCCCTCCCCCCTCAGGGGGAGGGGGTGCCGAGGTGAGGGTCCACTCGCAGCTCGATGGTGCACCAGTATGGAAGGTTCCCCAGTAATGGGAGTTCAAAGTTCCAAAGTTGGTTCAATTGGAGCTCAACTGTAAACGGTCATATTTCCCGAACCATACATGGGAATGATTCACTTTCTTCAGCCCCACGTAGCCCAGGGTCTTGGGAGTATGCATGCAAAGTTTGGGGCCCATAGGACCTAAAACGGGGAGCTATCGGGTCCCAAACATGGCCAGTTTTCACATAGGCACCAATGTAAAAATTAGATTGGGAGTCAGTACAGATGTCCTAGGGGTACCATCTTTGGGGAGTCAGTACAGGTCGGCCTTAGGTTATAGGGGCTCCAAATTTGCACCATAGGTGCTAAAGAGTCTCCCCTACAAGTGTGCAAAGTTTGGGCTGGTTTTCACCACGTGGTTCTCCAGAAACAGGAGCTCAAAGTCAGTCACTTTGATCACATTTTGCTTCAAGCTGACCAGAGATCTATCTGGCATGCCCCCTCACCTCGGCACCCCCTCCCCCCTCAGGGGGAGGGGGTGCCGAGGTGGGGGTCCACTCGCAGCTCGATGGTGCACCAGTATGGAAGGTTCCCCAGTAATGGGAGTTCAAAGTTCAAAAGTTGGTTCAATTGGAGCTCAACTTGAAACGGTCATATTTCCTGAACCATAGATGGTATTGATTCACTTTTTTCGGCTCCATGTAGTCGAGGGTCTTGTGAGTATGCATGCAAAGTTTGGGGCCCATAGGACCTAAAACGGGGGAGCTATCGGGTCCCAAACATGGCCAGTTTTCACATAGGCACCAATGTAAAAATTAGATGTCCTAGGGGTACCATCTTTGGGGAGTCAGTACAGGTCGGCCTTAGGTTATAGGGGCTCCAAATTTGCACCATAGGTGCTAAAGAGTCTCCCCTACAAGTGTGCAAAGTTTGGGCTGGTTTTCACCACGTGGTTCTCCAGAAACAGGAGCTCAAAGTCAGTCACTTTGATCACATTTTGCTTCAAGCTGACCAGAGATCTATCTGGCATGCCCCCTCACCTCGGCACCCCCTCCCCCCTCAGGGGGAGGGTGTGCCGAGGTGGGGGTCCACTCGCAGCTCGATGGTGCACCAGTATGGAAGGTTCCCCAGTAATGGGAGTTCAAAGTTCCAAAGTTGGTTCAATTGGAGCTCAACTTTAAACGGTCATATTTCCCGAACCATACATGGGAATGATTCACTTTCTTCAGCCCCACGTAGCCCAGGGTCTTGTGAGTATGCATGCCAAGTTTGGGGCAGTTTGGACCTAAAACGGGGGAGCTATCGGGTCCCAAACATGGCCAGTTTTCACATAGGCACCAATGTAAAAATTAGATGTCCTAGGGGTACCATCTTTGGGGAGTCAGTACAGGTCGGCCTTAGGTTATAGGGGCTCCAAATTTGCACCATAGGTGCTAAAGAGTCTCCCCTACAAGTGTGCAAAGTTTGGGCTGGTTTTCACCACGTGGTTCTCCAGAAACAGGAGCTCAAAGTCAGTCACTTTGATCACATTTTGCTTCAAGCTGACCAGAGATCTATCTGGCATGCCCCCTCACCTCGGCACCCCCTCCCCCCTCAGGGGGAGGGGGTGCCGAGGTGGGGGTCCACTCGCAGCTCGATGGTGCACCAGTATGGAAGGTTTCCCAGTAATGGGAGTTCAAAGTTCAAAAGTTGGTTCAATTGGAGCTCAACTTGAAACGGTCATATTTCCTGAACCATAGATGGTATTGATTCACTTTTTTCGGCTCCATGTAGTCGAGGGTCTTGGGAGTATGCATGCAAAGTTTGGGGCCCATAGGACCTAAAACGGGGGAGCTATCGGGTCCCAAACATGGCCAGTTTTCACATAGGCACCAATGTAAAAATTAGATGTCCTAGGGGTACCATCTTTGGGGAGTCAGTACAGGTCGGCCTTAGGTTATAGGGGCTCCAAATTTGCACCATAGGTGCTAAAGAGTCTCCCCTACAAGTGTGCAAAGTTTGGGCTGGTTTTCACCACGTGGTTCTCCAGAAACAGGAGCTCAAAGTCAGTCACTTTGATCACATTTTGCTTCAAGCTGACCAGAGATCTATCTGGCATGCCCCCTCACCTCGGCACCCCCTCCCCCCTCAGGGGGAGGGGGTGCCGAGGTGGGGGTCCACTCGCAGCTCGATGGTGCACCAGTATGGAAGGTTCCCCAGTAATGGGAGTTCAAAGTTCAAAAGTTGGTTCAATTGGAGCTCAACTTGAAACGGTCATATTTCCTGAACCATAGATGGTATTGATTCACTTTTTTCGGCTCCATGTAGTCGAGGGTCTTGGGAGTATGCATGCAAAGTTTGGGGCCCATAGGACCTAAAACGGGGGAGCTATCGGGTCCCAAACATGGCCAGTTTTCACATAGGCACCAATGTAAAAATTAGATGTCCTAGGGGTACCATCTTTGGGGAGTCAGTACAGGTCGGCCTTAGGTTATAGGGGCTCCAAATTTGCACCATAGGTGCTAAAGAGTCTCCCCTACAAGTGTGCAAAGTTTGGGCTGGTTTTCACCACGTGGTTCTCCAGAAACAGGAGCTCAAAGTCAGTCACTTTGATCACATTTTGCTTCAAGCTGACCAGAGATCTATCTGGCATGCCCCCTCACCTCGGCACCCCCTCCCCCCTCAGGGGGAGGGTGTGCCGAGGTGGGGGTCCACTCGCAGCTCGATGGTGCACCAGTATGGAAGGTTCCCCAGTAATGGGAGTTCAAAGTTCCAAAGTTGGTTCAATTGGAGCTCAACTTTAAACGGTCATATTTCCCGAACCATACATGGGAATGATTCACTTTCTTCAGCCCCACGTAGCCCAGGGTCTTGTGAGTATGCATGCCAAGTTTGGGGCAGTTTGGACCTAAAACGGGGGAGCTATCGGGTCCCAAACATGGCCAGTTTTCACATAGGCACCAATGTAAAAATTAGATGTCCTAGGGGTACCATCTTTGGGGAGTCAGTACAGGTCGGCCTTAGGTTATAGGGGCTCCAAATTTGCACCATAGGTGCTAAAGAGTCTCCCCTACAAGTGTGCAAAGTTTGGGCTGGTTTTCACCACGTGGTTCTCCAGAAACAGGAGCTCAAAGTCAGTCACTTTGATCACATTTTGCTTCAAGCTGACCAGAGATCTATCTGGCATGCCCCCTCACCTCAGCACCCCCTCCCCCCTCAGGGGGAGGGGGTGCCGAGGTGGGGGTCCACTCGCAGCTCGATGGTGCACCAGTATGAAAGGTTCCCCAGTAATGGGAGTTCAAAGTTCAAAAGTTGGTTCAATTGGAGCTCAACTTGAAACGGTCATATTTCCTGAACCATAGATGGTATTGATTCACTTTTTTCGGCTCCATGTAGTCGAGGGTCTTGGGAGTATGCATGCAAAGTTTGGGGCCCATAGGACCTAAAACGGGGGAGCTATCGGGTCCCAAACATGGCCAGTTTTCACATAGG